>NC_141147.1:134363452-134674702 GCF_053477565.2 Lygodium microphyllum
GCGCTTCTTCGCTTTTAATGTGATATGGCCTTCAGCTGATAGAGGTGGTTTGGCAGGGGGCTTTGGTACCCAAATCCATCGGTTACCTGCGTAATATCCTTGAGCACGTAGCAACGCTTTGGATATCCATCGTGGCATTGTGTTGGTTCTCCATCGACACATTTGTCTATAAGGCTTGGGCTTCTTTTGTAGTCTTCTACGATATTTGTAAGTCCAAAGCCTATCCTTGGCATTATCACCTGACCTTCTTGTTTCAAGCATGGCCTTGCTCACTGGTTCTCTCTGTTCAACATGTGCTTCTATCAACTCTTTCAACAAGTCCTTACTCTCGTTACTAGGCTTGCTTGGCATGTCAGAATGTTCCTTGTCTTTCCCTCGAGGTTTGATGTGGTCACCCTTACTAAAGATTGTGATTATCCTCACACCCGCTAGTGTCAAGTGTATCCTCTCTGCTACATAATCAACCTCACACTTCGTCACCCTTTTGAAGGGTCGTCCTAGGAGGGTTTCCTTTTCACAATTTGCACTATTTGGAGGAACATGGAATAGGATAAGCAAGCTTTCAATTCCAATATTTACAAGGATTTTGCTCTTCCCTATAAGTGCTTATGGGTATCCCCCGTAAGGACTAAGAGCTACATTAGTCGGTGCGAGCTCTGGTTGACCCAGTAGGGTCCATGCTTCATAGGTCAAGATATTAAAATCAACTCCTTCATCGATGAGAGCATCGACAGTGTGCTCTCTTTTTGTAGTGAGTTTGACCCTAAGATAAGCAAGTGGTACTATGTCTTTATCTTCCGGGTCTTGGCTTGTAAATTCAAGCCTTCTGATACATGCCTTTGAGTCCCCAACAGCACAACCAGATGTGGATTCTCTACTAATGTCTTGGGTTGTCCATACAATGTCATTCAAGGTGCATCTATCATCAGGACTGTCATATCTAGTCATCCTCGCAGTTATAGCTTGATGTTGTTGCATTTTGCTTTGACTAGATGCAATTCGAATGCAACCTATACATGTTTTTGTGGTGTGGCCTTTTTGCCCTTGTTGGCTAGATTGGCCCATTGAGGTTCTAGGGTCTCTATTTGTCCTTGTTCGGGTATATAGGCTTTCAGTTGCTATTTTGCAAGTGAGAGTTTATGCTTGTGTAGAGCCATTACTACATTAGCTTCTAATCCGGAGGACTTGCCACGGTGTGTGTTTACTCTCCAACTTACTTGGGGGAGGTGCAGCCCCCTCTACGGGGGTTTGGGAGGGTAGTCCCCCCTAGCCCACAAAGCCGTTATGCTAAAAACCATGCATGATTTGAAGGACCATTCGTAGCCAAGTTTTGAACTACTTGCTCTAGATTTCAACTCGGTGATATATCTATGATGTGCTTTCGGCTCTATATGGTCTCTAGGTCGGTTTCAGAGGTTAGATATGTCAAATTTGCACTCTGTTTACCTGTTTGATTTTAACAGTTTTTTGTCTGATTCCCAAAGGTTTGATTCTTAGGAGTTCGATTATCAGAATCGGACGTCCGATTTTGGGTTGGTCCGATCGGCCAATCGGGCCAGTCCGAGTTTGAGTCCAAGTGGTCCGATTTTTTATGGTTTCGATTATGGGTTCGTCTGATTTTTGTGCGTCCAATCATGCGGTGTCTAATTTGAAGTGTCCAATCCTCGTGCGTCTGATTTGATAGGTGTTCGATTCAAGTGGTTTGATTCTTCTAGGTAGTTTGATTTTGAGTCTTCGATTTTGGATGGTTCGATTTTGCGTGCATCCGATTCTAGGATGTCCGATTATGGATGTCCAATTTTCAAAATCGGACAGGGTATGTCCGATCGGATAGGATGGGTTGGTCTGAGTCTGAAGGTCATACCGTCTGATTCTGGGAATCAGACTCTAGAACAATATTCGATTCCTGCAGACGAGTTTTCAGCGATGACAAAAATCTCTCGTTTTTAATGATTTCGGTTATGAGGGGTCGCACAAACTTCCAGAACATAAGAATAGACCCCAATGAAGGATTGTATATACCTGGAATAGCAAATAAAGTAAAAAATACAAATCAACAAACAAATCAAACCCTCTTGCCCTGTTATGACAACAGAAATCCCAATACTTGTTTTTCTTTGTTTTTTCTTACCCTAATGCACCCAAATCACAAAGAAAACACCTACACTAATCCAACATGCTTTTCCAAATCCAAAAAACCAAAAACCTAATTGCTAAGGAGATCAAATACCTCTTCAAACTCCCTTGCTTCCTACCTATCTACCTCAAGCACCAGTTTGGGGAAAACCCTACTTCAATGCTCGATTCGAAGTGCACAAGTGCTCAAGACTTGAATCCGTTGATCCCGAAAACGGAACCAAAATGTAGAGGCAATTAACTGCCAAGACCCACAGATTATTTATTGTTTCAAGCGTTCCAAGCCGAGCACTAATGGCTACCTCTCACATAGCCAACATGATATCCATCTCTACGAGTGTAGTGAGCTTACCTCCACGCCCGATTGAGTTGCCTCCTCTCTCGAGCACTCTGATAGCTCCATGATCCAAGTGCAAGCTTCAAGCAAGCTCCACGCTCCAAGCTCCATTACCATGAGCAAGACGAGAGAAGAGAAAAAGAGAGGAGAAGATGAAGAGCTTCTCCACCACGGTCACTCACCCTCACACACTTACTCCCTCACACTCTCACACACACTCTCTCAAGCAAAAGCTCAAGCAAGCAAGCAAGCAAGAAGAAGAAGAAGAAGAAGAAGAAGAAGAAGAAGTAGAAGAAGAGAGCTACTTTTGGCCATACACAAGAATGAGCTTCTCATTCACTTTTCAACTTTATATACAAAACGCTAAATCCCTTTTGGGTGGTCATCCCCTTACCCCCTTTTTTACATGGCTGGCCATGGCCTAGGCCCTTTTTTCAATGTCCTCCTATCTTCCTAGCTTTCTTCCTTCTGCCCATCTACTTTTACAATTTGCACGGCTCGGTGCTCTTAAAATAATGCATGGTGCACCTTAAGCTCTTTGACAAAAGTATTGGCTTGCACTTTTTCTTGTGCGCCTTTCTCCTTGATTTAGGACTTTTTAGCACTTGTGTTTCCATATTTTTCTTGGGATGCCTTCGTCTTTCGTTTCATTTTACCTTGGCCCTGTCTTCTGCTTTAGATTTTCTAGATTTTTCACCTTGTTCGTCTGAGGGTTAACACTTATGCTTCACCTTGTAAACCCATTTGCAATCAAGAAGTTTCTTGCCAAAACTTTAGCCATGTATGCATAGTGATGAGCTACATACTTATCATATGTCAATCGCTACATGGGCATTCTTATTCTTGGTGACCTATATGGACCTAGATCACTATAGGTGCCTTAGCATCCTCTTGTGCCTTCCTGATGGAATCCCAAACTCTTCATCCAAGCTTTGATCAAAGACATTTGAATCCACTTCAATATGAGAGAAATCGAATGATACATCAATCATAATAGGTGATCTGATGATACATCAATCATAATAGGTGATCTGATGATACATCAATCATAATAGGTGATCCGATGATACATCAATCATAATAGTGATTCCTCAACCTTTTCCTTACCTTTTCTTAATGCATATGATGTACTTGATGGAGTGACATGTGATCGTTATCTATCACTCCAAGGTCTATCAATAGATCTATGATTAAGAGACTCATGTGGTCCACTCAATGTTTTTGAGCATTGACCTTTTTTCTACATAGCCACACTCTCATGCACATCAGCCCCAACTATATCCTATACATTACTATACCAATAATTGTTCATTTAATCAAAGACAACACCCTACTAGCTCTTAACTCTCATATAACAAGGTTATAGCATCTGTATTCCTTCTACTCAAGAGAATATTCCACAAATATGCATTTTTTTAACTTTTGGATCCAATTTATTATGCCATTCATCAGGATATTCACATAAGTAATATGTCCAAAATGGAAAAGATTCAAGGTAATAAGGAAAAATCATGACTACAATAGGGATACCATATGTACATATGGAGAATGTAAAGATGGAATATAAGAGCCACAAGAACAACTTGTGATTGGTACATAGATAGCTTTTGTGAAACACTAATCCATATTTGCATATAGATAAGCACTCTAATTAAAAATATGAAAGGTGGAAGGGCTAATTAAGAATGAGAGCACAAGTGAAACCAAGAGCTATGGAGGTTGGAGCAAGAAGAAAGAGCAAGTCTGTATGTGGAAACTCCAACCGTCACAATGTGTGACCTACCTTTCCTTATTCTATTTTCATAAGAATAAAGAATAAAGTGACAATGATGGGTGACTACCACCTAAAGTGTGTATAAGTGTGTGGACAATAAGTATAATATAAATGTAGATGGCTGGGCACATGTGTCCTTTAACCCCCACAACCTCCCTCAAATGTGCCTAGGTGAGGAGAAAATAAAAAAAACATGACAAAGTACAAAGTGTAATGATGCCTCCCCTATAGCTTTAATAGTTAAGGTAAGGTTAGTATTGTAGGTAGACCCAATGCACTTCTTGTAGAAGAAAAGGTGTATGTCACAAAGGGATGGATCTAGGGTTGAGCAAAAAGTTGCTTGGTGATGAAGTCGATCAAACCAACTTTTCTAATAGAATCTGCTATCATTAGGAGGGAGTATTTATGGAAGATGAGGGGTAGGTACATATTAGACAACAAGGAATGCCATTAAGACCATACACAACAAGCACACATATACACACATACCAAAGGAAATGGAGAATCTTGCATAAAAATAGACACTGATAAGTAATAGGAAAAATATGTATATACCTCATCATTAGACACAACTCTCCATCCAAACCATAGTCATATGCAAAAGCACACTAATCCCCATAATCATAAATACAAAAGAAAAATAGAATCAAATATATCATATTTCAAATGCAAATAAGACATCATAGCATGAATCACACTTGAAACCACAGATAGGGAGGACAAGAGGGGAAATGTCACTAAGATGCTCCAAAAGAAACTAATGGGACAAACACTGAGGCCATTCACAAATAAAGCTTGACAATGCAAACCATCTTTATAACACATTCTTTGATTAAATAAGTGTGATAAAAACATGGGTGAATTTAAGTTTAATGATGTTCACTAGTTCTTTGTTAGAGAAAAGTACTAGTGATGGTGCTAAACCTTACAAAAGAAGACAATGATTCATTATTAAGTCCTTAATTAATTACCTTTTATTAATAAATGGGATATCAAACATAACCCTAACGTCATGATTGGATGCCTCAACATATAAGTATTGTAATTAAAATTTAAATGCATATGGAGGGCAAGTACACATGTAGTGGTATTGGTTGGTTTACTCATAATTACTTGTGTGTGTAGGGTGGAGGCAGATGCAAAAAGGTAACCAAGGTTCATTTTAATTAGTTAAAATATGTGTTTAGCATGAATGCATGTGCAATAGTAGTAATGGTCCATTTTAACATGTAGTTCTATTTTAAGTGATGGAGAAAGGAAAGAAAAAGAGGATCCTGACATGTGAATGGGATATTCAAGTTCTAAAAGCCTTAAAATACAAAAACCAAGCTTCTACTCGCATCCATGAATGCTCCAAGTCCAAGAAAAGAATTTGATTGAATACAAATCATGGTATTAGCCTACCCATGATAAATAAAGTGTAGTAACAAAAGAATTTAAACAATAATCAAATAAAGGAAAAGACAATTAAAGTGAATATATGGGAGTTGGAAGTTAGGAGTTGATTTTGTTATTGGTTCTTTTGTTTGATGGTATACACTTTTTATTAGTACCTTTTTGTGAAAGGTATGTTTGGCATGCATAGTAGTGTATTTTTAAAAATCAATTTTGATTAGTGTTGGAATATTCATGTATGGTTGTGTAGTCTTCTTCTTTTTTGCAGGATTTTAAATTTTGTGGTTTGCTTATTTGATTCATGTTCTTGAACATTTGGTTGTATGTAACATTTGAAATTTTTTATTTTGGAATCTTGTTAATTCTTTATGTTCTATTTTTAGGTGGTTTTTGTTTTTGTTTGTTGATTACTAAGCATTATGGATATGCGTGCATTTGGTTGTTTTTTTTTCTATTTCCAAAATGTAAAAATGGTAGTATTGAGTTTGTTGATGTAAGTGGATTGATGTGGTGTTGTGATTGTATTTGAGAATACGTGTTTTGAGTGTTCTGTTTATTTATTTAAAATTAAAACATGATAGAATTTTTGCTTAGTGGTGTTGTGTTTTTATGAGGGTGGGTGTGGAGGTGGGATTAAATGTTTTTCTTTTTTCAATACATTCCAAATTCAACTACGTAGAAAGAAAAGACAAGATCAAGCATTAGTCTCATGTCAATGTACTAGCCAATGATTTAATAAGTTATTTTCATTGAAGTTTACAATCCCTTATGCCATCAAAAATAGGAAACACTGTAATGAAGGTCCTAGACTACTATAAAATCTAACTATGGAACAATGGAAAATGGAGAAATCACTGCATTAACCTATGCTGAAAACATGAATACAAGAAAGGATTCTTGGAACACACCCCAAGTTGGTGCCATGTAAACTCACCTCCATGTAGGTGAAGGACAAGAAAACTAATGTGACTACCAAGAAAACTTACATGACTAACATGTCCAAATGGCAAAAAGGCCCCTAATTTTGGCTAGGGCTTCCTATTTATAGCAAACCCTAAGCCCTAGTCCTCTAATATTATTACATAGGCTTTTAGCATGTCATTGGCCTCATTTACTTCATTACAATCCCTCCCTGCTTCAATTAGCTTTGTCCTCAAAGCTGCAAATGGGAAGATGCTACAATGGATATAACATAAAATTTCAAAGGCACAAGTTGAAGAAGAATCCATGGTCTGAGAAGTTCATGACTATCTTCATGCTGCTCATGCTATCCAAGAAAGGGCTGCCATAGTAAAAGAGTCATAACTTCTGAGATATAGCTTCGAATCAAACAAATGAGGTGTCATTTTGAAGCATACACCTAGGAGCATTAGATCCAAGCATAAAATCTTGACTTTGATGACGTCAGATAATTTATTTTCATGACAGGAATTTAATACGGCAAGCTGTATTAAACAGTGAACTCATGCTTCTTCAACAGTTCCTCCCATACGCCAAATAAAAATCAATGAAGACAAGCTGTCAATCATATTTGCAGGTCAAAGGAATCAAATAGTCCATCCATTCTTCCATAGAAATCCTCTCGGATCAAATGGGAATCCATCAAAGCATTGTTCTCCATTTGCTCTTCTTCATTATCATCATTACCATCTATGTTGTCCACATCTGCATGTACTTGCTCTTCATAGATATCTTCAGCTTATAATGCTTTAGGTGGCTCGTGTGGTACATAACCCATATGGTTGGACTGACAGTAAGTGTCATAGCTCTCATTCCCATAATGCTGTCCATAAAAATGATCATAACTACTACATTTGTTCATGTCATGTTGGTCATGATGACTGTCATTCTCATAGACATTACCATAGGCATCTTTATAGGCATGCTATCCAGAGTCATGTGGATGAAATCTTGCAGGAAAACATGGTAATCATGATGAGAAGGCATATCAAATACATCATGCTGCTGTCCAAATGTATGTACATGCTGTTCATAAACAAAAGAATCTTCACAAGCATTATATCCTTGCTTGAAGTAACCATGATAGTCATTGCTTTGGTAAGGAATACATGCATGATATTATTGATCAAAACTATCATAAGAAACATCATCTTGTTGCTGACTAAAATGATTTGAATGATACCCATTTTGCTCATCATGACATGAAGTATAGCATCCATTTTATTCAAGACATATGCCAAAATGTTGCTCATATGAGGGAGAAGTGCTATATGGTTCATATGCTGAGTTGCCATGAGATACATACTCATTCATTGAAGTATCATGACATTGCTGACCATAGTTCTCACAAGTGGAAGGACTTGAGACATTGGAAATTGCTGTAGGTGGTAGCCATACATCAACGAGAGTAATGAGTTTGTCAATGCCCATCTTCATTTTCCTAATATCATTTGCCACACTTGCTAAACTGTTTGCCACACTTGCCAAACTGTTCTCTGCATTACTCTTTGTTGAAATTGAATTCCCTGCAACATACTTTTCTTCCATAAACTCCATTGATGTTCTATTGCTTCATGTATGGTTGATGGAAGGCAAAATCCTCTTCCATTTGATAAGAGACCTTGGATATTGGAAGTAGGCAATCCAATAATGGTTGAAGAGTTCAAGATTGGAGAGAAATTCAATGACTTCAGTGGAAATTGAAACTTATGCTGTCCATAGCCTCCATAGGTCAAGATAGGTCCAAATCTCTTCAATGTCGGTTCAATCTTGTCCAAAGATTGAAGTCATGAGTATGAAGATACTCGAGTAGTGGTTTATCCTCAAAACCCCCTTGATTTGGATTGAAAATTTTGAGAAATTCATGCTTGGCAAGAAAACCAAACTGCCCAAGGATGTGAGTATTGACAATGTCCAGCATGGTAACATTCCATTTCACCACTATACTTGTAAGCCAAGTATTGCTGAAATCTTGTGATTCTTTGATAAGAGTTTGAGGACCTTGTAGATTGTAAGAATTCTTGAAATGAACTGGTATTTTCCCTTCCCTTGTAAGTCTCATCGACTAAGGATGGAGAACCTGAATTACTACCCAACATATGCAAAGATCAGCCCTCAAAGAGCTTAGAGCCTTAGGAGGCATGAATGTATGCAGGAAAGGCTCTTGAAACCTGAGCACCAAAGTAAGCCATCTTTGCTTCAAAGAATACTAGTTGCAATGGAGAAATTAATGTGGAGTATAGGTAAATCTTCATCTAAAAATCGAGACACAACTGCTTCCTTCACTGTGTGATGCATCATAGAGAAATATTCTCAACTCTTGGACATGTAGAACCTTCATCAACTTGGAAAGAAAATCAGTTCCTATAGCAGGGCTTCAAAGAAGTTTATGTCCCCAGATAAACTAACTATTACTAGTGAGGAAAAACATTGAAGTTGAATACATAGCTCTCTCTAGTATCATCACTTTCAGGACCAGAGGATCCTTTCCATAAGGAGATTGTTCCTGAAAATTTGAATGATTTCCACAAAATAGATGCTCAGCAGTCAATCGAGATAGGTGAGCAAGATTCTAACATTTGGAATGAAGAATCACCGTTTGAGTGAATATCTATTCATCCAGTTGAAATGCTTCATATGTTTACCCCTGGATCAGATTTGTCACACTGGAGTTATTGCAATAATGTCAAGTGATGGTTGGAATTGTCAACAAGGATAGCAAGCCCTCTTCTCCGAATCTGGCTTGTCTTTGCCACTGCAGGTGTGTCAAATCGATCAGCAGATGGTGTTGCAATTCCTGTAGATGCTGCTATGATGATGTAGCTAGGTTGATGATGGCTTCAACCTCATCACATAGCCCTTTAGGTGATCTGCACTCACTAGCTCCATAGACGAGCTTCTCCTGTTTGCGGTTCAAATTATCAGATGATTCTGATTATACGTCATCTTGAATGACAATTCTGTTGATGCATCACCTTGGATTCTTGCGTCTGTTGGAGCATTTACTCTACAATGTTGGTGCTTTGTATGATGATCCTCCAGATGTGTTACCCTCGAAACAACATTGTTTGGGCCTCGGAACAGTCCTAGAAGGCTTTCCAACCCCAATTTTACGGTAGGCTGATGCCTTCGACCTACCAAGTGCTACAGAATCAGATGTATCAACCCCCTAGGCTTCAAGAATTGTAGTTTAGGAACCAGGTGAAGGCGTTCACCCACTTTCACAAGAGATTTCATGATCACCCTCGGCCACAATTCAAGGGTCCCTGTGCACCTAGCGCTCTTCTCAATACAACCTCCTACCTGATGCACGCGAAAAAGTCGGGAGGCATTGCCTCTTTGGTCTCACCTAATCTTGTCACTCCTATAGTGTTGCCTACACCTGTTCTGTCCCCTTTTCCTAGATAGAAAGGGGGCTTGCAGAGGAGGCTAACAAGGAGTGTGGTGTAAATGGTTATGGATTTATGAATGGATTGATATGCCTTAGGTCTTCAGAAATCGGTAGAGGAGACTACGACGATGAAAGTGGTAGTGATGTTGAGCAAGGTGTCCAATCTGTTCAGCAATTAGAGCAGAGACTCGATCATGACCTGAGCCGCTTTGTGTTGACATATCCTTCAAAATCTCCTCAAGGTAACGGCCAAAATCTGGAGACTCGAATGGATGATCAAGATAGCCATATCGCACATCTGGAAGAGGAGAACATAGCTCTCAGAGAGCGTCTATATCTGATGCAATAGGAGGTTGAAGAACTGCGTCGCAAAATGCATTTTCAAGAAAGTGAACCGATCGACTAGAGATTGAGAGATAAGTATTGTGCACTCCTCCTTGGTTCTAGTGCTTCTTAAACTACTGTTTTCGGTTTACACAGAAACCTTTGGAGTTTGCATCACCTGAAACACAAATGGAAGTGGAGGCTGATAGCTACAGTCATGCATTTGAGAGTGATCATTCCCAGTCCCAACCATTCCTAGATAGCTGCAAAGAAACATGGAAACTTCCCTATCCACCATGGAAGCTTCAAGAGAAGCTTGGAAAGTAAAAGGGAAACACAGACTTGAATCTCAACAATGGGGTACTCTACCAGTTGGAAATGAAGCCAATATTTCTTTTCTTTAAGTCTTTGAAGCATGAGAAGAGAGGAAGATGAAGCTTTCCACCATAGAAGCACAAATGGAGCTTGAGAAGAAAGAAAGTATCCCTGCTTTGCAAAAAGTAGTGAGACTTTTAGTCTCCTCCAGCCTCTTGTAACCTTTCCTTTGTCCAAAAGCTCCCAAAATGGCCTCAGAATGACCACGACTTGCTAAAGTGGCCAAGAAACCTCCATCCTTTAAGTTGCCTGTCAAGATCCTCCAAGATAGTCATGGTTTTTTTAACAAGAAGTTTGTCTTGAAGTGATAAGTCTTGTTACCAAGCTTCTAACTGCAGTTCTCTGTCTTAGTTCCTGTAACTTGATGGTAACCATGAAAATGACTTCTGACAAGACCTAACACCTATGCTTGAAAATGATCTAATGAGACTGATCTAACCTAATAGCTCTGATACCAATGTAATGAAGGTCCTAGATTACCATAAAATCTAACTATGGAACAATGGAAAATGGAGAAATAACTGCATTAACCTATGCTGAAAACATGAATACAAGAAAGGATTCTTGGAACACACCCCAAGCTGGTGCCATGTAAACTCACCTCCATGTAGGTGAAGGACAAGAAAACTAATGTGACTACCAAGAAAACTTACATGACTAACATGTCCAAATGGCAAAAAGGCCCCTAATTTTGGCTAGGGCTTCCTATTTATAGCAAACCCTAAGCCCTAGTCCTCTAATATTATTACATAGGCTTTTAGCATGTCATTGGCCTCATTTGCTTCATTACAAACACTATCAAAGATATTTTGATAGCATGGAGCCACCATATGCTAATGTCAATGTAGATGAGCATCAATAGTTGCAAGAATGAATAGAGGCAAAAAAAACTTGAAAGGCCAATCAAAAGGGGAAAATGTGAAAGACCAAGTGTAGGGTATGACATAGGGTGTTATCATGACTGGGGTTCTTGTTTACTTGAAAAAAGAGGTAGAATGTAAGAATGACCTCTCTTAAGCAAATGAGCTTCCCATAAAGTTGGACTTATAGCTCAACAAAGAGACTAAGTATCAAAAACTTCAAAGTGGAGAAAGTCTTCCAAGTGCTTTGTTTGAGCTCTTTTCATGTCTATCTTGTGAAAACTCCATTTGCCTATCTTGTGCATGGCCCCTTAAGGATAACATGCATTATTGATATGCTCCTAGGTGATGATATCACTCTCTCCCCTTGTATAAGATTGTGCTTGAATATGTGAGAATGTGTCATCAGGTGCAATAAATACTCCCAATGGGTATTGTCCAATAGGGATGCCATGCAACACATGAGAATATATAGATGACATAATAGAATGATCAAATTTGCATGTAGATCCAAAGCTAGAGAAACCAAACAAGTTGTGCCAGGTATAACGAGGAGCTTGTAGCCTCAATGTAGACCAATAGGACACAACACACTTCCATGAAGCCAAACTTGCATTCTATTGTACCCATGTGTTGATTGACCAAGCCTCATGTTGGGTTCACACTTGCATGGTATTGTTTACTAGGCAATTCACATTAGCAGCAAACAACAAATATGTCTAGAGGAATAAGGGAAGGAGCCAAGCACTGCGATTGAAGGCAAGGTAGAAATGATGTGGCAAGAAGCTTGGAACATGAATTAAAGTATGAAAAGGTAGAGGCTATTGGAAGCCATGGAAAGCAAGGAGAAAGAGCTCTCTTGACACCCTAGATGGAACAAAGACTCTCTTCCCCCATAATGAATCACATATGACATGCTTTGCTCTACTCCAAATGTCAAATTTTGCTCTACATGATACTGGAACATCTCTAATGGCACATTCATCAATGTGGATTCACCACATTGAACATCACATGAAAAAATGTTGGCTAAACAAGTCCAATCTAGCATTTATTGATCACAATGATCACCAACATGCCAGCTATGTAACTAGCATCATTGAAGGCTATGCTCACCATGAGTGAGACAATAATGCCCCTGATGACTTTGACCAAATGTAGCAAGAAGGAATCCCACCAAGCTACATTAGATATGTGTACTTTTTTTTCACTTATTAGTCAAAAAACTCTCAATAAGGCTAAGAAGATGCATAGTTGGTTTGGGAACTACCATTCTCAAGATGCATGGAAGATCGAGAGTTTAGGGAATGCAAGAACTATGTTTGAAAAATGCCTACACACACAATAATTTCTTAGGCTACTATCATCTAAGCGACACATAGTTTGAGCATCACATAAGCGATGCATAGTCTGAATGTTACATAAGGGATGGATAGTTTAAGGTCACATAAGGGACATATCTTGAACCTTGCTTAAGTAACACCAATGAATCTATCTATCTATCTGAATAGCATAATAGGTGAATGGTACATGGATGGCTACGCAACCGATTAACAAATCAAAGTATAATCAGATAATGGTCAAGGGGCCAAGTAATACATATAAAATCAAGCTTAGACAATATTGCCATTATTGTTATCTAAGTCATCTATCTATTAGAATAGCATAATAGGTGAATGGTACATGAATGGCTACGCAACCGATTAACAAATCAAAGTATGAATCAGATATAATGGTCAAGGGGCCAAGTAATACATATAAAATCAAGCTTAGACAATATTGCCATCATTGTTATCTAAGTCATCTATCAACCTATGTATTAGAGTCATGATGCTAAAAAATCTATCTATCTATCTATCTATCTATAGAAATATTAGAATAGCATAATAGGTGAATGGTACATGAATGGCTATGCAACCGATTAACAAATCAAAGTATGAATCAGATAATGGTCAAGGGGCTAAGTAATACATATAAAATCAAGCTTAGACAATATTGCCATCATTGTTATCTAAGTCATCTATCAACCCATGTATTAGAGTCATGATGCTCAAAAACATGGCCTCCTTTGTGTGGGTCAACTCCTCACTTGCATGCCTACACCCCCACTTGGGGCAGCATCCACCTACTCACTATAGTTGGGTGCATGCTCTTGGCCTCTTCTCGAGAAACGATCTCCATATCGAATGACTTGTGAATCTATTGCACATTAATGTGAGTTATTAGTAGAATGAAGTGTTGATTAAAAATGGTAATGTGTCATAAATATATTTAAGTACTTACAAAAAGCTGTATCAAACAAGGAAGCATCACCTATAAAGCTTGAAAGCCCTAATTTACTAGGAGCTCTATCTATGCAAAAGTGGGTAGATGCCCATGGTCTTTTGTCTATTTACAAAGGAATGACTAATTTAAAAAGTATGCAATAAAAAATATGAAAATATGCTTATGTTCTCATAAAAATGATAGTTAATCTCCTTCTACCAATCCATCCTAAACAAGATGTGTAGTTTGCTTGTAGCTTGGCTTGTGCTACCCCCTTATCACATTTTAAAAACAAACATTAAACTACACAACTTTTTCACTTAGAAATTATTTAAATTTTAACAAAAGTCAAGCATACCTTTTGTTGAGAAAATATTGTTCATAAATGCATCTCTTGAAGAAAATAACTCTATGACTCCTCATAAAGGGCTAGTGGTCTCTTGTTTTCCTTGATCATTCCACATTTTCTATTTAAAAAATTTAAACACAAAATATGCAATGATCAAGTTGAACAAAAGGCTGCATTCATCTTTATTCATAATGAAAATTATCATAATTCATGATTTTATGCAATGCAAATGGAGATTCAATATAGCATCAACATATACTTGCATTGTGTTCAATTACACATGAGAATATTAGCTTTATTTATATAAGAAGCCATCAATATATAAATGCTACTATTTGTTATTGGAGGGTGGTTTCCATTGAGTAGATTTTGCAAGAAAGAAAATTGAAGTTGAATACTAGGAATCTTGATATGTCAATTGAAGGTCCATCTTGCTTTACATAGATCCCAATTTATGATTTATACTAATAATGGATTTGTTATTGGCTTTAGATATACAAGAGGATGGTACACATAGAAGGACCTCATAATCATTTGTGTCGACATGGAATACCACGTCCCAATCCAGCACCTCGCATAAGGCTTGATGTGAACAAGTTTAGTAAACAATGCACTCCCAACCCTTAGGTGCTACATGAGGTGTGGGAGTAGCTAGAGAAGCACTCTTACTATGGCACATGAGGGCATGCCTATTTCCACCTCCCAACCCTTAGGTGCTACATAAGGTGTGGGAGTAGCTAGAGAAGCACTCCTACTATGGCACATGAGGACATGCCTATCTCCACCTCCCATATAAAGCTTGGAAAGCCTTAATATGATGATGAGGGAAATGTGTTAGTGATGGATATTTTTTTGAGGAGGGTGATGACTCCTTGAGTGGTGGCAAGGATCCTTTTAACTCCCATGCTAAAAGTGATATGAGTACTTAGAGCCTAAAATTTTGATCATGATTCATATCATCTATATCACATCATTGTATCTTGTTACTTGTATCATTGGGCCATTGCCTTTATCTCTATCCAATTTTGTATGCCTTTTTGTATGAGATCACCAATTTGGCTCATAATGTAGTCATTGGTCTGATATTGCACTCCCATTTCCCCTCTCTTTTGCACTTATTCTTTAGTAAAGTTTCTAAATGTTCAAACAATATTACATTTTAAGTCCAAACATTGAGTATAGATTTCAAATTATATGTACATTTTTTAAATAGGACATAGCATTGGATGTAGGTATAAGATTTTTGTACTTAGAAAGATATAGATTTCATTATATGAAGAAGAGAAGAGAAGATGATTTAGAATCAAGATGTAGGTAAAAATACATTGAATGCATGTCTACAACATCATTGGCTTCCAAAGAAGAGTATGCATTTAACACAAATACAACATGCAAGTCAAAATTGAAGGCTTATGTACAACATACCCCTAGCTATGAATAGCCATAATTGTTTATGAACAAGCCTAAATGTTTATGGGCACCCTTCTATGCTCCTATTCAAGAATTGCCTTGTTCTTGTTTGTGAATAGCCCTACTCTTGTTTAGCCAATATTCTCTTGTTCTCCTATACACTTGATCAAGAATAGCCCTCTTGAATATATCCCTCTTTTGTTTTAAGATAAGAGCAAACTATTCTTATTCCAAAACAACCCATTGCTTCTCTTAATTTAGGATATCATCAATTCCTAATGATAGCCATACTCAAGTATTGTATAATAGCATCAATCTCAAGGACTCATAGTACAGTAAACTCCAAGATTCCAACTACAGTATGGTGAGATCAACCATTAGAATTAGATGAATCATCCAAATATGTATGCTCATAGATTTTATGTATTTTATCCTCAAAACTATACGGGATCACACTAGTATTGGACAATACTAATCAGATTCCATTGGACATGATAACCCTAATCTCTTTCTTTACTCTCTACTCTCTCTCCTCTCTCTACTTCCTCTCTCCCTCTACTCTATGTTCTCTCTCTTCTCTCTACTCCCTTCACCCTTCTCTACTCTCACTAATCTCTACTATTCTCTCTCACCTCTCTCTCTATTCTTTCTTTTATCTCCTTCTCTACTCCCTCTACTCCCTGTAATTACCTTCTATTTTCTCTCTTTTATTTCCTTACCTACTCCCTCTAGTTACCCTTTATTTTCTCTCTCTAATCTCTCCTCTCTCTACTTTCTCTCTTCACTCTCTCCTCTCTTTAGTTCCTCTCTTCTCTTTTCTCTCCTCTCTCTCTCTCTCTCTCTCTCTCTCTCTCTCTCTCTCTCTTTCTACTCTTTATTTTCTCCTCTCTCTACTCCCTCTTTCTCTACTATTTATGCTAGCTATCCTTTCATTTTGTTCTCTCCTCTCTCTACTCTCTTTTCTCTCTACTTTCTCTTCCTTCTCTCTACTTCTCTCTATTATTCTACTTTCTCTCTCTTTTCTTTACTCCTTTTAGTTACCCCTCTTCTCTCTCTACTCTCTTCTATCTTTACTTTCTCTCTCTCCTCTCTCTACTCTAGCTACCCTCATGTTTCTCTCTCTAGTCTCCTTTACTCATTACTCTCCTCTCTCTACTCTCTTTTTGTTCTCTCTATCTTCTCTCCTCTCTCTACCCTCTCTCCTCTCTCTACTCCCTTTAGTTACCCTCTCTTTTTTCTCTCTATTGCCTTCTTTCGCTTTTTGCTCTCTACTCTCTCTTGACTCTAGTTTCTCTCTCCTCTCTCATCTCTCTAGTTTCTCTCTCTCCTTATTCTCTACTCTTTCTTGTCTCTCTAATATTTACTCTAGCTATCCTCTCTTTCTGCTCTTTACTCTCTCCTCTCTACTATATACTCAACTACCCTCACTTTTCTCTCTCTACTCCCTCCCCTTTCTACTCTTTCTTTCTTTCCTCTACTCTCTCATATTTCTCTTCTCTATCCTCTCTACTCTCCCCTCTCCCCTCTCTCCTATTTCTCTTCTCTATCATCTCTCTTCTCTTTACTTTCTCTACTTTCTACTCTCTATTTTTCTCTCTCTACCCTCCCATTTCTCTCCTCCCTCTCTTTTCTCTCTCATCTCTCCTCTTTCCTCTTTGTACTTATCTTAAAACAATTTATATAATATATTTTCAAGTTAGAAATGGTAAATTATTCAATCTATTCAAATAATAAACAATAATTTCATAATGAATTTATGATCTAAAAGTAGTTTTTTCTTTATTCGTTACATATTATACAAATAATTATTTATTTCATTTGTTAAACTAATAAATAATATTTATTTTATATTTTTAGTATTCATAACCTAGAGGCAAGATCATGAATATACCCTTATTGTTTCAAGGGTTCAATTCACAATGTCAGGGCTATCTCTCACCTAGCCCACTCACACACATATGGTACACAATGAACCAACCTACCAACAATAGATCATATCAAGGTGGTTGTAGTGAGCATGCTTACCAACACTTACCATGTTGTAGTCACAACACATTTATAAGCATCACTTCATGATCCACATGTACACCCACTTGCTCGCCTTCTAGCTTGCATTATTGCTTTGCTTGCATGAACCACTAGGGATACCTCAAGGAGAAGAAGAAAGACAGAGGAGACTTCCCTTGCCATGTCCTTTGTTGACTTCCCTTGCCATGTCCTTTGTTTCCTCACTCTCCCTCCCTCACAAACTCTTACTACCACTTGAGTTACTCTAAAGAACAAATTAAGAAGAAGAGATAGGTGCAAGAACTTCTCACTCGATATCTCTCACTCTCACTCTCACTCTCACTCTCTCCCTCAATGTTACTCTCTACTTTCCAAGAAAAGATAGTACAAGTATCAAGACCACAAGTTTGCACACACATGAATAGCCGTTTTCATTATTCTTATCCCTTATATACAAAAGCTTTAGGATTTCCTACCCTTTTGGGCATCTAGCCCACAATTATAGCCTTGCATGCACTTAGGTGTTCACATGAAGCTCACTTGATTTCTCAAATAATCATTATAATTTGCAGTAGAGTGAGCCTGAACCTCATTTTCCATTGACAAAAAACTCTAAACAAGAGAATTGCTACATGACACACAATCAAAAATTTTGTTGCACATCATTTGTGAACACTTTCACTTTTTGAAACATTTCATCCATTGCAAGGCGAGGGTTAACATTACCACCTCCTAAATGAGTACTAGTCACATGATATGGCAAATCATGGTGTAGAACCTAGTGCCGAGATGTTCTAGTGGTATGATTCTATTGGAAGGTACTGGAGGACGTAGAAATAGACTTGTGAATGTAGTTTTAATGCAAAGGATGACTAGCCACCACTGATATTGTAGGATCTTCAATGGATTCTTTAGCAACCATTATGGATATTTAGCAACTTGTCTCAAGGTGCTCTCTTTGGGGGGGTGTCTAACTTACTCTGTGGTGCTTGTGCTTATGCATGTATAGGTGGGATGGGTCAAGCTCCAAACAGGCCTGGCACTTTGTCCCACACTTGAGGACCCAATTAGTGCATTGTTTTATTGTGCAATAAAGTCTCAAAGTGACAAGTCATCTAAATAAGCCTTGGTTGTCTGGCTCTTGATGTGCCCTAAGATTATGTTGCTTTGGGAAGGGCTAGGGGATTAGAAGTGGAGCCATTTAAACAAGGCCATTAGACATGGCTAACTTGAGGACCCCTAGGTGTAGTGTTCATGTCATGCACCTATCTAGGTCGAAGCTTTTTGCTCTCTTTTAATTTGATTTTCTTCTTTTTTAACACTATTTTTTAACTTGATTCCTATGGGAGTGGTTGCAAGGTAAGGTCAAGACATCCTTTTCTAAGCATATAATATTTAATTGCATCTGATAGTTTGATGGGAGACTCTAGATTAAAGAGATGGGTACATAAAGTAAAGAGGTTGTCCACCATGTCCTCTAGTAGTGCCACACAGTAGGATGGGAGAAGGGCCACATGGAGGTGCAATACCTATTTTATACCTATATTGATATCAAAGAATAAAGGGGATGCTCTTTCCTTATAAGGGCTAATGTCTTACTCTAACAACTTGACCAAAACATGAAGGTAATTGTAGGTGGTGATGAAGGCAGGGTTAGGGTAGTTAGTGAGGTATCAAAGGAATGTGGAAAATGAAGGTCACAAATCTCTAGGTTGGAACAAGTATAACTTTTCTTGCACCATAGCATTGACATTGGGAATCTTTGGAAAGTTGTAGCAGCCATGGACTTGTGGATTATGATGTGCGTGATGCTGCCTAAGGTTAGGATAGTTGAGCTCATTTTTCCTCTCATAGCTTTCAAAATAGTAGAATGTCAACGTTGCAATGTTGTCCATCTTTAGGACAACATAATACCACTTTGGCTAAAGATTCTATATTTCTTGTGTTAGCTGATAATTTATGTGCTCACCTCAGCTTTTGCCTTCTTGAAGTTGAAAAGCTCATAGAAGGGATCTTCATCTTTTTGCTCCCTCCATTTTTTTTTTGCAATGCTCTTAGATGCATGAGTCAATGTCTGCATAGTTCTAAGGGGTAGACAATTTCACAACTTTCTTTTCTCAGATACCTTAAAATCAAACACAACAAAGTGATCTCCTTCTAGCTTGTGGTACTTTTTTATTGGTTCATCCATATCTTCTCATTGTTCTTCATATCCTCTATAATCAAGAGGATGATCAATCACTTTCTCAAAAGGAGCATTTAGTGCACTCAATAGACTTGGGTGATGCTCTTGCACTTTTGGCATCAACTCCACCACTAGTGGTGATCCTTGAGGCATTTTATCTTTACTGTTCCACATCTCATCAAGCTCCTACGATTCCACAAAATTGACCAAGGCACACATGTTTTCCAAGGTTCTAGTCCTCCTAGCCCTATGGCTCTCAACTCTTGGTCTTTACGCCCAATGTTCTTTAAATGACTTCTTAGTGCTTTTGCCTCTTGGCCCTATGGCTCTAAAATCCTACTCCTCATACCCAATGTTCTTTAAATGACTTCTCAATGCTTCTCTAGTTGGGGCTAGGATTGAAAGGTCATGCGATTGGCCAAACTTCAAATTGCTCAATGCTATGTTGGCTAAGAGTAATTGTGATTTAGCTCTATTACATCATTAGTGCTATAGGTGTAATTTTATGGATGGCCTTTTTGTAGAGCTCCTATTGCTCTGTGACATTACAAACTTATGCACATCTACCAATGGCCTATCCTTTGAAATTGCTGAACAAGTGTGTGGTTAATTTCTTGTCTTTGCTCATCAAAGCCCGAGGTAGGTGAAATTTTCTCACTCTCCTCTTTATTCCTCTTCTTCTCATGCTACTCTATTATCTGCTAGAAGTTTGCATTCTTCTTTCTTGCTCTTCTTGCTCTCTTTGTCTTTTTCAATTTTTTATTTTTGCTCCCCTCCCCCCGCCCCCCCTCTCTCTCTCTCTCTCTCTCTCTCTCTCTCTCTCTCTCTCTCTCTCTCTCTCTCTCTCTCTCTCTCTCTCTCTCTCTCTCTCTCTCTCTCTCTCTCTCTCTCTCTCTCTCTAGGTCCTCATGTGTGTGACTACTCTAGTGTAGTGGTGGCTCTTCCCAAAAATGTAACTATTCCTAGGGTTGGTAATGCATCAACAATGAGTCCTAGTCCCACATTGATCACCATAATGAGTGTACTTTTGACGTCTATGACCATTCCTTCAAGCTCAAAGGAGCTCACATCAAGGGTTTGGACTAGTGCTTCTTGGACCTTCATGATAGTTTCGTAAAATCCTATTCAAAGATAATTTAGAACTCTAGCCATGAGTCATTCATTGAGTATGTCTTCCATGAGGTGTTTATTGGGAATCCTCATTTTGGAAGAATAAGGTTTATTATCAGTGAACATGTGGTGGAAAATCCGAGCTATTGTGCATAACTCTTCTTCTATAATGGCACTAAATTGTACACCCTATTTCATGAGGCCATTTGATTTTTCCCATCTTTGTAGAACAATGGGAGATCTTGTGGGTCGTTTGTAATTTCCTTGCTTATTTTATATTCCTAAGGTGAGCTCTATATCAATTATCTATTTACCCATTGCTAGTAGGCCAACATGCTCATTTTAGAGTTAAGGTCATAATTACAAATGAAACTCAGGCATATGATTAAGTAAGCTGGCTCATTGCACAATTTAGTATAAGTTTGCATGCCACAACACATTCCACAAGTTTCCTAGTCATGTCATTGTCATTGACTAGCTCCTCAAAGATTCTAATGAGCTTAAGATTAAGATCCACTAGACCCCATATGGTTGGTTGTAAGTTGTATTTGTTGCATTGATTTATGTTAAGCATAACTTTTTTCTTTGATCCTAGGATCATTGTTTAATGTGGAAAATTCAAGGTCAATCATTCTTGCAGAAGGAGTTGTGATCTCTTTGTACATTTGACAGTAAAACAAGCTATGAGAATAAAAGAAATCCATCATAGTTGACACCAAAAATACCAAAAATAACTCGGTATAGTTGACAATAATGATTTGTTATTACAATGCAATTTTACAGGATTCAATATGATCCCCACCTCCCTGATAATGAAGATAGATAGCTTCCTAGATGTATGTTGGTTGTCTCTAATGTGTGTGTGTGTGTGTGTGTGTGTGTGTGTGTGTGTGTGTGTGTGTGTGTGTGTGTGTGTGTGTGTGTGTGTGTGTGTGTGTGTGTGTGTGTGTGTGTGTGTGTGTGTGTGTGTGTGTGTGTGTGTGTGTGTGTGTGTGTGTGTGTGTGTGTGTGTGTGGGTGTGGGTGTGGGTGTGGGTGTGGGTGTGGGTGTGCGTGTGCGTGTGCGTGTGCGTGTGCGTGTACGTGTGCGTGTGTGTGTTAAATACAAATAAAAACAAAGTGTGATTTTGTATGTATAAAAGGTGTGTTACCTTAAGAAGCATTGTTTGACACAATGGTTTGAGGAAGCCACCACTCCAAAGATTTTAGGGTTGAATTGGAGTTTGGCAAGCACATCTAAATCGAAAGGTCAACATGGTGGTTTACTAAGATAAGTTACGAAGTTAATGAATTTATGTCTTCTAGTCAGCCTACTACATGAATTTGCTAACCCTCTTGAGCATGCAACATGAGCTACAAAAAAAGTTTTGGATTATGTCAAAGATGTTAATTTTGAAAAATGAGGGTGGAGCTCACTCCCTTCAACTTGTACACACTATTTTTTGACAAACTCGAGTGAGTCCATAAGAACAAATAAGTACATGCAAAATGGGGTGGACATGAAGCCACTAGAGCGGGTTGGATGCCCAAAGAAGAGTGAAACCCTAACCAAATGTGTATAAAAAGGGTGAGAACTAATGTACAACCTATTCATGTGTGTGCATTTTGCTCTTATCTTCTTTTGTGGTTCTTGTGAGAACGTGAAGGAGAGGAAGAGAGTGAGGAAGTGTGAGAAAGTGAGGGATAAAGAGAGAAGCTTCCTCCCTTCTTGCATATCCCTTTCTTCTCATTTCATTGTATTGAGTGCATGCGGATGCAAGAGAGTGTGAGGGGTTGAGGGACATGTGTGTGAATCTCCTCTCTCTCTCTCTCTCTCTTCTTCTTCTTCTCTATTTGCCTCGAACTATTCATCGCGTTGAGAAACCATGGATACAAGGTAGCAAGGGAGGCGCAACACATGTGGATTGTGGAGCAACACATGACAACCATTTGTGACTATAATTTGGTAAGTGTAGGTAAGTGTGCTCAATATCTCATAGGTTAGACCATGTGTGTTTGTGTAAGTGTGAATGGACTAGGTGAGAGATGGCCGCCCATGCTTCATAGATTGAACTCTTGAAACAATAAAAGCATACCCATGGTCTCGAAGTAGTATGTAAACATGACATTTTTTGGTTCCATTGCTTAGAAAGGGGCACATTGACTGCAAGGCCATTCACACAACTTGGATTGTGGAATAGAAGGTGTCATTGCTTCAACTCCAAAATACATGTGAGGATTTAGTTAGAACCATCATTGCTATCACTTAATGGATCGCATGTATTGTGAATAGGAATGAGAATTGTGTTTTGAGAGCTTGCCATTGTGGATTAATTGGGAGATCATAAGTAAAAGACCTTAACATTTCACTCAGTTAATTTATTACAGTTAAAATTTAACCACCCAAAAAACAACACATGCTTATGCACACACTTTGACACCAATCATGTGCTCTTGACTCATATTGCCAGGAGGAGTGGAGGAAATGAGAAATTGCATTCCAAACTTCTGTTCGAGTTACATTTAATAAAGGCATGTGAACACCTCAAAGTGTGGTCTTACATGCCCCATAGTGTGTAGGAGGAGTCACATGTGGGTAAGCATGAGAGAAGATTTAAAGAGATGGTGTGTAGTGAACAAGGGGAGTAACACGGGCTCATATGCCTCCATCAGTGGGGGGAATGTGTGTGTGTGTGTGTGTAGAGTAGAGCAAGAGAGGAGGATGATTTAAGTTTATTTATCCTTTTTTAAAATTAAAGGATATAGGTGAAGAGTGGAGAGAGGGAGAATGATGATTTAGTTTATTTGTAATTGTTTTAAAAATGATATAGATGTGGACTAAAAAGGGGGAAGTAGTTTTACTTTATTTATAACTTCAAGTTTTTCTAAACAAGAAAAAACAGAAAAAATATATGTAAAAAAGCATAAAAACATGCTTTGAAGTTTGGTGGAGGGGGAGGGGCCTTAGGGTTCGTTGTTGCAGTAGCGCTCCCATCTCAGCGTTGGCCCTTCTCCCGTCGTGCTTCACCATCGTCCCATTTGCCTTGTCCCTCACTCGCATATCTCCTCCTCAGACTGTGGACCCCTCCTCTCCTCTTCGCCACCCGGCCGCCCCTGGCCTCATCCTCTTCCACCTAGCCCTTCTACTTATCCTAACCACCCTCCAAATTTACACCCATCATCGCCACCGCATGTCTACTGCTCCAACGGTCCCAACTACAGTCCTCCTCTTTGCTCCCCGGGGGCTAGTTTGTCGCCCCCGTCGCTCTACCTCCTTCCCCGTACCTGCAGTCTCCTCGCCCATCGCTGTGCACCCTCTCCACCTTCACCTTGCCCTCATCACACCCCTTGGCCTCTTTACCCCTCCCCGTGTAACCCCAGTAGCCTCCTCGCCATTGTCCCCTATGCCCCATCCTTCCTCATCATCTGTTGTCTCCCACTTGTACCCTTTGTCACCCACCCACCTACCTTCTTCTCCCTCGTTCGCCATCATCCACCTCCCGTCCACCCTCTCCACATCCACCTCCCTGTATCCGCTGCTTGCTACATACCTTGCCCGCCTTCGAAGTTTCCACTTACCCTTTACGGAAGAGGAAGGGTAAAGAAAGGCAAATGAGATGCTAAGTCAAGCTAGTGAGAATGAGCATTCTGCCCACTTAGCCCATCCCAGCGATGCTGAACTTACAGTACACATCCTCACGATGAACCCAGCCTACTGTCATGGGATTCTATGTTCCTGCCATCCATTAGGAGTTGAGAAAAATTCTCACTCACTGATGCACACGTTTAAAGGACAACCCCAATGCAAATTTATTGATATTTGAAAAGCCGTTTTAGAAGTGTGAGTGGAAGTGGACAAGGTTTCACCATGTGTTATTTGATTGTCACACCAATTGGTCACATCCTTAATGAAGGAAGAAGAGCTGGAAGAACTAGACAATACCAGGTCCAAAGGAAGTCTCACATACGACGAAAGCAAAGATGACAAGGACAATGAATCTAGAGAACATGTCTTAGACAACAAGCCTATCTGGAAAATCTTGGAAGATTTCAAACCCAAAGAGGAAGATGGACTGCTTGTGGATACTAGAATCATTAGATTCCAATCGAAGCTTGAGTGGTTGGAATACTTGGAAGTACTTCATAATGAGCAAATAGGAATTCACCTCTCAAACATCATCCCAACTCCTAATATTCTCAAAATCGAAGCGCATGAAGAAAAGAATTCAAGTGATGAAGCAAACAAAGCAAGTTCAAAGTCAAATGAGAGTACAAACTCTAACCGAAAGATTCCATTGCCCATTCCATCCAAACCTGTAATGTGTCCGCTCGTCCACTTGTGGGACACATCTTAGCAGCCCATTGGGAAGAGAGTCTAGAAAGCGCCGCCTCGCACTCACAAGGAATGTCACAGGGTTTGCGATCTAGGTCTTCTCGAGTCTGCCCCAAGTGGAAGTGTCCGGCCATTCCCAATTAGGACCGACCTGAAATCAGGGTTCCCTTCCTATTAGCAAAGTCTCTAGGGAGTAGCTAGCGTCGAGCTCCAGATAAACCACTTTGCGTAGGAACAACAAAGTCGAAGCCGATTTATGCTGCATTTGGTTCATGGAGAATGGAAAACGAGAGAGATACGAAGCTCAACCTCTCTGCCCATAAGGCATAGTCCCATTCCGTTCCCCTAAAACAGCATAAATCGGGATTCTAACTCTATTGACGTTAGGTCTTCATAGTCTCGTTATCACGTCTTTTGAGAAAAGTTCACAGCTAATCGGGACCACCCTTCCGTAGGATGGACCCAAGTCGCGTCCACCGCACTTTCCTCAATTTGCTTAGTTATCTAATTACCTACCACATTATGTTTGACATGCAAAAGCATCTTCCTTAATTAATCAATTTAATCACAGGTTCCTTCACATAACTTAGGCACTAACACAAGAACAATGTCAAGCAATTTCATTTTTCAAATATCTGATCTCTATTTATCATAGTCCCAGAATACATCAAATATCATGCCCGAAGGCTATCCCAGCAATCTACAGGATTGCTGCTCCAAGTTCCGCCCGTAGACTAGTACACGAGCCTCGAGATCCCATCTCGAGTCACATCGGCCTCTTGTGCGGGATCCGAAGGCAAGAAATTTATAGCTAGAGCCTCCCCTGGCACCCAAGCATCCTCCCGCCCCAAGCAGCACCCACGGAGAGACCTCTCACGGTGGGTTCAGTCCACATACCAGCGTGGCTAACAACCCCCTTGGATAGGGCCAAGCAGACAGTCGGAGGTAGCTGAACCTACCTCTCCCTCCAGGCTTTTAACCTGAAGCATTAAGTACTTTGCCTTGAATTAGTTCCTTGAGCAAAGAAGTTCAAACAATATACCTAAGTGTACAATCACAATTATCTCAAAGATCGTTTGTACAACCAATTGCTAAGGTGTGATTCCTTTTTTCCGGATGCTCCCAACATCCGATCCTGGATCGTTCGCGACTTGGTGAGATCCCAAGGGCTTGGCAAGCTAGGTTGCTTGTATTCCCTTTTTCTTTGGGGTTAGGGTTTGTACCCTATCGACCCTAATTATCCTCACCTTAGGTCTCCTTGCAAGATAGATCATGGACAACCTCGTTGTCCTTGGTTGGTCAACTTGCTGGTTATCTCCTAGATTCCCTAAAGTACCTATGTACATTTATCTTTGATCCTAATTGATCAAGATTGTCTATCCCCTTGACCATGGCTGGTCAAGATGGCTCTGTTTAGAACAATGCCTACTTCGACTTAAGTATAATCTTCTTAAGCCCTCTTAATAATACTTACAAGCACTAAGCTTTTACCTATCTCTCTTGAAGTTACCAAGGACTTTGTCATGGGATTCATGGATCTCAGTCCCATTTGGTAAATCACAAACAATGTTGAATTTTTCCAACAACTTTAAGGCACGCAACGTAATGCCATGCCTTCATTTTAATACTTACAATTTTGATATAATCCATGCGTTATTTATGCTACATATGCGAAGGTACTTTCTATGCATGCAATCTTAACATTATCCTCTATGTAATTATTTACACGGTCTATAACCTTCTTGAATGATTTAACTTTATGTGATCATTGTATGAGTCTAGCCGCACTTAATCTTTTCTGTAGATTATTACATGTACCTTAGAATCCTTCTTGCGATACGGATATGCACTTTGTTTCTTTCAATGTCCTCTAAAATGTATTTTAAGCAAGAACTTGTGCAAGGAACAATGCACTTTATGCAGGAATTCTTGCAAGTCATTTTTGGTAAATTATGATGCAATTATCTAATCAATTTCACCTATTGTGATGCCATCTTACCACGAAAATTATCTTGCTTGTTATATACATCACAACTAAGTTCATACCTGGGTTTGGAGTGATGTCGTGATTCCAGTGGTATTGATGCCTGATGAACTGTTCGTGGTTACAGTGCCACGTTGTTTCGAACCTCCATCCACGCTTATAGGGTTTCCGGCCATCTTTGTGGAGTTACGCTTCGGGGCCATACTCGAAGACGCATGTACGAGTGATAGAGTTCTCGCACTCTCCTATGCAAGATTCTTGCCGCCTTTCCTTGAGTGGAGGAAGAGATCTAAGGGGGAGGGGCGTATTTCCGGAGATGTCGAGAGGGATGTGTGACCTCTCTTTAAGGAGGGGGTGAAGAAGCTTCTCTCTCTTCTCTCTCTCTCTCTCTCTCTCTCTCTCTCTCTCTCTCTCTCTCTCTCTCTCTCTCTCTCTCTCTCTCTCTCTCTCTCTCTCTTCTTCTTCTTCTTCTTCTTCTTCTTCTTCCTCACTCACGGCCAGGGGGAGGGGGCGCGCATGCTGGAGACCAGGAGGGGGAGGGGGCATTGAAATCACGAGGGGGGGAGCGTTGCTGAAGGCGAGGAAGGGGGGCTATGTCCATTGACAAGGGAGGGGAGGAGCTGTAGCCGTCGACCAGGGAGGAGGGGGGAGCTTCCCTTATAATGGGGGAGGGAGGTGGTATTGGGGGGGGGGGGGGGGGGGAGGGAAAGATGATTGTTCACAGCCGCCACCCCCTTCCACCTGGGCTGCATGCCCCCTTCTCCCCCTTTACTCACACACACACACTCTCTCTCTCCCCACCATGCAGACGGCAGGGGGAGAGAGAAAGAGAGTAAAAAAATATGTTTTAAAATTAAAAATTTTTAGGAAGGGGTTCTCATGGGGGGAGGGAGGCACGGGGGGGAATATTACATCCTCTCCCCCTTAGAGGAATCGAGATGTCCTCATCTCGAGAAGACCTGGGGATATTGTTTGTTGAGAGTATTTTCGTCCATCCAGGTGGCATCCTCTTCGGGATAATCTTTCCACTGGATGAGGTATTCTCTCAAGGTCCTTGATCTCAAATGCCTCTCCCTAACATCTAGGATTCTATCAGGCCGTAGCTCAAGGACTCCTCGGCTAGGCATTACAATTTGCTGATCGTCAAGTACATGATTTGGATTAGGTAGATACTTTTTGAATAGGCTAACATGGAATACATTATGAATCTTTAGGGTTGCGTGCAGCTGTAGTTTGTAAGCATTAGGCCCTAGGCAGTTGGTGATCTTATAAGGTCCATAATACCTCGGACTTATCTTCTTGTACTCTCCCAAGGACAGTGAACTCTTTTTAGGGTGTACATGGATGAAGACCATATCACCTTCGACGAAGGATCTGTCTTACTGTTTCAAGTTAGCGTAAGCCTTCTGTCTATCCTTGGTAGCTTGAATGTCTTGTCTTATTAATTTAATTTGATCATCCATGTCTTCCAACATCTGTCTAGAAGCTTCTACCCTCAAAGTTAGATCCGAGAAATTCAAAGGGGTACGAGAATCATGCCCATACAATGCTTGGAAGGGGGTCATCTGAATACTCTATTGGTAAGAAGCATTGTAGGCAAACTCAACCAGGGGTAAGTATTGAATCCACTTTTTGGGTTCGCGACAGCAGTATGCCCTAAGCATATCTTCAATGACTTGATTGACTCGTTCTGTTTGACCATCAGTTTGGGGATGGTAAGCTGTACTGAAACAGAGTTGAGTTCCAATAGCCTCAAAGATAGCCCTCCAGAAGTGTGATGTGAAGAGAGAGTCATGATCACTAATGATTCTTCTGGGTAACCCATGAAGTTTGAATATTTCCTTGATGAATAATCTTGCGATGTCTGAAGCTTTATAGTTCATCTTGACAGGAATGAGATGTGCGACCTTGGTGAGCATATCTACTACAACCATAATAGAGTTATATCCTCTCTGAACTTGGGATAGGCCAACAATAAAGTCCATACTAATGAACTCCCATTTCATTTGTGGAATGTCAAGTGGTTGTAATTTCCTAGGCATTTTAATATGTTCTGCCTTAATGCGCATTCCGTGACATATTTGAGTACGTCTCCCTTGAGCCTTTCCCAATAATAGCTCTTTCTGACCGCATTAAGGGTCTTGGCATAACCAGGATGTCCTGAGAAAGGGGAGACATGGGCTTCCCAAAGTATCTTCTGCTTGAGAGTTTGGCTTGTAGGGATACATAATCTTGTCCTAAAGTAGACAAGTCCACTATTGATGGAGAATTCTTGATACTTCGTCTTTAGCTTCGGGTCTTGATCCTTGATGGGGATCTCCCTTAGCATTTTTTGATAGACTGGGTCATGATATGCCTCTTCTTTTACTAGCTCAAGAATCGGGTTGTTTGGCATTGATACCTTTGTGGCTAGAGACCTTGCTGTTGATGGATCTTGCAAAATAAGAGATTTTAGAAATGCCTTGCAATTGAGTGCATTGGCAACCACATTCTCTTTTCCAGGCCTATATTTGATTTCAAAATCATATTCTTCCAACACTTAGATCCATCGGGGTTGCCTCATATTAAGCTCATTCTGGGTGAAGATCCATTTAAGACTCTTGTGGTTCGTTACTAAGGAAAATTTGTTACCTAGCAAGTAATGTCTCCAAAGTTTGAGAGCATGGATGACAACCAATAGCTCCAGGTCATGGGTAGCATAATTCCTTTCATGGATCTTCAATTTTCTTGAAGAATATGCTACGGGATGACCTTCTTGCATAAGTACACATCCTAAAGCAAGTACGCTAGCATCAATTACCACTTCAAACTCCTTACTAAGATCAAGAAGTTTCAGGATGGGTGTTGATATTAAGCTTTGCTTTAGTTTGTCAAAGCTGGTCTGTTCAGCAGGTGACCATACAATTGCTACTTGCTTCTTTAGTAGATCAGTCAGAAGTGCTACAATCAAAGCATAATATTTGATGAAAATTATGTACCATCCTGTCAACCCAAGAAAACTGCGTATTTCTTTGACAGAAGTTGATGTTGGCCATTCCAGAACGTCTCTGACCTTAGCTGGATCTACTAAAATTCCTTTTGCTGATATAATGAATCCCGGATACTCAATCTGTCGCTTGAAGAATGCGCACTTCTTCTTCTTGGCATGAAGCTTGTGTGCTCTCATTGTTTCAAGAACAATGCAAAGTTGGGGTTCATGATCCTTTTCCTGTTTCGAGTAGACTAGGGTATCGCCAAAGAAGATGAGTATGAAGTCATCAAGATAAGGCCTAAAGATATCCTGCATTAATATGTTGAAAGTAGCAGGAGCATTCGTCAGCCCAAATGACATCACTAGGAATTCGAAGTGTCCATACCTTGTATTGAATGCAGTCTTCGGAATATCTTCTTCTTTGATCCTTATTTGATAATATCCAGATCTGAGATCTATCTTTGAGAAGATCTTCAGCCCTTGAAGACGACCAAGCAATTCATCTATTCTTGGAATGGGTTATTTATTTTTTATGGTTGCCTGATCCAACCCTCTGTAGTCAATGCATAGGCGAAGTGTTCCATCTTTCTTCTTTTGGAACAACACCAGAGCTCCCCATGATGAACTGCTAGGATGGATGTAGCCTTGATCTAACAGTTGCTTGAGTTGCTCTTTTAGTTCGATAGCTTCCGGAATGGATATCTTATACAGCCTCTTTGCGACGACTGGTGCAGTTCTTGGCACAAGTTTGATTTCATGGTCGACTTCCCTTTGGGGAGGAAGTTCCGTCAGATCTTCAAGAAATACGTCTGCATATTCATTTAACCATGAAGGTTCTTCTCCAGATTCCTGATTCTGATCTAGCTTATTCAGTTTAATCAGGTAGACAGGTAGACCCTTTTGAACACCTTTTATCATCCGTGTTGCTTTTGCCAACTATATTTTTGGCTTACCAACCTCACCTTGAGTCGTGACTAGTTCCCCTTTGGAATTTCGGAAGGAGACTTGACCCTTCCCACAGTAGATGTGAGCATGATTGGGTATTAGCCAATCCATTCCAAGTAAACATTAATGGACACCTAGGTTCATTACCGTGAATCTCACAAAAGTTGGCTTCCCACCCAATAGAAATTTCACCTTAGTAGTTTGCCTAGTACAAGTGACTTCACAACCATTTGCTAATTTCACAAGTAAAGTAGGTGCATCTATTGTAGTTATCCCTAATCTTTTTGCACACATTGGTGAAATGAAGGAATGTGTATTGCCACAGTCAATCAGGGTTTTGAAGCTTTTACCTTGATATTCTGATGAAGTTTGAATCACCAAGAATTGGCGATTCAGACCCTTCTTGTGAAGAGTGGCATGAAGCGTTGCCCTCTCCATGTCAGCATTCATGGATGGATTTTCTTCATTGTCCAGCTCCTTGTTGAAAACGCTGGAGGTTCTCCCTTTGGCCATAATGGTGGTTCCTTGGCCATGAGCGACTCTATTTTGACCTTGGAATTGCCCTTGGTGATGTCCTCTGCTAAGCTTGGGACACTCCCTCTTGAAGTGTTTGAGCTCGTTGCAATGGAAGTAACGTGGGTTGCAATCATTGCTTTGTGTTGGAACAAAGTTGTTGACAGCATTGGCCCTAGCTTTCTTCCTTTGGCCTTGATTCTGACCCTGTGCTTTCTTGGTTTGAGCCTTAGACATACCCTTATTATGATCTTTGTAAGGCCAAATCCTGTTGTTCCTTGGTTTGGTCTGCACCTGCCGTATTATTGGAGCAGCTCAAATGAGTGCGTCTTGTAGGTCCGTTGGGCGCATTGATTCCAATTGAGTGTTTATGGGTGGATTCAATCCAACACAGAATTTTGACACCTGTTGTATCATATCCATTAGGGGTGCATACTTTAGGATTGTAACGAACTTCGAATGATATGCTTCCAGGGATAATCCTAGCTGCTTCAAGTCATAGAGTTCATTCATCTTTTGTGTGCAGTAGGTAGGTGGCAGATACCTTCCTCGCACAGCTTCCTTAAGCTTATCCCAAGTGATTGTCTCCTCCGAGATCGCTTGGTCTCTGCACCACTGTTTGCACCAAAGTCTCGCTTCTCTTGTAAGCTTAAGTTTGGTGAGCATGGCTTGGTTAGCAGGTGTAGTTCCTGTTGCCTCAAAGTAGTCCTCCATGGACTCAATCCAGATCTCGGCGTCCGCTTGAACAGTCCTTCCCTTGCTATCAAACTTGGGTGGCTTAATTTGTTTGAGAAGGAATTTCTTCTCTTGAACCATAGCTGGACTTAGTGTAGGAATCGGATTTGGAACCTAAGCTTGGGGTTGCATCTGAACAATAAGATTCTTTATGTTAACATCTTATCATACGCTCCCATATTACGTTAATATCTCTAACACAGCTTTTTAGCCAAGTGATTTAATCACTTAACACCTCAATTAACATTTATGACCAAGATAGATAATTGTAAAAAAGTTTTATTTATTCATGAAGGCATAACCCTTTGAGTACATTTATTTTAGATAGGTAGGACCGGCTGATTGATACATCAATTTGGGAAAAATAGGATTGTGTTACAATCGGATACACTGACAGAATAGTAATATGGAGTGGGGTCATGGATTTTCAGGAAACCGTAAGTCATAGGAAGCTTGGGGTATCCCTTCCTTTGCTACCCGTTCTTCTCATAGCGCCCTAACACTTTGATTCTGTCATCAGCAGAGATCACCCGGGTCACTTCTTCATAGACATACTTGTTCTGCTTGACTTGCCGACCGCTAACATGCAAAGTTTCATTTATGTGAGCTTCGACAAAGATGAGCAGCTTCACAATCTTTAAATCGTCCATCCACTTGATTCTCTTCAAGTTGGTCTGAAGGTACGCAAGTCGGTGGGCTACTATGTAGTATATTCCTGAATCTCCCGTCTATCTCCACTCCGCATACAGGGGCGAAGAATTATAGATGCAGTCCAGGATATCCATCATGCCAAGCCTCTGGCGATCATTTGAAGCACGCATTGCAGTCATGAACATGACTTGGAACACCAAGAACTTGCTCCATGCTTTGCAACTCTACAACCCAGCATCCATAAGTGAGTAAAGGAATGTTTTCAACTAAAAGTACTGCTATGTTCTACTCACTTCCCTTGTTTATTCCCTTATTCCCTTTATTTTCCTCCATTAAGTTCCCTTGTAATCTTTAGATCTCATTGGTTTGCTCTATACCAACTGTAACATGTTTGCTCGTCCACTTGTGGGACACGTCTTAGCAACCCATCGGGAAGAGAATCTAGAAAGCGCCGCCTAGCACTCGCAAGGAATGTCATAGGGTTTGCAATCTAGGTCTTCCTGAGTCTGCCCTGAGTGGAACTGTCTGGCTGTTTCCACTTAGAACCGACCTGAAATCAGGGATTCCTTCCTATCAGTAAAGTCTCTAGGGAGTAGCTAGCATCGAGCTCCAAATGAATCACTTTGCGTAGGAACAACAGAGTCGAAGTGGATTTATGCTGCACTTGGTTCATGGAGAGTGGAAAACGAGAGGGATCCGAAGCTCAATCTCTCTGCCCATAAGGCATAGTCCCATTCCGTTCCCCTAAAACAATATAAATCGGGATTCTAACTCTACTGATACTAGGTCTTCATAGTCTCGTGATCACGTCTTTTGAGAAAAGTTTCCAGCTAACCGGGACCACCCTTCCGTAGGACGGACCCAAGTCGCATCCACCACACTTTCCTCAGTTTGCTTAGTTATCTAATCACCTACCACATTATGTTTGACATGCAAAAGTAGCTTCCTTAATTAATCAATTTAATCTTAGGTTCCTTCATGTAACTTAGGCACTGACCCAAGAACAATGTCAAGTAAGTTCCTTTTTCAAATATCTGATCTTTATTTATCATAGTCTCGGAATACATAAAATATCATACCCAAAGGCTATCCCAGCAATCTACAGGATTGCTGCTCCAATTTCCGCTCGTAGACTAGTACACGGGCCTCGAGATCCCATCTCGAGTCACATCGGCCTCTTGTGTGGAATCCACAGGCAAGGAGTTTATAGCTAGAGTCTCCCCTAGCACCCAAGTGTCCTCCCGTCAGCATCCACGGAGAGACCTCTCGCGGCGAGTTCGATTCACATACCCAGTGCGGCTAATAACCCCCTTGGATAGGGCCAAGCAGATAGTCGGAGGTAACTGAACTTGCCTCTCCCTCCAGGCTTTTAACGTGAAGCATTAAGTGTTTTGCCTTGAATTAGTTCCTTGAGCAAAGAAGTTCAAACAATGTACCTAAGTGTACAATCATGATCATCTCAAAGGTCGTTTGTACGACCAACTGCTAAGGTGTGATTCCTTTTTCTCGGATGCTCCCAGCATCCGATCCTGGATCGTTCGCCACTTGGTGAGATCCCAAGGGCTTGGCAAGCTAGGTTGCTTGTATTCCCTTTTTCTTTGGGGTTAGGGTTTGTACCCTACCGACCCTAATTATCCTCACCTTAGGTCTCCTTGCAAGATAAATCATGGACAACCCCGTTGTCCTTGGTTGGTCAACTTGGTGGTTATCTCCTAGATTCCCTGAAGCACCTATGTACCTTTATCTTTGATCCTAATTGATCAAGATTGTATATCCCCTTGACCATGGCTGGTCAAGATGGCTCTGTTTAGAACAATGCCTACTTCGACTTAAGTATAATCTTCTTAAGCCCTCTTAATAATGCTTACAAGCACTAAGCTTTTACTTATCCCTCTTGATGTTACCAAGGACTTTGTCATGGGATTCATGGATCTCAGTCCCATTTGGTAAATTACAAACAATGTTGAATTTTCCCAACAACTTTAAGGCACGCAACGTAATGCCATGCCTTCATTTCAATACTTACAATTTTGATATAATCCATGTGTTATTTTATGCCACACATGCGAAGGTACTTTTTATACTTGCAATCTTAACATTATCCTCTATGTAATTATTTACACGGTCTATAACCTTCTTGAATGATCTAACTTTATGTGATCATTGTATGAGTCTAGCCGCACTTAATCTTTTATGTAGATTATTACATGTACCTTAGAATCCTTCTTGCAATACGGACATGCACTTTGTTTCTTTCAATATCCTTTGAAATGCATTTTAAGCAAGAACTTGTGCAAGGAACAATGCACTTTATGCAGGAATTCTTGCAAGATGTTTTTGGTAAATTATGATGCAATTATCTAATCAATTTCACCTATTGTGATGCCATTTTACCATGGAAATTATCTTGCTTGTTACATACATCACAACTAAGTTCATACCTGGGTTTAGAGTGATGTCATGATTCTAATGGTATTGATGCGTGATGAACCATTCGCGGTTGCGGTGCCACCTTGTTTCGAACCTCCATCCACGCTTATAGGGTTTTCGGCCATCTTTGTGGAGCTACGCTTCGGGGCCATACTCGAAGACGCGTGTACGAGTGATAGAGTTCTCACACTCTCCTATGCAAGATTCTTGCCGCCTTTCCTTGAGTGGAGGAAGAGATCTAAGGGGGAGGGGCATATTTTCGAAGATGTCGAGAGGGGTGTGTGACCTCTCTTTAAGGAGGGGGTGAAGAAGCTTCTCTCTCTTCTCTCTCTCTCTCTCTCTCTCTCTCTCTCTCTCTCTCTCTCTCTCTCTCTCTCTCTCTCTCTCTCTCTCTCTCTCTCTCTCTCTCTCTCTCTTCTTCTTCTTCTTCTTCTTCTTCTTCTTCTTCTTCTTCTTCCTCACTCACGGCCGGGGGGGCGCGCCTGCTGGAGACCAAGGGGGGGGGAGCGCTACTGAAGGCGAGGAAGGGGGCTACATCCATTGACGAGGGAAGGGAGGAGCTGCAGCCGTCGACCAAGGCGGAGGGGGGGAGCTTCCCTTATTATGGGGGAGGGAGGTGGTAGGGGGGGGGGAGACAGTTATTCATAGCCGCCACCCTCTTCCACCTGGGCTGCATGGCCCCTTCTCCCCCTTTACTCACTCTCTCTCCCTCTCTCCCCGCCATGTAGACGGCAGGGGGAGAGAGAGAGAGAGAGTAAAAAAAATATATTTTAAAATTAAAATTTTTTAGGGGGGATTCTCATGGGGGGGGGGGGGGGATATTACAAAACCATTTATTATAAAGTTGCCAATGCAATTGAGGCGGAAGAGGCTAAAGGAAGCTCGAAAAACCAAGGACTCACATGATGACAATCAAAAGAAGTCGCAAAATCTTCCAAAGAGGTTTACCCACTTCAAAAAGGGGGATCATGTGGTCAACTTATTGGGAGAAATATGCAAAGGAAAGATAAGCGAATTGATCAAGGAACCCACAAAAGTTAAAGAGATAAGTCTCCTTAAGGAAGGAGAACCTCCTTGACCAACTTCCATTTTTTATGACCTCGCAGAAGATGATGAAGCAAAACTAATTTCACTTCTTGAAGAATTCTACGACATGCTTGAAGAGTTCACTTCTTGAAAATTTTCACTTCTTGAAGAGTTCTATGACGTGCTTGCTTGGACTAGAATTACACCAATCTAATAGGACTGCCACTACACATGCTTACACACACCATTTCAATAGATCCAAAAAAACCAATGAAATGGAGACCATATCCAATGAACCCAAGATATGCTCATCTCATGCAAGAAGAGTTGGACAAGATTCCCAATGCGAGATTCATTTAAGAAATTGAGCAAATAGATTGGGTATCTCCCACATGGTAGTGCTAAAAAAGAATGGCAAAATACGAGTATGTGTCAACCACAAGAAAGTAAATGCATCCACTAAAAGATCACTATCCCCCTTACATTGAGCACATGATTGAACGTGTGGTAAGGAGGCATACAACTTTCACGATGGATTTTTAGGTTATAATTAGGTGCATGTGCACTAAGATGACATGCATAAGACAATGTTTGCCATTGAATAGGGGGTGTTTGCATGCATCACCATATCGTTTGGTTTTATGAATGCATCGGCGACCTTCCAATTTTTTATGTGTACAATTTTGTAAGACATGCTTCGCAAGGATCTTATCAATGACCTCTACATCAAGTCCTTGTGGGATGAACACTTGGAGAAACTTTGAGCCATCTTCGAATGGTGTAGGCAATATCGATTGTCATTAAATCCACTCCAAGTGTCTATTTTGGGTAAAACACAATACTACTAGGAGAGCATAACATAGATTTTCCAGAGAGCTTTTCGAGATGACAACTCATAGAAATGGAGATGAAATACACTACCATAGAACAAGAGGGACTTGGCATGGTACTTGTAGCAAAGAAATTCTGCCATTATCTCCTTGCCACCCCTTTCACTTTTTCCCACCTCAAGTCCACATGGATGCCCAAAAAGCTACTGGTTGCACAAGGCTATTACCAAGGTAATTATAATATTTCAATCCCAAAACAAACATAGAATGCTCAAGACATCTATTTCAAAACCCTATAGATTGTAGCCAAAATGTAACCATCCAATTCATAAGCCACAAGTCCATTGAGCTATCTGAGTATATAAACCCAAAGGTACCCAAACTGTACCTGCAAACCCTTTCTCCTCACCTATAAAGGTTGACACCAAAACATAGGCCCTACAAGACAAGTTGTCCTTGAAAATCATGAAGGAGAATAAAAAACACATGAATGACCATGAAGAGCCCATAGACAGCATCAAAGCAATAATTGAAATGCAACTAATACCTAAACTTGCAATGCCCTTAACAAGTGTCACCAAACCATAATTGCCTCTGGATTAAAATCAATTTCCACTCATCGTTTGATATATCAAAGGGCATCTGAACTAGTGGGTAAGATAATCTTCCAATGGCTTATTGTTTCACTCAACTCAACTCTATCTTTGTAACACTTTCTTGAGCCTATAAGATGATTGATGTTGGCATTGCCAATCAACAAATGAAGGAACTCATATCCCATTGGAAAACCACTTGGGAGGATAGTGAACACATCTTTTGCAAAAGCAAAGCTGTGCAAAAACATATCCTCACAACACTTCCAAAAAAAAGTGCTAAAGCCATACAATTTATCTCAAAGTGGCCACAAATCACCAAGACAAGTGATCTTGCCGAAGTGGTTAAAATACAACAAAAGTGTGATTCCAAATATCCTTTCTTGAAGGTCTGGTACAATCATCATCTACTAATAGATATGATGACCTGTATTTGTACATTGGTGCCCCAAACTACTAACAAATATGGTGACTTTTCTTTGTACATTGCCATGCCAACCATTTGACCTAGATGCATTTGCTCGTTTCAATCCAAAATTCTATGATTGGTGGCTTCCTCAGTCCACCATATCAATTAGTGCTTCTTAAAGCACATACATTGTGCATTTTGAAATCTGTTAATTGATTCTTATTTTTTTTAACACACAAAAATATGCATAAGGATAGAGACTCTAATGACATGAATAAAATCTAAAATAACATTGGGGGAAATTTAATTGACTAAACCAAAAAGATCTTGCCCAATTTGCTTGATTGCTTGAGTTGTATAAAAGATATAAGTTGTATAAAAGAGGTAAAAGAGAAGTATGCACAATGTCAAGTAAGTGTGTTCTAGAATGGTGTTGTATTGTAGTAATATTGTTTTGCTTTCCTCTTGTTCTCGCAAGTTGCTACTATCCAAATGTGCATATCAAAACATCTCTAGAAAATAATTGATCTTGAAACCCTTGTCCTAATTAATGAACCCAAAATGAAGGAAAAGGCTGTACTTAGTGTTGAACATTTTGACAAATACAACTTGGAATGCACCTTGTGGAGCAGCCTAGGGATTCTATCATTAAGGGGGAACTTGTTGAGTGTTGTGGTTTGCAACTTTATATAAAAGTGTGCAACAAACCAACTCACCTACACACATGCTAGAACTTCATCCAAACTATGACTTGACCACAAAAAATAGTATGTTGACAATTTGGATACAAGATAAACGAGTGATTGGCAAGGCAACACTTGCATTTCAACTTACAGATTTGGCCTTAGGAAGACAAAACAAACAAGGGAAATACAAGGGACTCACTAAATTTCCTAATGTGTAACAATGATTTAAAAAATTGGGAGAGAATACACAGCATGATGTGCAACTTACAACCATCATGGACAAAGAACTATGTAGGCTACTAGGGTCTTCCACCACATTCACCAAAAATATATCTTATTGTTCTAGAACTAGAGAGGAGAGTGATAGAGATATTATCCACCTTAGGTTTTGATGAAGAGGACACTCTTGAGGGGCACGTAGCATCTCGAACCACCAAGGAAAGGACAAAAAGAGAAGCAAAGATGAAAGAACACACTGAGCAGGCTCAAAAAATAATCATGTAGTTCTTGGCAAAACAGAAGTAGGAGATGAGCCACATGATTGTTTAGCATATCTAGGCACTCATTATTTGAGAGAGAGGAACAAAGCTCAAGCAAGGTAAAGGAAAGAGGTGCTGTCAAATCTCAAAGCTTGGAACCAAGAATATTCCAATAGATCTAGTGGCTCAAATGCAAGGCGAAGAGTCCACTTCGGGTTCAAGGGAGCATGGTTTGGCACTTGGCACAAGAGGAGACTTAGGTACCTTGGAAGTTGTATGTGAAGAACTTCAAAGAGACAAGCTAGAGGCACATAAGGGGAAATAAGACCTTCAAGAAAGACTAGGGAAGACTCAAGAGGCATACACAAAATTCATAGTCCAAGTAAATCGCCAGATTTAGGTGCTCCAAACCGAACTTAGGGAAAAGAGTGAGGTGATGGCAAACTTACATGAGAGAGAAATCCAAAAGAATCAAAGGGCCTAAGAATAGTTGAAGGTAGTATGCATAGGTCTACAACAAGCCATTGATTTAGATCTACTCAAAGCAGTCGAAAGATTTGAAAATGAAGTAAAGAAAATCTTAAAGAAAGCATAAAAAAGGCTAATAGATGAATTAGGCAATTCAGTAGCCAAAGAAACTTAGCTCAAATCACAAGCGAAAATCTATAAATTTCTCATGACAAGATAGCAAGAGCTCTATATGAACACCATTTAAAATATCTCAACTTATAACATTGCTGATATAAGTGAGCTAAAAGCACAATTGAGCTTGGCGAATGTAGCATTGGGCAATATGGACTTTGGCCAAGTACAATATCCTTCAACTCTAATGCCAACTAAAGATGCACGTCGACATCATTTGAACGGTGTTGGATATGAAGATTGGGAATTAGAAGCCATAGGGTTAGGCAAGCCAAACACTTCAAGATTAGAATTATAATTTCTACTACAACCACCAAAGATTACATCCACCCCAAGCTTCAGAAGATGTACCACCAAGACCAATGTTAGTAATGGAGCTCCAATGAAAGTGTACGAGCATCGTCTTGCATTCTACAATGCATTGAAGAACCCCACTCAAGAAGTCATTGACCATCCACTCAACTACAACGAATATAAAGAGAAACAAGAAGACTTGGAGGAGCTAGTAAAGAAGTACTAGGAACCACAAGCAAGTCAAAACGTGGTATTTGATTTTAAGGTGTTTAAAAAAAGAAAGCAATAGTAGGCCTTGCCTCCAAAAATAGTGCAGTCACTAATTAGAGCAGCTAAAAACCTTGCAGGAAAGTGGAATTCGCCTTGTGGCAAACTTGTCAACTCCAAGTGAAAAAGAGCCAAGGTGAGAATATGACATATCAATTGGAAGAAGTTAGAAGTTCTAGCCAAAATGTCACTATGTAGTCCTTGAAGCAAATGACCTCGCTAAGTTGGTGTTCTACTACATTGAAAGCTATCAAAGAGCAAATGAGCTTCAATGTTCTTATCCAAGGCAACGCCTACACTTTAATCCATAGATCCACAACTAATACAACTTTCCCAATATACCCAATATAAATGCCTAGTGAAACAAAAGTTGTATTTGTTCCGACCAAGGGACTTATGACCATCTTTTATCATGTTCCTCACACACATTTCTAATTGTCCCAAACCTATCTTCATTACCACTTGTGGCTACCTCCGCTTGTTGATCAAGTTGTTGGAGTAGAACATCACACCAGATGAAGAGAGAGTGTCCCCTTTATTTTTTGAACATCAATGCAAGCATTGATAGGGCAATGATACAACTGCACCTCTATGCTACTCTTATTTCTTCCTACTATGTGGTGCTACTAGAACATATGGTGGATAATTGTTTTAACTTGTGTACCCATCCCTTCTACCCATAGTCCTCAATTTACCTAAGACCAAGGATTACATGCTCAAAGAGGAGTGTCTTGGTCTCACCTTGCAAGTTATCTCGGAAAAGTAAAATCCCACAAAAGAGAGAGAGAGAGAGAGAGAGAGAGAGAGAGAGAGAGAGAGAGAGAGAGAGAGAGAGAGAGAGAGAGAGAGAGAGAGAGAGAGAGAGAGAGAGAGAGAGAGAGAGAGAGCGAGAGAGAGAGAGAAAGAGAGAGAGAGAGAGAGAGAGAGAGAGAGAGAGAGCGAGAGAGAGAGAAAGAGAGAGAGAGAGAGAGAGAATAAGAGAGTGAGAAAACAAAGAAAATAAATAAAGCAAAAGCTCCAACCTATATAGACTCACAACACAAACAATGCATCTAGGGGTCCTCAAGTTAGACGTGTTCGGTGGCCTTGGTCAGCTAGCTCCACTTCTAACCTCCTAACCCTTCTACCCACTTCACAACCTTAGGGTACATCAAATGATCTATCACCCTAAGTATGCATTGCAAAATAAAACCTTGCACATTAACTAGGTCCTCAAGTGTGGGACAATTTCCAAGTCTTCATGGAGCTTGACCCATCTCCTAATTAGAAATGCACGACCACAAACACTACACAATGACATAGGCATGCTCACAGGGAGAGCATAAACTTTGCACATTCTATGAAGATGCTATTGAAGTTTTATTGAAGAATCAACAAGAGGCTATTGAAGTTTTTATTGAAGAATCAACAACATCAATGACCAATCACCCTCTTCTACCTTCTCACATTTTCCTAATAGATCTATAAAGCTACACTTCCATTACACCCTCTAGATAGCTACGGCCTCCCACAAGAATCACATCATCTACCATCCCTAGCACTTCATTCTGATGTGCCAATAGACTAGCACTCATCTATGAGGGGGATAATGTTAACCCTCTTGAGCATGCAACATGAGCTACAAAAAAAAAAAGGGATTATGTCAAAGATATAAATTGTACCTATTATTTTTTGAAAACCATGAGTGGATCCATAAGAATACATAAGTGCATGCAAAATGGGATGGACATAAAGCCACTAGAGTGGGATGAATACCAAAGAAGAGTAAAACCCTAACCAAATGTGTATAAAAAGGATGAGAACTAATCTAAAAGCTCTTCATGTGTGTGGCACTTTGCTCTTATCTTCTTTTCGGTTCTTATGAGAATGTGGAGGAGTTTCTATTTCTTCTCATTTCATTATATTGAGTGCATGTGGATGCACGAGAGCATGAGGTTGAGAGTGTGAGGGGTTGAGGAACATGTGTGTGAAGCTCCTCTCTCTCTCTCTCTCTCTCTCTCTCTCTCTGCTCTATTCACCTATAACCATAGATATGAAAGTGGACAAGAGGGGAGAGAGGTAAAGCACTCAAGAGCACACACACTCACAAAAGCAATGGAGACTTGAGCACACCAGAGAGATGGGGCTTAAATATTATTATTATTATTCTTCTTCGACAATAACTAAGTCTACAACATGATAAAGGACTAATACGAAAGTATCACAATATATATAGATGCGGTCAATAAGTGTGAACCCACTAAAAGAAAGGAAGAGGTGGCACAGCGAATGTGCCGTAACCAAGGATCTATAGACTACATGGGTGTAGTCCAACTATAGAATCATTGGTGTATCATCATGTCAATCACTTAATTTGCCAATGAATAATATCGTGACACATTACCAAGGCATGTAGTGGATACCAACTTATGTATAAATCAACATCTCAACACTCCCCCTTAAGCTCAACATGAGCTCGTGAACTACAAGCATTGAAGCTTCTCAGCTCTGTTGCCAAGGCCTTGGTAAACATATTAGTAGCTTGATCCTCTATGCTGACATAAACCAAGTCAATATCACCTACTAGAACCCACTCCTGAATGAAATGGTAATGGACCTCTATATGTTTGGTATGCATATGATACACTGGGTTTCTAGCCAATTGAACACTGTTAAGGTCATCACAATAGAATATAATCTTCTTATCCACATGCATTCCCAAATTACAAAGTAACTTGCATAACCAAGCTACCTCACATGCTGCAATTGCAGCATCTCTGTACTCTACCTCTATACTAGAAAAGGAAACTATTGATTGTTTCTTGCTGCTCCAAGTAACAACACCATTGCCAAAGGAAAACATAAAATCATTGGTAGATCTCTTGTCTGAAATACTACCAAGCCAATTTGCATATGTGTGACCATGCAAGTCCAATGGTACACCTATACGATAGAATAAGGTACAGTCCAATGTGGACTTGACATAACACAATGTGCATTGCATTGTATGTAAATGTGGCTTCCATGGAAGTTGCATAAGGTGACTCTCCAAACCAACTATGTAGTTTAGGGCTGGCCTAGTGATCCGTCAAATAAATAAGGATTTCCACAATCTTCTAATACATAGTGACATCCTCAATCAAGTCACCCTCATGTGCACTAAGCTTAGCATTAACATCCAAAGGTATAGAAATAGGTTTGCAATTACCAATACCATACTTTGTCAATATATCCAATGTATATTGTCTCTGTAATAACCATATACCCATTGGAGTTCTAATGATCTCTATATTGAGAAGATAACACAGCTCTCTAAATTCTTCATCTTAAATTCAGCCTTGAGAAGACTCTTCATGTTGTCAATCTCTCTCTTAGTATCACCCACAATAATCAAATCATCCACATATATAGTAATGACCACAATGCTTGCATCACTCTCACATGCATAGAGTGAGTGATCAACGTGTGCTCTATGAAATCCAATGTTGACAAGTTATTCTACAATTCGGTCATGCCATGCCCTAGGTGCTTGCTTCAATCCATGCACCTTATGAAGCTTGCATACATAATCTAGATGATTCTCATTCACATCACCAAGTGGTTGCTCCACATAAACTTCCTCTTGTAACTCCCCCTACATGAAGGCATTCTTAACATCCATTTGATGCATGATCTAGCCTTTTAGTGTAGCCACTACTATGATAGATCTTATAGTGGCCATTTTAGCCACTGGAGAAAAAGTCTCCTCATAATCAATACCATGAGTCTGTGCATATCCTTTGGTAACCAATTGTGCCTTGTAACACTCAATAGATCCATCTAACATATGGTTGAACTTGTTGATAAAGCCAACTTTCTTGCTTTAAGCCCTTGTGATGGCATTGATAAGTAGTCATGTCTTGGTCCCTGTATCATGAATCATTTCTACCCCAAAGAGCATCAAGGGCATACATGGGACAATAGCCTTACTCGTGATGGCCTTTCTCCTAGGATAGTTAAGATACACATAGGTTATCCCACATTCAAGGCATCATTAGTTTGATAGACTATCCTTGGGAGGTTTGGTTCTCTAGCGACATCTTAAGGATACATGTCCTAACTGCCTATAGTTCAATCACTCAATGGGATCTTTATATTGGGTTGGTGCTCCTTCTATTTCTTACCCTACCACCATGATTGGTATAGGTTGGTATAGTCGATACTAGTGACATGATTATAGTTGGTGCCTCATCATACAAAGATGATGCTTCCTCCTCCTCAAGGATAGGGACAGTTCTTGGAGGAGATAGGTTCATAGTGGGCTATTTCAAAGTCCCTAAATAGCTTCTACACAGCTACAACTTTTGATATTACAAATTTTTATCATCCAAGCCAATGGAGCAAAGGCTCATGGAACTCATGGATCAAAGTAGAAGCACATTCAATAAGCTTTTAGAATTAATGATGGATTCATAGCAATAATTGGCTAAGATGAAAGTTGAATTAGGTGATTTACAAAGGATGCTTCATAATGCAAAAATGGTAAGGTCATCTTATGACTCTATCTTAGACTTAGTTCGATGCAAACTCTATGACCACATTAACATTCTTCAAGTTGGATCACATATAGCCCAAACTTTGTTGACATGAATGAGAAACACGCCTACAAATAGAGACCGAGCTATAATCCCCCTTGTGGCCAAACAACATGACAAATGTAGAGCTCATAAACGTTTTTCATAGAGTAAAAAATAAGTCTATCTTGAATAGAATAGATAGCAAGTCTATCCTACACAAACTAAATGGCAGGTTTATCCTACACATAGCAAACAATATGTCTATCATGCACAGAGTAAGTAGGAAGTTTGCTATCAATACCAAGAAGAAGAGGCCTGAAAATAAGCACAATCAGGTGTGTCCATGTTGCTATTTCTAGCCACGCTGGAGCACTTGTTGAAGCTTAGTTGGGTCTATTTAATGCTAGAAAGGAGCCCACACAAGCTTGGAAGAGGCTTATGAAGCATAGGACTAATGAATACCTTCTTGAGGGGCAGTAATTAAACCTTAAGCTATACGTTTCAAATATGGACTAAAGCACATTGAAGAGAAGCTCCTCGAACCAATGCTCTGATACCAGTTGAAGGGAGAAGCCCAAGCAAGCACAAGCAAGTGGAAGCATTGAATGTGTAAGCTATGGTAGATGGAGCAAGAGAGCAAGAGAAAGAGACTCAAGATGTGGGAGCTCCAACAATCACAATGTGTGATCAACCTTTCCTTATTCAAATATTATTGAAAGAATAAAGAATAAAGTGATAGTGATGGATGCTCGCCACTTGTAGTGTACAAGTGTGCGGGTACTATTAGTGTAGTAATACACAAGCAGCGTAGGTACATGTATCTTTACCCCTAGCATACAGTACAATCTACATGAGATAACCCACACTATTCAAAGGTGACACTTCTATAAGACTTGTCATCACTAGTCTAGGAAGAATCAACATTATCAATACATTTATTGTTACTCCAAATCTATGAGCTTGTCAAATTTGAGAAAACACATATTAGATGGAAAAATAAGCTTAAGAATCGATGATTGCTTACTCAAATACCCTTCTTCCACTCATTGAAAGTATCCCAAACCTTATTGCTTTTCTAGATATGGAAACTTTCTTTTTTGAAAATGGATAGGGAAATTATTTATGGCTTCTCTCAATCTTCATCTAGCATGTTGATCCCTTTATGCTTAGGAGAAGCACTGATTAATGGGCCAAAGTTTTGAAATATGAATATGGCTACTCTATTGGTTTGTATTGCCTTTGATATTCAATCCTTGGTATAGATTGGTGATGTTTCTTCCTCCAAAATCTACTAAAAGCCCACAGATGCCTAGACATAAGGGGAAAGAAGATATGTGAAGACTTCATGGCTATGGTAGATTGGTTATCTCATAGTATGGAAGAAATAAAAAAGTTAATCATTCCACTCAAAAATCTAACAAGAACCATCTCAAAATAAATAAGATGAGATAAGTATTTTTACAACGTTTGGAGCATAAGAAAGATCCATGGAAGTGAGCTAGAAAGCAAACTGATGGAACAAGAAGGAAGAGGAGTATGAAGAAATCTTGCTAAACATCTTTCTACTTTCGAGACCCACCATGTACTACACATAAAATGAAAAAAGTTTTCATGACATAGGCTAAATTAGCCGTATTTTTGTGTGAAAGGCTAATGTTTCAAAATAGAGGAGTTTTCATGTAAAATTGACCCATATTGTGAATATTTGCTTAGTCTTGCCTATGTAGGATACCTAAGCAAATCTACTCACAAAGGCCTTAACTTGTGAGAATTTTAAAGCTTTTGCAAAGCAATGAAATACTTCTCTTCTCAAATTTTATCTACCACATCCCTATAGTGAGTCACAAAATCACTTTTAATGGGGCATAACATCGCTATGGTTGTGTTGTGTGACACATTTCCTCAAGATTATATTCCCTCATACATGTAGACATTATTATTCTTGTAGATTTAGGCTTGTGTGCTTATCATTTGTCCATAAAGTGTTTGATGTTACAATTGTGAACTATCATACCCCTACATTGCTACTTATGTTTTTGCTTTACCTTCATTCCACTTTTTTAGAAATCCTAGGATGGTTGCACAAAATGTCAAATGTTCATTGGGTTGTTTTGTATATGTCCGAGCAAGAGATGCTTGCTATTTCAAACATAATTAAGCAATGCATCAACATTCATATATAATATTCAAGTCTATTGAGTGATTCAAGTCTAATGGATAGACTAGATGGAACCACATATTCTTTTAGGGGCCTCTACATACTCTACTATGATCTAGTTCTTATTCAACCTACTATATTGTCCTACTCTACGAACCTCTCTTCACCCATGTCACTCATGTCCCAAGAATGTGTGCAAGCTACATGATAGCTCAAGAAATGATTCAAAGACTTATTGATTCATGCTAGCATTTCAGTCTAGAAGCATAGAGATACACTTCAAGGGTCTTCAAAGCCATATAGAAAACTTCGTCCACCTCTTGTTGACATCGTCCATTTAGTATCTCCACCACACATTACCACAAGTGAGAGGTACCCACATGAGAGAGAGTATTTAAGGAAGGAGAGAATAAGGTTCTCACACTATCACACCTAGAAAATCACTCTAAACATAATGGAGTCACTCTAAAATTCAAGCTCAATCTATGGTAGAAGAGAGAAAGAGATAGGCTCAAGTTCAAGCTCAAGCTATGGTAAAAAAGATAAAGAGATAGGCTCAAGTTGGCACACACAATATATCATCTTGCATTAATATTTTAGACTTATATACAAAAGTGAGGATTGGGTTTTTAGCCTTCTAATTAACCTTTTTGGTTATTTATCCTATTTGCAATGCTCACTCCTTTATGGTGTTTCCATATGATTTAATATGTTAGAAGAGGGGGATTTTGATAATTGAACTTTACAAAGAATGTATCCAACAATTTTAAAAATCAAAAGGTGATAATTAAATTCGGTAGAAATTTTTTATTCTTTGCATTTGCAACCCTTGCTTATTTTCTCTAATATTTACTTCTTGAGAAGCTACATTCACCTTCCTTGGCTCCATCTCTTACTTGGAGCTCTTTACTTATTGTTGGGGATAAAGGAACATGTGCTTATGACAACCCATATTGACTTCACACACCATGACCATACATCTATATACTACAAGTGACGGCACCCATAATTGTCCCATTATTCTTTTTTCTTCCAATGGTTATTGAATAAGAGAAGGTTAGTCACACATTATGACTATTGGAGTTCCCACATATGGGGTATGCTATTACTTGTATGCTTCCACTCAAGCTCTACCTTTCAATTGGTATTAGATCCAATCATTCAAGGAGATTCTTCATACTTTGCTTTACCCCAATTCAAAGCTTCATCTCAACATTTCATTGCAACCATTGTTTATTCATCCCGAGATATGCATTGAGTCTTCCCTTCTCCCAACTTGTTCCAACTTGCTCTCCACTTCTCGAGGAGCTTCTACCTAGTCTCTATCTTTCAATTGTATATGCTCTCTTGTATGCTATTAGATACACTTACCTCCACTTGTGGCCTGATTTAATTTAGTATGCTTTGGTCATCAACAGTTACCTTTGTCAACACATTTTAAGTAAGGTATATGTTTATGGGATGTATGATTTACTGACACTTTAAGTTCGTGACAATCTTTGGTAACTATGGCTTATGCTTAGTCACTACTAATTGTATTCTTTGTATCCCGATTGCTACTTGAGTATCCCTAGTAGTGGGAGCTTGCTTTCTTGGCTATTTTCCTATAGTTTGATTGTCATATGGGTGAAAGCATAGTTAGGTGGTACCATTTTTCCACTATTTTAGTAGTTTTAATCAAACCGCTTTTACAATATTCTTAGGATAGTATATGCTCTGAAACATATTCTTAAAAGTGTCAAAACTGCTATATTAATTGATGTCATTGAAAAGTACTGTATGTCAACTAGCCTATTTCATGAATAAATTTCGTTAGAAAAATATTGTCAATGACACTGCTTCCAGTACCACCTAGCCATGCTTTTACCCATATACTCTTGTCTTTATTTCAACATTGTTATAATTATATTTTTTAGCATTCTTTTGGAGACCATACATTGTACTTTGGAAATCTATTTATTGCTTGCAATTGGTGGATAACTCTATATTTTGGTATCTCCTCTTGTTTCACCCTTGTTTTGGCTAAGTTTTACGAGTTGATTTGTAGGCATTTACATTATATTGGTATATTATCATTATGATTGATTCTTCAATATTGAAAATCTTAATGGTATAAGTTTCGCCTACTAGAAGACACAAATATAGCAAGTACTAGTTCAAAATAAGTAGGTTAGGCGAAGTCCTACTTCACACATGTATTGGTTGAAACAACTCATGGACCTTAGCATGAAGGAAGAGACTAGTGTGTCCACACATTTGAATGAATTTCATTCTATTTTCAACTAGTTTGCAGGGCATTGAGTTTAAGGATAATCTCTCTCCCTTGTTCTTGCTTGTGACACTTCTTGAGTCATGGGACAATTTCCATACTACCATGTGTGCTAATATACCTAAGGATGGTTTGAAACTCTAGGATGTTGAAGGTGTCTTACTCATAGGGGAGATAAAAAATAAGAATGTGGATCAGCCCATACTTCTCATGCATTGACTATTGGGGCAAACATGATGGTAAGAGTGGTAATGACAACCATGGATGAGACTCACAGATGTCTCAGTCTCATGAGTAGTCTCATAGTAATTCCCGTGGTTGTACAACCTCTCTTATATATCACACTATGGAAAGCATGGTCATATTAGGCCACAATGCCATAAGATGTATAATGATAAGTGCAAGGATAAAGATAAGGGCAAAGTGAGAATAAGTTTGAAGATTACAACATTGTTCTTAGTAAGTCCAATGTGAAATTGAGGAGATAAATGTCTTCTTGGAGCATGTCTAATGATACTTACATCTTCATAGCTTCTTCTCTTGATGCTAGTGAATTGGCGGATACCTCGTCCACTTTTTCTCAATGTTGGATATTTGATTTGAGGGGTTCTTCCCATGTTATCCCATAGCGATTGGTTTCATTCTTATCATAGTATGACAGGTTGTGTGAGACTAGGAAATGACTTGGCATTAGATATTATTAGCATTGGTGATGTTAGACTACAGTTTACTTCATGTAACACTTTTGTTTCACATGATAAATACCCTATACATTCCAAGGAAAATTGATTTATATCGCACATTTATTTTTTAAAAAGTACTAGCTCTAATTATGAAACTACTCTCATTATGAAGATAATCAATGAGATATTATATGCCAATTCATGGAAGAAAGACTTGGGAGACCCTCCCAAGACTAGCTTATTAAAACTATGTTTGTAGTATAGAACAACAAAAAAAGAACTAGCCTAGTAGATAGTCACTTGGCAGTTAAGCACACTTGGATAACGACACTGCCAGGATGGGTGACCTCCCGGGACGATTTTCCTACAAGCTAGTCGGAGCTTCTCGTGCGTAGCCAATGGCATCAATGAAGCCTTCATAGCCCATTTCCAAGTATGCCAAGACCAAGATGCCAAGGTCTATGCCTTGGTTGCCACCTTAGTCGTGAGCCTTAGAGTGATGGCCGCCCAATGATGCACCTATCTTCACGCTACAAAAATGGATCTCCCTCTTTGACGTCATCAATGATGTCATCAAAAAACAGTAAAAAATCATCCTCTCTTCTACCCCTCCCCCCCCTCTTGCAAAACTATAAATTGAGGGCTTGGGGATAACTAGAAAGAGTGACAAGAGCAATCTTGATGGAATGATGCACCTATCTTCACGCTATAAAAATGGATCTCCCTCTTTGACGTCATCAATGATGTCATCAAAAAACGGTAAAAAAGCAAGTGTCCTCTCTTCTACCCCTCCCCCCCCTCTTGCAAAACTATAAATTGAGGGCTTGGGGATAACCAAAAAGAGCAACAAGAGCAATCTTGACGGAATGAGATGCTGATCGAGAAGGAGGAGACTCTATTCTATGAGACAAAGAGATATCATTTTGTTTAACCCAAGGGAGTGGATACTCTAAAGGTCTCTTATCCTCTTCTACTCTAAGAAGAGAAGACATTGAAGAACTCTATCATATTCTATCATACCTCTACTCTTGTCTCTATTCCGTCTACTAGAGAGAGTGAAGTATCGCCCTCCACGAGGCAAGAAGAATCATCTGCAAGGCGGATCTCCCTTTCTGGCATCATCAATGATGTCATTAGAAGTGCTAAAAGAAAGCGTATAACTCTTTGTCATTGATGATGTCATCAAAAAATGTTGAAAAAGCAAGTGTCCTCTCTTCTATCCCCTGCAAAACTATAAATTGAGGGCTTGGGGATAACCAAAAAGAGCGACAAGAGCAATCTTGATGGGACGAGACACTGATCGAGAAGGAGGAAACTCTATGCACGAGACGAGGAGACATTATTCCATTCAACCCAAGGAGGGAATATGCTGAAGGTCTCTCATCCTCTTCTACTCTGATCTGAGAAGAGAAGACACTGAAGAACTCTATCCTATTTTATCATACCTCTACTCTCGTCTCTATTCCGTCTACTAGAGAGAGTGAAGTATTGCTCTCCATGAGGCAAGAAGAATCATCTGCGAGGCCTACATCATTGAATCCCCCAATATCCGTCATCATCATAAAGAGTCTTACAGCCTTGCTAGCTCGTATTAGTGTTATGTTCTTTTTCTTCTTCTATGAATCAAATTTCCATCATGGCCCCAAAGAAAAAGAATTCAAAAGAAAAAATCACGAATGAACCTACTATCGTGGAAGCAATAGTTGGAGTTGTGAGCATCGGAGTCACTAACAGAGTCACAGGCGTAGATAATAACCCTTTACCAATCGCGATACCATAGGTTTTTCTAACAAAGTTCTATCCAAATAAGATAAGCCTCTTGAGAAATATTGACTTAAGGTCAAGAAACTTGGTTACAAGAACTGGGAAGTTAGAGACCCCAAAAATCTAGATACTCCTAGTTAAGTTCCAAGGGAAAAATTTCATTATGTGAAACTCAAGTGTCGATTGCTACTAGAATTAAGCATCACTTGAAAGTTGCATGATTGATTGAAGTCATAACTGCTTGCAGATATCAATCTTGTTTGTGATCTTCTAGATTATTGATTGAATTAAGTATTGGAACAAATAAAAATTTAGGAGCCCTATACCTCCCCCAAGGATAGGTGTTGAATCCCCATACCAAGAGGAGATATTTTTACCACTACAGAAGCATGGTTGAAGGTCCCACCTTGGAAACTGACATGGAGAAAGCAAGAATTCACACCTCTCTCAACAAGAAGGGACCAAATTGACAATTCTTAGTGATTCAAACACCATCAATCTATAACGGTAAATCCTTTAAAATTTTAATTGATTGTGGAAGCACACATTCATTCATATCACCAAGGTGTGCTAAAAAACTAGGCATAGACACAATGCATGCACCTGGGCTGATAGTTGAGTTAGCTGATGGAAAAGAAGTTTCCTCAACACAACAGACAAGTAAGGTGGAGTTTAATTTGAGTGGCAATCAGACCAACATGAAATTTAGAGTGATGAGCTTGGGAACCTATGAGTGCCTATTAGGAGTGGACTGGTTAATTCCCAATCACGCTCATATTCATTATGAAAAGGGCAAAGTCACATTCTTGAATCTTGTAGGACAACAAGTGACCACACAAGGAGAAGCATGAAAACTGAAGATTCAATTAGCAAAAGCTTCTCAAATCGCTAAAGATTTAAGAGAAGGCTCATCTATATACCTAATCAAATTAAATAAGACTAAACAGGATAAAGAAGCTGAACATGAACCGTCATGGCTTAGGAAATATGTTGACGTATTTCATGAAGAATTAACTAAACTTCCACCACAGAGAGAAGTCGACCACGAAATCAAGCTAGTACTACTAGTAGCTACACTAGTTGCAAAATGACCATATCGAATATCCATTCGGAAAGCCATAGAACTAAAGGAACAACTCAAACAACTCTTAGATCAGCGATACATTAGACCCAATAACTCACCCTGGGGAGCTCCGGTGTTACTTCAGAAAAAGAAGGATGGGACTCTCCGTCTCTGCATTGATTATCGAGGGCTAAATCAGGTAATAATCAAGAATAAGTATCTGATTCCAAGGATCGACGAACTACTTGATTGACTACAAGGAGCGAAGATTTTCTCCAAGATTGATCTTAGATCATGGTATTACCAGATCATAATCAAGCAAAAAGATATCCCAAAAACTACTTTTAGCATAAAGTATAGTCATTACGAGTGTATCCTAATGTCATTTGGATTAAGCAACGCGATCAGGGTATTACTACATCAAAATCAAGCAAAAAGATATCCCAAAAACTGCTTTTAGCATAATGTACAGTCATTACGAGTGTATCCTAATGTTATTTGGATTAAGCAACGCCCCTGCTACCTTCAACCGATTAATGCAAGATATATTCATACCTTATCTTGATGATTTCGTCCTTGTATTATTTGATGACATCTAAACATATTCCAAGGATGAAGGAAGTATCGAGTCACAACTACATACTGTTCTTGAGACAGTGAGGACTCACAAGTTGTATGCTAAGAAGAAGAAGTGTCCATTCTTCAAGAAGAAAATTGAGTATTTAGGGTTTATAGTTTCAACAAAGGAAATTTTGGTAAATCTGGCCAAGGTCAAGGATGTACAAGACTGGCCATGATCAAGAATTATGCCTTGATTGCTGCACCCCTCACCGACCTACTTAAGAAGCAAGTTTCCATTAAATGGACCCAATATGAACATTCTAGCTTCGATCGGTTCAAGCTAAGTTTAGTCACAGCCCGAATCCTCAAACTACCCGATATTAACAAAGAATTTGAAGTGGTGACTGATGCGAGATCTCTTGCTTTGATATGCCTATTCATGCAGGAAGGACATCCACTAGCATATTCCTCCAGAAAATTGAAGACTCACGAGAGGAATTATGCTACTCATGACTTGGAATTGCTTGCAATTATCCATGCTCCTAAGTTATGGCGACATTATCTACTCGGGAAGAAATTCTCACTGGTAATTGACCATAAAAGTCTTAAATGGATCTTCACTCAATCAGATCTAAATATGAGGCAATGTTGGTGGATTGAAGTCTTGCAAGTGTATGATTTTGAGATCAAATACAGACTGGGCAAAGAGAATGTAATTGCAGATGCTTTAAGCAACAAATAATTTCTCAATGCACTATCTTAGAAGAACCTCTTAGTACTCAAACACTAACTACAATGATATCAATGCCTAGCAATCCCATCATCGAGCTAGCTAAGGAGAAGGTGAATAATGATCCCAAATATCACCAAATTCTGAAGGAAATTCAGAATAAAGAACAAAATTCTAAGCTTAAGACAAATTATCTTAACTTCTCTGTTGACAAAGGGTTTGTCTACTTCAGGACAAGATTTTGTATTCCTTCAAGTCAAGATCTTAAGAAGAAGATACTATGGGAAGCTCATGATTCCCCATTTTCACGACATCTTGGCTATGCCAAAACTCTCAATGCAGTTAGGAAAAACTATCATTGGAAAAAGCTCAAAAGTTACGTACTTAAATACGCAATCGAATGCTTGAGTTACCAATGAATAAAAGTCGAATGAGTTAAGTTGCCAGGAAACCTACAACTACTTAATATTCCTCAAATGAAATGGGAATTCATTAATATGGATTTTATAGTTAGATTACCCTCAATTCAAGAAGGATACAAGTTGATCATGGTAATTGTGGACATGTTGACAAAGGTTACCCACCTTATTCCGGTCAAAACCAGCTACAATGCCTCAGATATTGCCAAGTTATTTGTCAAAGAAATCTTTGGACTTCATGGACTACTAAAGAGAATTATCAGCAATCGTGATTCTCTATTCACTTCGCATTTTTGGAAAGGATTATTTGAAGCTCTCGGTACACAACTTTGTTTTAGTACAGCTTATCACCCCTCAAACTGATGGGCAGACAGAGCTTGTAAATCAAGTCATTGAAGACATACTCAATGCATATTGTTGCAAAGAACCTAGACGATGGATACAATATCTACCTTTGGTGGAATTTTCTTACAATGTGTCCTATCATCAATGCATTCAAATGATTTCATTTTAAGCTCTATATGTGTAAGAATGCCTAACCTCCCTAAACTTCTCCAACCCTACCTTAAAGGTTGAAGCTTCTAAGAAGATGCTTTAAGAGATGGATGAACAAGTCAAAACCATCAAGTAAGATATACAAGCTGCCAAGGATTGGTAGAAAGCCCATGTTGACCTAGGGAGAAAAGAGTAAATCTTCCGAGAAGGGGACAAGGTTTTTATCCATGTACGCCCAAAGAAGAGTTCTTTATCCTTGGGAAAATTCAAGAAGCTAAGCCCAATATATTGTGGACCTTACAAAGTTATAAACGCTCTTGGACCTAATGCTTATAAGCTGCAACTTCTTGAAGCCCTAAAAGTTCATGATGTATTCCATGTAAGTCTCTTGAAGCCCTATGTACCTAATCCTGATCATATTCTTGATGATCAAAAAGTTGTAATGCCGAGCCAAGGTTTACTTAAACTTCAATACTATAAAATCTTGGATGTAAAAGAAAGAATTCTTTGGAATAGAACCCTTAGAGAATATCTCATCTAGTGGAAGGATTATCCTGAAGAGGGTGCTACTTGGGTTGATGAGGTAACCCTTATGAAAGAATACCCCTAATTTCTCTTGAGATGAGGACATCTCGATTTCTTTGAGGGAAGAATGTAATGTCCCCATTACTTAGTTTATTTTAATGTGCGTATACATTCCAAAGAAAGTTGATTTATATCGCATATTTTTTTTAAAAAAATAACTAGCTCTAATTATAAAACTAACTCTCATTATGAAGATAATTAATGAGGTATTATATGCCAATTCATGGAAGGAAGACTTGGGAGACCCTCCCAAGACTAGCTTATTAAAACTATGTTTGTAGTATCGAACAGCAAAAAAAGAACTAGCCTAGTGGATAGTCACCTGGCAGTTAAGTGCACTTGGGTGACGACACTACCAGGATGGGTGACCTCTCGAGAAGATTTTCCTAGAGATAGTGGGAGCTTCTCACGTGTAGCCAATAGCGCCAACAAAGCCTTCTAGCCCATTGCCAAGCATGCCAAGACCAAGATGCCAAGGTCTATGCCTTGGTCGCCGCCTTAGTCGTGAGCCTTGGAGTGATGGCCACCTGATGACGCACCTATCTTCACGCTACAAAAATGGATCTCCTTCTCTAGCATCATCAATGATGTCATCAAAATCGCTAAAAGAAAAGTAGCAGCCGCCCCATGACACACCTATCTTCACACTACAAAAATGGATCTCCCTCTCTAGCCTCATCAATGATGTCATTAGAAGTGCTAAAAGAAAGCATTCTCTCTTTGTCATCAATGATGTCATAAAAAAACGCTAAAAAAGTAAGCGTCATCTCTTCTACCCTCCCTCCCCTTGAAAATTATAAATCGAGGGCTTGTGGATAATCAGAAAGAGTGACAAGAGCAATCTTGACATGAGACGCTGATCGAGAAGGAGGCGACTCTATTCCATGAGACGAAGAGACATCATTCCATTCAACCCAAGGAAGGGGATACGCTGAAGGTCTCTCATCCTTTTCTACGCTGATCCAAGAAGAGAAGACACTGAAGAACTCTATCCTATTCTATCATACCTCTTGTAACGTGCCCGCCTATCGGTTGCCCAAGTATGTTTTAGCGGTCCATCGAGAAGTGAATCTAAGCGTTGCCACCTGGCACTCCTAGGGAATGTTCCGGGGTTTTTCGCCTAGGGTTTCCCGAGTCCGCCTCTCGCAAGGAAATGTTCACGGTCGAACCCACTAGGATCGACCTGAAATTTGGGTTCCTAGGGCCAAAGTCTCCTAACAGCATTTTGGCGTGGGTTTTTGGACATCCTACTTTACGTAGAGATATCAATCCAAAGCAGATCCATACCGCACTTGGTTCAAAGAGAATGGAAAATGAGAGGGATGAGCCAGTCAACCTCTCTGCTCGTAGGACATAGTCCCATTTCAGTCCCCTAAAATGGCATGAATCGGATTCTAACTTAACAATACCTAAAGTCAAACGGTGATAAATCCTTGTGAGAAGCCTCCCAGTTCTCTGGGACCATCCTGCTATGGGATGGATCCATTGAGGATTCCGCCTACCCACTTCCCTTGATAGCTTTAGTTTTCTAATTAGTTCCTACCACATTTATGTGAGATATTTAAAATCAACTTCATTAATTAAACCTTTTAGGGAACACGGTTTGTTCGTATAATTTATAGCACAGACACGAAAACAAAATAAGCAGTCCTTTTGACAAACAAGTTCCTTAACTTATCTTCAAGTTAATCTTTGTCTCTTGCCCATACATGAGAATTATGTATCCCTTCTGTCCAACAAAAGTACCTAGTCCAAATCACATGGCACCATAATTTCTATCCAGTATCTAGAATAGAATCTTCCAACACCCTAGACGTTGGGCTTACGGCAGTCTACAGCTCCATTCCACACTTGGTAAGGGGTGTCCAAAGCTCCATTGATCCTGGGTGACCTAGGAGAGAGACACACTTTCCATGGTTGGCCTTTTCACCACTCGACCTTTGACCCATGAATCGAGTAGTGCCCTCTCGGATTAAAACGTGGTGTGACCTTGGAGATGATCCACCCGTGCAAAATATCCTTTCTTAATTAATCCAATTTTAAGAACCAAGCACAATCAAGGCAATCGGCCTAATATTATCTTCCAAGAAGAACATTCCTTTATTCCCATAGCAACTTGTCATTACAAACCCTTGCCATGCATTTACCATCAAACACAAGCACTTGGAATAATCATCCAATTCACATTCCATAATCAGTTTAATGCAAAGGCATCTAGGACGTTATTTGATCAATAAGCAAAAAAAATGGTATCCTTTTTCAAACATTGCAAGAATAGTCGCGATAACCTTTCCACTGAGTATTTTCTCTCTCCCTTGGGTTCTGAGCGATTCCATGCAAAAATTACTTAACACTTCCTCCATTCAGTTAGGACATCGCTCAAGACATGAGTTTTGATATAACCAAACCTTCTTCCTAATGAGTACAAAAGCATCGGCCTTTCCTTTGACTTAGGGTTTCCTAATCCTTGAGCTCTTTGCTTACCCTAGAGTTGCCGTTGCATCTAGCCCAACCTCGAATAGGATTGATAGGCATAGTCACTATCGACGAATCTCGAGGCATCGTAGTCTTAATCCCAATGATTGTTGTTTGTACTTGCTACGCATGACTTCAAGATCCCAATGAACTAATAGTTTAAGATATTAGCAAGACTTTAATGCAAGATCAATTTGTGTGACCTTTCCAATGCATGTGGTAAAATGAATATTCATCATAAATAGCATCTCCCATACACAACTAATTTCCTTCCAACTCTGTGAACATCCTTTATGGTCTACTACATGGGAGCCACTCACAAATAGGAGGTGCGTAATGAGAGCTTACCCCTCAAGTTCGTATTCTTGTAATTACATTAAGTAAATGAATGTATCAAGTAGATGGGTATGATGTTTTAGAAATAGAATTATGGAAGATCGTTAAGGTTATTACAATCATCAACATCATCATATGTTGTCAAAGACCTCCCATAGCATCTATCATGAGAATGTAGCACACTCATAGCCTACTTCAAAACTTGTCATTCGTCTTTGCATTTCATGCTATGAATTTGCTCCCACGCAAGAACTAAATGTCCAAAAGAAACCTCTTTAAACAAGTCCAAAGTTTCAAAGGAGAATAAGTATTGTATATACTCAAACAACTAGGGATATTCCTAACTAAAATTGTTGATCTAATTACCTCTTATAAACTTAATCATAGAAACTGAGAATGTACGGTTACTGTGAAGGTATTGGAGGTACTAATAGTGCCATTGGCAACTTATGTAGCCCTTGTAGTTCTTGCGATTCTCGGTCTAGTTTGTTTAGTGTGCCATGGAGGATGCTCGAGACCTTGACGGACTTGGCTGGTTCTTGTTTGAAATCCCAAACGGCCTCTAAGGTGTGAACATGATTGCTCTCTCTCTCTCTCTCTCTCTCTCTCTCTCTCTCTCTCTCTCTCTCTCTCTCTCTCTCTCTCTCTCTCTCATCAGCAGATTGGCAACGTTTCTACTCTCCGCAGCTTCCTGGGCCCCTCTTTTAAGGTTCCCTATCTTTTTCCCTCTTCTTCTTCTCTCTCTCTCTCTCTCTCTCTCTCTCTCTCTCTCTCTCTCTCTCTCTCTCTCTCTCTCTCTCTCTCTCTCTCTCTCTCTCTCTCTCTCTCTTCCTCTTCTTCTTCTTCACTTCTTCTTCTCCTCCTTCTCTTCTTCTCTCCTCTCTCTCTCCCTCTCTCTTACAACACCCATGCCCTTCTATTCCAATACGTCCCTCCCTCTTACGATTGGGGGGGGGGTGGGGGGGGAGGGGAGAACAGATAGTGCGCATGGAGTGATGGTAGTGGTGGTGTTTACCACCCACCACCTGTTGCACTGCGTGGCGCATCAGGTGGACTCATCGAGGGCCTAAGGAGGGGTGGTAGACCTGCGGCCTCCCCCTCCATCCCCCTCCACGTTGACTCGATTATTGCAGCTCCCCTTGTCATCATCGCCAGCTTCTCTTCCTTGGCCTTAGTATCGACCTCATCCTCCTTCTCCTGCGCCATCTGTTCGACAGCGGTTGGGGGGGATAATTTAAAAAAGTTGCATTATCCTAAATAAAGGGGGGTTTTATGCGGAGAGGAGGTGGAACATTACACCTCTACTCTCGTCTCCATTCTGTCTACTACAGAAAGTGAAGTATTACTCTCCACAAGGCAATAAGAATCATCAACGAGGTCTACATCATTGAATCCTGCAATATCCATCATCATCATCGAGAGTCTTACACCTTTGTCAACCGGTATTAGTGCCATGTTCTTCTTCTTCTTCTATGAATCATATTTTTGTCATGGCCCCGAAGAAAAAGAATTCAAAAGCAAAAATCGTGAATGACCCTACTATCATGGAAGCAACAATTGGAGTTGCGAGCACGGGAGTCACTATAACAAAGTCATGGGCATAGATAACAACCCTTTATCAACAATCGTGATACCACAAGTTTTTCTAAAAAAGTTCTATCTAAATAAGATAAGTCTCTTGAGAAATACTGACTTAAGGCCAAGAAACTTGGTTACCAGAATTGGGAAGTTAGAGACCGCAAAAATCTAGATACCCCTAGTTAAATTCCAAGGGGAAGATTTTATTATGTGAAACTCAAGTGTTAATTGCTACTAGAATTAAGCATCATTTGAAAGTTGCATGATTGATTGCTATGAGAATTGGAAAGTTAGAGACCCCAAAAATCTAGATACCCCTAGTTAAATTCCAAGGGAAAGATTTCATTATGTGAAACTCAAGTGTCGATTGCTACTAGAATTAAGCATCACTTGAAAGTTACATAATTGATTGAAGTCATAACTGCTTGAAGACATCAATCTTATTTATGATCTTCTAGATTAGATCTTGATTGAATTAAGTATTGGAACAGATCAAAATTGAGGATCCCTATATTTCCCCCAAGGATAGGTGCTGAATCCCCATACCAAGAGGGGATGTTTTTACCGCCATGGAAGCATGGACCAGCTTCGATGGCAAGATCTCCTAGCAAGGATCATATTAAGTAGTAAGTGGATAGGGTGCTAGGGGGGCTATGGTTAGTACATCCCTTTTCGCACCTAGGAACTACTTGGTCCCCTGTATGGCCCAAGTCCTATTTGGGACACCTATAAACGCTAGCTATAGGTGGATTTGATCTTGGTGACGTGCAGATGCGTCGGATGCGATATCACGTGAAATTGTAAATTTTCTCTTGTATGGGCAGGAGAACACACATTATGAAATATAATCAATAAAATTGTTTTATTTTGATTGTATGTCTGTGAGTAAATTACGTAAAAGAAAAATGGTGCATAAAAGGATTTTCATTAATGAGGCTTTTTTTATATGTTTCACGTAATGTGGTAGGTAATTAGATAACTAAGAACTTCCATAGAGGGAAGCGTATGGATGGATTTCTGACGAATCCATTCCTATGGCAAGGTGGTCTCAGTTAGCCGAGAGGTTTCCATAAAAACAAACATTAGGAAGAAACTCTAGGAAGGGCCGATTCGCTGACTTACTTAGGGTTTGGTCTCAAAAACCAAACTATAAATTATCTTAGGGAAAAGGTATGGCGGCTGTGCCAGAGCACTGCAATGGATTTCATAAATCCTTAGATTGCTACTGGAAAAAAGTGTTGTATTCCATGAACCAAGGGTAATGGCAATCGCTCCTTCCGAACAAGAAGCCTCTCGAAGGACACCTCTGGATGTGAATTAGTTGTTGATAGGTGACTGTTAGGTCAATTAGGAACCTTCAGGTCGGTCCTCCGTGGGTAACGGCAGGACGCTTCTCTTGCGGGGTAAGATCTAGGGTTAACTAGCCAGACAAACAAAATCTGATCATTTTGATTAGAGTATGGATAGCGATGGCTAGAAGGTAAACTCTGGGCAACTACTAAAATGTTATCCATCAAGAAATCAGGGCAAGTACGTTATAGTTTAGAACTAGTCTAGATATAGATTGAAATGCCTAAGTTCATATAATGTAAGTGAATATGTCTCTAAAGTATTGGAGCAATTTTGTGATGAGCGGGGTATTAAGATCAATTGATTGCCCCTTACACTCCACCCCGAAATGGTATTGCAGAGTGTATGAATAGGATGATTCAAGGGAGAGTCCATAGTATGCTCAGGTAGATAGGCTTGATAAACAGATCTCCATATACTACTATTGGTTACCAGGTTGCAAAGGAGGTATGGCCTAGAAAAATCTCATCATATTCTCATTTGCATGTCTTTAGATGTGAGGCTTTTTGCCATGTTTTCGAGGATAAATGCAATAAGTTGGATCCTAAATCACCAAAATGTATCTTTCTTGGTTATGGGGATGCAAGTGAGATGGGCTATCACCTATGAAATCTACATACTAGGAAGGTCATCTGTAGCCATGATGTTATTTTTCATGAGGCATGCTGGGTGGTACTTCAAGAGGAGAATTCTGTTATCATATAGCCCAGCTAGATAGCTTGTAGTACCTAATGTTCTAATGGCCCATGATCATAATGTTGGATAGGATGTACAAGCCCTGCAACTTGTTTTGAGACAATCTACTAGAGAGAGACATCAACCTGATTGATTTGAGCTCTCCATGGAAATGTTATGATGATAGATTCTAGTGAGACTCTCGCTCTTGGAAGAGGGCCATGAAGTTATAGTATGACTCATTGGAAAAGAACCATACATAAGATTTGGTTTCTTTTTCTAGTGCAAAACATGCATTGCCATGCAAGTGGACATACAAGTTGAAGAGGAGCCCTAGATAGCCCAAGCCAACATAAAAGGCCAAATTGATTACTAAGGGTTTTAATTAAGAGCATGGTGTTGACTTTAATGAGATCATTTCTCTTGTAATTAAGATGACTACTACACTATACTTGGAGTTGGCCTTGGTTGCTCACTTAGATCTAGATCTCCATGAGATGGATGTTAAGACAACTTTCTTACATGGGGACTTGCATGGTGAGATTTATATGCAGAAGCAACCTAAGGGCTTTTAGGAAAAGGGAAATGAACACCTAGTGTCTAAGTTGAGAAAGAGTCTTTATGGTTTAAGCTAGAATATAGGAAATGGTATCATAAGTTTAATGTGTTTATGTGCTCACAATCTTACTACTGTAGTGATATGGATCTATGTTACTATAGGAAGAAGACTCATGATGGAAACCTTATTATCTTGGAACTTTATATGGATGATATGTTGATTGCTGAGAGAGCTCATTATGAGTTGATTGCTTTGAAAACTCACCTCAACAAGAGCTTCGAGATTAAGGACATGAGGCAGGCCTCACATATTCTTGGGATGTGCATCAAATAAGATAGATTTAAGGGACTCCTTTCCTTGTCACAGAAGGAGTACATCCAAAAGGTCCTTGAGTGATTTCATATGTAGGATATTAAGCCTATTGGTTGTTCTTTATCTTTCCATCTGAAGGTTAGTTAGGAAGATTGCCTCCAATCAAACGAGTAGAAAGTCGAGATTGCCAAGATCCCTTATGCATCTGCAGTGGTGGACACTTATGCCACTCATCCTAACATAGCATTTGTAGTGGAATTGTGGCATACTATATGCTACATCTTGAGGGCAACATTGGGATGCTATGAAGGGTACCATGAGGTACCTGAAAGGCACTACACAAATATGAGAATTTGCTATGGTGGTCCGAATACTATAATCATGGGACACTGACTTCGACTATGCAGTGGGACATGCAAATAGTAGGAAGTCCATGTCTAGGTATGTCTTCACTTTTGTTAGAGGTGATATTTCATGGATATCGAGGGGGCAAAAATGCATGGCCTTCTCTAATGTTGAGGTAAAGTATATGGCAACCATTGAGGCTTGCAAGGAGGCCCTATGGTTAGGCCATTTGGTGGTAGACCTTGGTATTACTATTACTTCTACATTGCATTTGGATTCTATAAGTGCTATTCAATTGGCCAAGAATTCGATCTTCTATGTGATGACAAATCACATTGAGGTGCATAAGACTTCGTCAAGGAGGTGGTAGAGAAAAAGTCTGTTGAGCTTGTCATCAATTGATTGATGAGAATCCTACAAATTTGCTCAATAAAATTCACTCATTGGAATGTTTTGCCTTCCTTAGAAAGATGATGGACATAGGATGAGATGTCATGTATTCTTCATCCTCTTGTACTTTATATATATTTTTACTTTATCACTTTTTCTTGTTCTTTCCTCACTAGAGATACATTCATCTTTAAGTGAAAAGTTATTGGGGGTAAAGGCACATGTGTCTATATCACCCTATATTTACTTCACACATAGTGACCGCATGCTTGTACATTGCAGGTGGTTGGCGCCCATCACCGTCACTTGATTCTTTCTTCTTTCAATGATCATTGAATAAGGGAAGGCTGGTCACACATTGTGATTGTTGGAGTTTTCACATACAATGTCTCTATCTCTTGCTTTCTTGCTCCATCCACCATAGCTCTTGCTTCTACTTGTGTTCTTTCATTGGGGCTCTACCTTTCAATTAATATCAGAGTCAACCATTCGAGGAGCTTCTCATACTTTGCTTTAGTTTGGATTGAAAGATTTAGCTCAAGATCTCATGGCAGCTATTATTTCTTCCCTCTCCTAGCTTGTTCCAACTTGCTCCTAGCTTGTGAAGGGGCTTCCACTCGGATTCTATCTTTCAACTATACATGCTTTCCTATATGCTATTGGATGCACTTATCTTTGCTTGTGAGTTGATTTTATTCTGTATGCTTTGGATACCAACACTCACTTCTATCAACATTTTGTTAGTGATTTATATGCTCATAGGATGTATGATTTACTGACACTTTAAGTTCGTGACAGTCTTTGGTACTAGTAGTCTATGCTTAGTCACTGCTAATCGCATTCTTTGTATCCTAGTCGCTACTCAAGTATCCCTAGTAGTGGGAGATTACTTTCTTGGCTATTTACTGATTGATATATATTGTTGCCTTTATTTTAGCCTTGCTATAATTACATTTTTTAGTATTCTTTTTGAGAGTAGACATTGTATTTTGGCAATCTATTGCTTGTAGTTGGTGGAGACTCTATACTTTGGTGTTATTTCTTATTTTGCTCTTGTTTTGGCTAAGTTTTGCAAGCTGATTTGCAATCATTTACATCAGCCCATTATCTTGGATTTTATATTAGTATACTATCACTATGGTTGGTTCTTTGATGATTATGCTATTTCTAATATTGAAAAGCTTGATGACACAAGTTTCACCTATTGGAATACATAGGTATAGCAAGTACCGATTCAAAAGAAGTAGGTTAGGCCTTTGAAAACCAAGAGTGTAAAGCTCGAAGGCATCGATTAGTATATTTGGAATGAGTTAGATGAGCTATATAAATCCACTCTTATATTATCATTGTCAAAACAGGTTTATTTCAATGTTGTGGCACTTGAGAATAATGCTTCGTAATTTGGAAAAAAGATGTGCAATATTTATGACAGGCAAAGTCCTGCTTCACGTATGTATTAATTGAAATAGCTCATGGACCTTTGCATAAAGGAAGGGACTAGTGTATTCAAGAATTTGAATAAATTTCATTCTATTTTGAGCTGCTTGACTTTGCACGGCATTGAGTGTAAGGATAATCTTCCTCCCTTGTTCTTGTTAATGACACTTCTTAAGTCATGGGACACTTTTTGCACTCCCATTTGTGCCAATATACCTAAGGATGGTTTGAAACTCTAGGATGTTGAGGGTGGCTTACTCATAGAGACTCATAGAGAAGATAAACAAGAAGAATGTGGATGTAGGTTGTGCTTCTCATGCATTGACTATTAAGGGCAGACATGATGATAAGAGCGGTAATGACCGCCATGGTAGAGACTCATAGAGGTCTCAGTATCGCAAGTAGTCTCAAACTAAATCTCGTGGTCATAAGGCCTTCCTTACATGTCATTACTATGGGAAGCAAGGTTATATTAGGCCACAACGCCATAAGTTGCACGATGATAAGTGCAAGGAGAAAGATAAGGGCAAAGTGAATGATCTTTGATTATTGCAGCATTGTTCCTATTAAGTCCAACATGAGAATTGAGGATATAAATGCTTTGGAGCTTGAGTCCAATAATGATTACATATTGATAGCTTCTTGTCTTGATGCTAGCCGATTGGCTAATGCCTCATCCACTTTTTCTCAATTGGCTACTTGATTTGGGAGCTTCTTTTCATGTTACTCAACATAGAGATTGATTTTATGTGTATTGCAGTATGATAGATTGTGTGAGACTAGAAAATGACTTGGCATTGGTAATGGTTAAGTTTGCTTCATGCAATACTTTTGTTTTGCATGATGTATGGCATGTTTTGACTTTAACAAAAAGTCTACTCTTTACTAGACCATTGGATAATGCAAGATATCATGTATCTTTTGGTGATTTTGCACGGAATATTACATGTGGGAATCTTAACTTTGCTCGAGGTGCCAAGGTTAGTAGCCTCTATGCCTTGCTTGAATTTGAATCTATTGGCCATGTTTTGGCCATGGCTGATATATACCACATGCATCTTTATGGAATTGTCACCTTGGACACATGTTCTTAAAAGGAATCAAAATGCTTGCTAGTTTGTAGTACCTTCTACCCCTTGACTACAAATATTTTGATTCATGTGATCATCGTCTATATAGCAAGCAAACATGTAACCCATTGGCTCTTGTTCATTCTGATGTATGTGGTCCCATTCCTATCAATCACTAGGTGCTATGAAGTATGTTGTGACTTTGTTTAATGATTATTTGCATAAGGATTGGGCATATCCTTCATAAAGAAAATATCAGATGTATTTTCTATCTTTTAGTATTGGCTTCCTCCTATTGAGAACTAATCTGGGTATAGGATAAAATACCTAAGGTTAGATAGTCGGGGTGAGTATGACTCTAAAGTAATTGAGTAATTTTTTGATGAGCAGGGTATAAAGCATCAATTGATTGCCCCTTACACCCCACCCTAGAATGGTGTTACAGAGCATATGAGCAAGATGATTCAAGAGAGAGTCCATAGTATGCTTAGCTAGGTAGGCTTACTATAGCATCTCTAGATTGAGGCTACGTAGGCTTACTATAACATTTGTATATCTTTGGATACAAGGCTTTTTGCCATGTTCCAAAGGACAAACGCAATAAGTTGGATCTTGAATCAATGAAACACATCTTTCTTGGTTATGGGGATGCATGTGAGATGGCCTATTACCTATGGGATATGCATGCTAGGAAGGTCATCTATAGCCATGATGTTGTTTTTTAACAGAGAAGATGCATAAGCAACCTTAGCATGTAGTTGAGTTACAGAGGGTGCTATTTTAGGAGGAGCTGCCTATTACCATATAGCCAGATAGATAGCCTATAGTTGATGTTCCAATGGCCCATGATCATGATGTTGGTTTGGATATGCAAGCCTCACAACTTTTTTGAGAGGATCTACTAGAAATAGGCATCATCTTAATCAATTCGAGCCCTCCATGGACTATGTTATGGTGATAGATTCTGATGAGCCCCTTACTTATGAGAAGATCATGTGCAAAGGTGAGAGTTATTCTTGGAAGAGGGCCATCCAATAAATTATGACTAATTATCAAAAAACCATACATGGGATTCGGTGTACAATGTGAAACATGCATTACTAAGGATTTTAACCAGGAGCATGGTGTTCACTTTAATGAGATCTTTTCTCATTGGGATATTGTGAAGGGTAGGTATTATGAGGTACCTAAAAGACACTATAGATATGAGCGTTTGCTATGCTGGTTAGGATACTATAGTCATGGGTTACACTTGACTCCGACTATACACGACATGGAAATAGTAGGAATTCCACATCTTGGTATGTCTTCACCTTTGCTGGAGGTGCTATATCTTATATGTCCATGGTGTAAAAATGCATGGTGCTATACCGTAGATGTCCATGGTGCAAAAATGCATCACCTTATCTACTAATGAGGCAAAGCATGTTGCACACACTGAGGCTTGCAAGAAGGCCCTATGGTTGGTGGAAAACCTTGGTATTATTATTACTCTTACACTGCATTCGGATTCTTTGAGTATTATTCAATTGGCCAAGAATCTGGTCTTGCATGCAAAGACAAAGCACATTGAAGTGCATTGTTACTTCATTAGTGGTAGATGACAAGTCTGTTGAGCTTATCAAGATCTCGACTAATAAGAATCCTTTAGATCTACTTTCTAAAAGTCTCTCAATGAAATGTTTTGCCTTTCTTTGGAAGATGATAGACATAGGATAAGATAACATCCATGCATATGGGATGTATGATTTACTGACACCTTAAGTTTGTAATAGTCTTTGGTAGTAGTGGTGTATGCTTAGTCACTCCTAGTTGCATTCTTTGTATCCCAATTACTACTCGAATATCACTAGCATTCTTTTGGAGAGTAGATATTATACGTTGGTAGTCTATTGCTTGCAATTGATGGACAACTCTATACTATGGTATTTTCTCATGCTTTGCCCTTCTTTTGACTGAGTTTTGCAAGCTAATTTGCAGTCATTTACATTAGCCCTATCTCTTGGATTTTACATTGGTGTACTATCATTATTGCTAGTTTTTTGAATGATAGTACTATTTTTAATATTGAAAAGCATGATGTCACAAGTTTTACCCATTGAAAGACACAGATATGGTAAGTTCAAAAGAAGCAAGTTAGGCCTTTGAAAACCAAGAGTGTAAAGCTTGAAGGCATTGATCAAGGTAGTTGGGATGAGTTGCATGGGCTATGCAAATCCACTCTTATATTGTCATTGTCAAAGAGGGTTTATTTCAATGTTGTGGCACCCGAGGATAATCCTTGGCAGTTATGGAAAAAGGTATGTAATCTTTATGACAAGAAAAGTTCTATTTCATAGATGTATTGGTTAAAATAGCTCATGGACCTCTGCATGAAGGAAGGTACTAGTATATATGTGCATTTGAATGAATTTCATTCTATTGTCAGCCAGTTGACTTTGCAAGGCATTAAGTTTAAGGATAATCTACTTCCTAGAAAGAAGCCCCCAAGTCAAGTAGCCAATACTGAGAAAAGTTGGGCGAGGCATCAACCAACTAATGAGCATTAAGAGAATAAGCTATCAATATGTAATCATCATCAGACTTATACTCTAAGGCATTTATCTCCTCAATTTTCATCTCAGACTTACAAGGAACAATGCTGTAATCATCGAACTTATCCTACACTTTACCATTGTCTTTCTCTTTGTGCTTATCATCATGCATCTTATGGCACTATGGCCTAATATGACCCTGTTTTCCATAGTAATAACATATAAGAAAGGCCTTGTGACCATGGGGCTTATTGCAAGATTAAGTCCTCTATGAGTCTCTACCACAATGGTCATTATAGCTCTTACCATAATGTTTACCCCTAACAGTCAATGCATGAGGAGTACGGGCTACATCCATATTTTTCCTATTTATCTCCTCTGTGAGTAAGGCACCCTCAACATCTTGGAGTACCAAACTATCCTTAGGCATATTAGCACACATGGCAGCACGAAAAGTGTCTCAAGTCTCGAAAAGTATCACAAGCAAGAACAAGATGTTACCCTGCATAGGGATTGATTTCATTATTGTCGTAATATGAAAATTTGCGTGAGTAAAAAATGACTTGGCATTGGATATTCTTGGCATTGGTGATGTTAGACTAAAATTTTCTTCAAGCAATGCTTTTGTTTTGCATAATGTACACTATGTTCCAGCTTTGACCAAAAGCCTACTCACTCTGGTATTAGATAGTTAGAAGATATAGGATATTATGTGTTTTTTGGTGATTTCGTGTGGAAGGTTACCAGTGGAAATATTGTCTTTGCTTGAGGTGCTAAGGGTGGTAGCCTCTATTTGTTGCTTGTTTATAGGTCTATTGACCATGTTTTGGCTTTGATTGATATACCACATATATCTTTATGGCATCATTGCCTTGGGCACATGTTCTTAAAAGGAATAAAAAAGCTTTTTGATTTGCAGTATCTTCTACTCCTACTTCTTAACTACAAATCTTTTGATTCATGTGATCATTGTCTTTATGGCAAGCAAACATGTAATTCTCATATGAAGTCTAGCATTTTTTGCTTGGGTGAGCCTTTGGTTCTTTATTCATTTTGATGTATGTGGTTCCATGTCTTATCTGTCAATAGGTGATACAAAGTATTTTGTAGCTTTCATTGATGATTATCCATTCACATAAGGTTTGGGCATATCCCATAGAGTAAAAATCAAAGGTATTTGCTACCTTTCAATGTTGACTTGCTTTTTGTTAAGAACTAGTATGGGTATAGGCTAATATGCCTGAGGTCAAATAATGGGGCTGAATATGTCTCTAAAGCATTTGGGCAATTTTGTGATAAGTACGGTATTAAGTGTCAATCGATTGCCCCTTACACCCCATCCCAAAATGGTGTGGTAGAGCATATGAACAAGATAATTCAAAAGAGAGTCCATAGTATGCTTAGCCAATAAGCTTACCGCACTATTTTTGGACTGAGGTAATTACTACTTCCAAACACTTGATAAACAGATTCTCATACACTACTATTGGTTGTCAGATTACAAAGTAGCTGTGGTTTGGAAGACCTTCATCATATGCTCATTTGTGTGTCTTTGGATGTGAGGCTTTTTGCCATGTTCCCAAGGACAAATGTAATAATTTGAATCTTGAAAATACATCTTTTTTTGTTATGGGAATGCAAGTGAGATGGGCTATTGCCTATGGGATCCACATGCTAATAAGGCCATTTGTAGCCATGATGTTGTTTTTCATAAGGGGAAGGTGTATAACCAGCCTGAGCAGGTAGTTAAGGTGCATAGGGTGATATTTTAGGAGGAGCTTCCTATTACCATACAAACAACGAGATAGCCTGTAAGCTGGTGTTCCAATGGCCCATAATCATGATGTATGATAGAATGTACAAGCCCCATAGCTTATTTTGAGATAGTCTATTAGAGATAGATATTAGAGTGATTGGTTTTTGAGCCCTCCATGTACTATGTTAGATGATCTATTAGAGATAGATGTTAGCTTGAATGGTTTGAGCCCTCCATGAACTATGTTATGGTGAGGGATTCTAGTGAGCCCCTTACTTATGAGGAGACCATGTACAGCGGTAATAGTCACTATTGGAAGAGGGCCATATAGTGAGAGTATAACTCATTGGAGAAAAACCATACACGAGATTTGGTTTCTTTGCCCAATGTGAAACATGCATTGCCATGCACATGGCCATATATACAAGTTGAAAGGTAGCCATGAACACCCCAAGCTAGCATATAAGGCCAAATTAGTTACTAAGGATTTTAACAAAGAGCATGGTGTTGACTTTGATGAGGTATTTTCTTATGTAGTTAAGATGAATACCCTATGCTTAGTATTGGTCTTGGCTACTTAGTTAGATTTGGATCTCTATTAGATAGATGTTACTTGCATGATGAGATTTATATACAACAACCTAAGGACTTTCTAAAAAAGAACGGGGAACACCTAGCATGCAAATTGAGAAAGAGCCTTTATGGTTTTAAGCAAGAACCTAGGGAATGGTATCATAAGTTTGATGCATTAATGCAGTTGTAATCTTACTCCCGTAGTGATATGGATCTGGGTCTCTATACGAAGAAAGCTTGTGATGGCCTTATTATCTTGGTACTTTATGAGGATGATATGTTGATTGTTGGGAGAGCTAATAATGAGTTAAATGCTTTGAAAACTCACCTCAAGAAGATCTTTGAGATGGACATGAGGTAAGCCTCACATGTTATTGGGATGTGTATCACACATGATCACTCTAAGGCGCTCCTTTGCTTCTCATAGAAGGAGTATTCTCTATCCTTTACCTTCTTATCTGAAGGTCAATTAGGCATATTGTCCCCAACCAGATGAGTAGAAGGATGAGATGGCCAAGATCCTTCATGCATCCATAGTGGGCCTTTGGCGTATACCATGATAGCTACTCACCATGATGTAGCATTTGTAGTGGGAGTTGCAACATTTTAAATGGCTACACCTAGCTAGTGACATTGGGATGTCGTGAAGGGTATCATGATGTACTTGAAAGGCCCTATAGATATGAGCATTTGTTATGGTAGCCAGGATACTATAGTTGTGGATTACACTAACTCTAACTATGTAGGAGATGTAGATAGTAAGAAGTCTATGTTTGAGTACGTCTTTAATTTTTGCTAAAGGTGCTATTTCTTGGATGTCCAGGGTGTAAAAATGCATAATCTTTTCTACTTCTGAGGAATAGTATATTGTAGCCATTGAGGCTTGTAAGGAGGCCCTATGGTTAGACAGTTTGATGTTAGACTTTGGTATTACTATTATGCTATACTACATCTGAATTCTATGGGTGCTATTCAGTTGGCCAAGAATTTGGTCTTTCATGTGAAGATAAAGCACATTGAGGTATGCTATCACTATTGAGGGTAAAGGCTCTTATGTCTAGCCACTCATGTGTTAGTTACAATAATAGGATCCACACACATATACAGTGTAGGTGGTGATGGATGCCTATCACTATCACTTCATTCTTTATTCTTTCAATGGTATTTGAATAAGAAAAGTCTGGTCATACATTGTGACTATTGGAGTTCCTACATCTGCTCTCTCTCTCTCTCTCTCTCTCTCTCTCTCTCTCTCTCTCTCTCTCTCTCTCTCTCTCTCTCTCTCTCTCTCTCTCACCATGGCTCTTGCTTCCACTCATGACTCACTCCCTTTAATAGTATCAAAGCCACCTTCACTGAGAGCTTGGACCCGAATTGGTATTGCTTCAGCTTCCATTCAAATATCTATAGTAGGGTTTCTCCATTGGCAGCCATAGCTTCAACCTTCGAGGTTCATAAAGGCTTCAAGTGTGGGTTCTTTGGCACCCACTGGAGCTTGGGTTGCAGCTCATTTGTCAAAGAATTGAGGGCAGCAAGTAAAAACGTTTTCTTAGTTATTGACATGTGAGCTTCTAGCACTTGTGCCTCTTCAACCACACATCCATTAGATTTCCACTTGAAGGAGTTTATCCCAAGCTTTCTTAAGAAGGCATTTCTCATTGTCAAAGTGAGTATTTGACTCAATTGGTTCAATAGCCCCTCAACCCAAGACTATGATGTTTATGCCTAATGCTATCTTGATATCCATGATTACCATCTATAGCTCCTTCCATGATAACTCTTGCTTTCGCTCATGTGCAATTATACATGATACACATCCCAAGAATATCTGAGGCTTCTCCCATGTCCTTCATCTCAAAGCTCTTCTTGAGCTGAGTTTTCAAAGCTCCTACTTATCATTTGTGCTTGTGAATGCTTCTAACACTTGGTTAGTACTCTTGGGCATTGAGTTATGGCCTTTTGGCATTGTACGCATTAACTTTGAGTTCCTCAGTTTCAGTTCACTAGCATATATAGTAGTCATTGTTATAATCTATATGGGAAAGCTCACTTATCAATGTTTTGCAGCTTATATTGATGCCTACTACTAATGCTCATTTGATACCAATACACTGGTAGATGTTTGATTATTGCTTGGAGATGCTTTGTGGGCCACATTGACCTCATTTGTATCAATTTGCAAAGGTTCTTTCATTATTGGAATAATAGGGTAGCATACTATTTTATCAGTGATCTTGTATGCCTATTGCTATTGAATGCTTCTCGAGCACTTTAGATGCTACACTGGTGTACAATTGAAGTTACATGCTTGGTTATGCTCATAACCTGCCATTGAGCTCTGATTGGAGCTTGGTTTTATTGACATTGGCTATCATTCACTGTCATGGATACTACTTAGATGCCATAAGAAGAGCTTTGTAGACTACTTGGGTTCCATGCTTCCGAATGTCTGTGATGCCACACACATGATACTTTGAGTTTCATATGCTTGTCTGGCTTTCGATCTTTGTTTCAATGAGAGTCGTTACTTAACACTTGAATATTACATAGAGCACCTGATATTTGTAGTTGAGCTTGAGTGTATTACAATGAGACAGTGGGACTCATTGTGACATGTGCATGCTCTCTTGATATATATTGGATGTAGTTACCCTATCATGGACTGGTTTGGTCTCTTTTATGTCTATCAGTGTATTGTCAGTGGTATTTACATGTGTTATGTATTGAGCTTTACTTTGTGGATTATGTATCTAGCAATCCTCTTCATTTACCCTTGAGACCTACCCTATGCATGATGTTTATATCTATTATATGTATGGTTACTGATACATTGTATTTGTGATAGCCTTCAGTGCCGATTATTCCTTGCTTTTTCATCTTGATTGCTCATAGTGGGTTGTTGACCTATTGCTACAATTTATTACAAAAACTTGTCATTTCTTATCTATGCATTCTTTATGAGGGTAGTCACTTGTACTTAACAGTTTTCTTTATTGCAATTTATGGACAACTCATTATCTTGGCAGTCTTTCTTGTTTATAGCTTGATTTTGCAATGGTTTTGGGATTGATTTGCAAGAAATTATAGCAATCCGCTTTTCCCTTTAGTGCACTTGCTTGGTCTGCTTACTGGTTCTCATGATATTGATATATTCAAAATTGAAAAACTGGATGGGACTAACTATAGCTATTGGAAGACATATATATGGCAGGTTTTAGTGCAAAAATTGCAAGTTAGACTACTAAAAAATGAGGTTGCCGAACTCAAAAATATTGATGCTCAGAATTGGGCTGAATTGGATGAACTATACAAATCCACAATCATTTTATCAGCCTCTAAGCAGGTTTACTACAATATTGTGATTGAAAATCAAACTACATAATAGCTTTAGACACAAATTAAAAATCTTTATGACAAGCAGAGTCCTACATCTCAAATGTATTGGTTGAAACAATTTATGGACCTTTGCATCAAGAAAGGGGCTTCTATGTTTGCCCATTTAAATGAGTTTAATTCCATTATCAACCATCTAGCTTCAAAGGGGATTGGATCCAAGGATTCTTGGCATCCTTTATTGTTGCTTGGTACACTATCTGAGTTGTGGGATACTTTCCACATGGCTCTATGTACTAACACTTCAAAGGATGGGCTGAAGTTGTAAGATTTTGAGAGTGCCCTCTTGACAAAAGAGGTGAACAGAAAGAATATGGATGCTTCCTATACATCACATGCATTGACTATGAGAGGCCAGTTGGGTGGCAAGGGCCTCGGTAGAGACTCTCAAAGGTCTTAATATAGGATATGTGGATAGTCACAATAAGTCATGTGATCGTAAGTTTGGTCTTACTTGTCATTATTATGGAAAATTTAGTCATATTCGGCCATTGTGCCATAAAATGCACAAAGATACATGCCAAGAAAAGGATAAAGAGAAAGTGCAGGAGAAGAATAATGACCACAACATTATGCCTAGCAAGTCTAGAATCGAGATTGAAGAAATAAATGTGGTACATCATGATGTGTCTAATGATCTCATATTGGTAGCTTCTTCCTTGGATTCTTCATAGTTGATTGATACTTTGTTAGGATATACTCAATATTGGTTGATAGATTCAAGGGCTCCCTTTCATGTGATGCCTCATAGAGAGTGGTTTCACTCTTGTCTCAATATGACTAGATTGGTTCATTTGGGTGATGACCTGGCATTGGAGATAGTTGGTTTATGTAGCATATTCACTCTTCATGATATACGTCATGTACTAGCTCTCACGAAGGGTCTTATCTCTGCTCACAACTTTGATGATGTAGGTTATTTTGTCTCTTTTGGTGATTTCTCGTGGAAGATTACTCATGGGAATCTTGTTATTGCATGTGGTGCTAAGTCTAGTATCCTCTATCTCTTACTTGTATCTAGAGCAATTGACCATGTTTTGATAGAGGATGTAGTTCCACATGTATCTCTTTGGCACCATTGCCTCGGGCATATGTGTTTAAAAGGAATGGAAATGCTTACCAATTTTTTTGACCCCTAGACTATAAGTGATTTAAGTCTTGTAATCATTGTTTGTATGGCAAGCAAAGACATAGTACACATAGGAAGTCTAGCATGAAGTACATGGTGAGCCTTTGGTTCTTGTTCATTTGAATATATGTGATCCCATGCCCTATCAGTCTTGCTATAGGTGGTGCAAAGTACTTTGTCACATCATTGATGATTACTCACATAAGGTCTAGGCTTTACCTATTAAGCAGAAATTAGTTGTTTTATCTACCTTTCAGCATTGGCTTGCTCTTATTGAGAACCAGTTTGTTATAGACTAAAATACCTAAGGTCAAATAATGGAGGCAAGTGTGTCTCAAAAGCTTTTGAGTAGTTTTGTGATGAGCGAGATATTGAGTGCTAGTTGACCACCCCTTACTCCCCTCCCCAAAATGGTATTTCCAAACACGTGAATAGGATGATTCAAAAGAGAGTTTGCAATATACTTAGCCACGTATGCTTATGGTACCACTTTTGGGCTGAGGCAATTACTCCTATCGTACACTTAATTAATAAGTCCCCTTCAATTGCTATTGACTGCCAAGTTGTAAATGAGGTATGGATTGGGAGACCTCCATTATATGCTCATTTACACATCTTTGGTTGTGAGGCATTTTGCCATGTTCACAAGGACAAGTGCAATAAGCTAGATCTTAAGTCCATAAAATGCATCTTTCTTGGTTATGGGAATGTAAGTGAGATGGGCTATTCTCTATGGAATTTGAAGGCTCACAAGATTATCCACATATATGATGTAGTTTTTCATGAGGAAAATATGCATAAGCAACCTGAGTAGGTAGTTGAGGTATGCAGGGTGATCTCTTAGGAGGAGCCTCCTACTCTCGTATAGCTAGGAAGCTTATAGCAATTGATGTTCCAGTGGCCCAGGATCCACTTATTGTGCACAATCAACCTACTTTGAGACACTCTACCAGAGTTAGTGAGTGCTTTGCATCCTCCATGGACTATGTTATAATGATAGATGCATGTGAGCCTCTCTCTTACAATGATGAGTGTTAATCCTTAGATGAACAAGGTGAAAAATCCAAAAAATCTAAAGTTAAAGACAAGGCCAAGGTAAAAGTGGAATAGAGGACAAAGGCACACCTAGAAAAATCGGGAAACACAAGAAGTGTGAAAAAATCCTAAATCAAGGAGAGACGCACAAGAAAAAGCACAAGTCAATACTTTCGTAAAAAATCCCAATGCACACCTTGATTTATTTTAAGAGTGTCGGGCTTTGACCCGTGCAAATTGTAAAGGTAGATGGGCGGTAGGAAGGAAGCTAGGAAGATAGGAGAACAATGGGAAAAAGGGCCTATAGGCTATGGCCGGCTATGTAAAAAGGGGATGATTGCCCAAAGGGGATTTAGGGCTTTGTATGTAAACTTCAAAAGATGAATGAGAGCTCATTCTTTTGTGTGTGGCAAAGTAGACTCTTTTTCTTCCATTCTTCTCTTCTCTTCTCTTGCTTGCTTGTGAGTGCTTGAGGAAGGGAGTGTGAGTGAGTGAGGGAGTGAGTGTGTGAGGGTGAGGGATCTTGGAGAACAGTCCTACATAGGGTTGATGGGAAAAAGAGAGGGCTCAGATGTCTTGTAGTCGCAAGTGGAGTGATCAGGAGGACTGAGGTGCTGACCAGGTGCTGGTCAGCTAGGATTTAAGGTCCTGGGTGACCAGGGAAAACTTCATTTGCGCTCTTGGTTTTGAGAGAGAGAGAGAGAGAGAGAGAGAGAGAGAGAGATCTTGCAGGTCCAAGCCTACATGAGATCGATCGGGGTATATTGGGGCTCCCAGTGAGATCCAGGTATAGGATGCCCTTGGCCTACACTCCTTGATTCCTAGAAGTCCTCGTAGGTGTTAACAACATTTAAGTAAGTATTTTTGGAAAAAATGTGATTGACATGCACTTCGACTGCCGGCAGAATCGATCGCTTCCCACAGTGTCTGATTCCTAGAATCGGACCAATAGACCCATCCGATTCCCAGAATCGAACTCGGACAAACCCACCTGGTCCAATCGGACACACCTGTCCGATTTTGAAAGTCAGACCAACTCCAAATCAAATTCACCACTTCTGTCCAATTCCAAGAATTGGACGAGCAGACATTACTTCGTCCAATCGGATACTCAACCCATTCGATCGCAACAATTAAACCACAGAATCGGACCAACAGACCTGTCCGGTCATACCTTCGAATCAGACCAAGCGCCCCTGTCCAGTTTCTAGAATCGAACATACCCCAATCAAACCAACTCAAGCTGTCCGATCGGACAAACCTATCTGATTGTGACAATCGAACCCGACCCTATATGATTCCTAGAATCTGACACTAGTAAATCATATGTTTGATTTTCAAAATCGGATATTGGTAAATCGAACACATCCTGAGAAAGAAAATCTAAGAATTTGACAAATCTTGGCTAAGGAGGACCGTGACCCATGCCGAAAGAACCCATTGAATGCCTCACAGGTAGTTACAAACCTAGAAATCGTGACCGAATAGGCAAGAATTGTGTTTGATGATGTGGGTTGATAGCAAGATCCCAACTCGACCCTGAGCGAACTGAATGAGATAGCACAGCAAACAAACCCAAGAAGCCAGTGAGAATAGCCAAGCCAACCCGTAGACCAGAGAGTCAGAGCTGCACATGCTTTGTTTTCTCACTCACCCAGGTTTCCATCACTTGAAGAACACTTAAAAAGAGCTAAAAGCCTGATTTCACACAATATATGGAAAGGAATACACACACACACACACTCATAGAGTGAGGGTAAGTTGAGAACTAGTTGCAATTAACAAGAAATTCACTCAGACATAGAACTTTGAGGGAACCTACCAGTAAGAGAAGACCGAAATACATAGAGGGGTGGTCAAATCCCTAAAGGTAGCCCCAAGTGAAGAACACATCCAAATTTTGGGTGGAACAAGGATAGGCACTATCGTGGAAGTGGATCTACTTGGCCTTATCAAATTGATCAAAAACTTGGCACAGCAGGAAGCTTTAGACATGGAAGAGGGCAGGTCAAGCCGTAGGAGCAATGAAGAGCTGAATCTAGGCAATTTTTTGGAGGCTGTCCAATTGTTAGTGCACAAATACGATGTTCAAACTCGATTAAAACATTGCGGTAGACCTATAGAGGACATCATACCAGACCTCGAGGAAGAGAGGAAGCTAGCTCACAAGGCTTTGCAAGGCCTAGTTGTGCCTAGTTGTGTACAACCAGGACCAACAAACTAGGAGCTTGTGCTAGAGTTTGGAAATACGAGAGATCCAGAGAGTGCTAGCCCTAGCAAGCAGAAATCGACTGGATGGTGAAAGAGAACTAGAGGGAGACCTCACACTAAGACAAAGCCACTGCTAGACAACATGGCAGCAGAGCAAAGCGTGGCAGCATTAACAACATCACTTCTAGCAGGGTTGGGGGTTAACCAAGGGTCTAAGAGCCAATAGAAAATCCCTGTGGCGGCAAAGCAACTGGACAAGTAGCGAGCAAACGACGATCCATACAACTTCATGGAATAGTTGGAGCAAGTCTGCAAGGCCAACAGCCTTACTGATCCTGCTCAATGCTCCCAAGCTTGCGGACTATGCTTAGGTGACAAAGGCTAGACTTGGTACACAAGTCTAGATGCTCCGGAGTGTGCCAATTTCAATAGCTTGAAAAATATCTTCATTAAGAGATTTTTTGAACCTAGGTACTCTGATAACTTGCTAGTGCGACTCATGAACGTCAATCAGAGAGAGAAAGAGGACATTTGAGATTATGTAACCCAATGTGAGGAGCCTCTTCAAGAGAATCCCAATGAGTGAGAGACCAATCGAAAGAGTGATATCCACGGTATTCATCAGCGATATACAAAGTCAAGAGCTCTACAAAGCCTTGGCCGCCAATTCGAGCCTGCAGTAAGATGCACTGGCAAGGGTCTTTGAGGAAACTATTAGAGTGAACTACCATCTCCAAGGAAAGAAGCTCTAGAGGCTTGAATCAAGAAGAGGCCAGTACCAGGGGTTCTAAGAGGGCCTCAACGCCGAGTGAGAGAGCACGCCCAAGCACGCATAACAAAGGGAAGGGCATTGACTCGAGACAAGAGCTAGCACATATTAGGATGGACATAACCAAATTACAAGAGATGATGAGATGACCAATGCGCCCACATGTCCAATGTGTGCATTGTGGCAGAAACCACTTGCCAGCTAAGTGTCAAGATCCTAGGTCATGACCTTGCGCTAATTGTGATAGGTTCGGTCATGACACCATGCACTGTCGATTACCTCAGAGACTCCCATACTCGTAGCCTTACGGTCAACCCTACCTTGCGAATAGACCACCGAACTTCTTTGGAAGGGGAGTCCCATTGGCTCTCTTGGCACTTCATGATGCTAAGATTCCCATCAATGGGATAGAAATAAATCCTACAGGCATCCCTAGACCACCTAGACCCTATGTGACCCACCCGCCGAGTGATACTCCAATCCACTATGTGGACGAGCCTAGCGGTGATGAGCCTTATGTAAACCCATAGGTGTCGTACGATGAGGAAGGCAACACAGTCCTTATGGACTATTGACCAATTCCTTTGATGACATTAGGGAGGGGGAGAGACAAAGGCCTAGGAGCACAAACCCAAGAGCCAATTGTGTGTTGGAGTTGCAGTCGCCCAAGATACATTTCTTCGCGCTACCCCGAGAGAGAGCAAGCAAATAGAGATAAGGCTAACATGAGATGCGTTGAGTGTGGAATCACTCATCTCTTTGTTGATTGCCCTAGGCGGAGACCATCCTCTAATTTGGGAAACAAACTATTGGTTCTGTTGGGATTGTTTGATGTCGAGGCACTCGATGGGGAGGCCAATCCTATCCAATTGCATGTCATGACCCGCGCGTAGATGAAGCAGGCCAGCATATCATTACCAGGGCTTAGCAACCTTGACGCTACCTCAGTTGGAAAGAATAGTTGGAGACAAAGGAAGAAAATATGAGATGCTAAGGTCACCCTCAAGATTGGAAGTGCCACAACACTACATGTAGGAAGGAAGGTCACTGACACAGAGGAAGAAACGTCAGCTCCACTGACGGCTAAAAGGGAAAGTGCTAAGGTCAGGGAGTACCCCAACCCGAAGCGCCAACTCGAAGCCATCGAGAAGGTAAAAGAATGGGTGAAGGAGGCCCAAGAGCACCTAAAAGACGCTAAGCCCATACTAGAATATGAGATTGATGATCTCTCAAGCATGAGTGTTCCAATCTCTCTATCACGACCAAAATCAAGGGAGGTGATAACACCAAAAGTAGAGCCACCTAGACAAAGGCAAAATGCTTCAAGCCAGCAAGACAGTCAAGGCCATTGACCAAGAACCGCTGACTTAGGAGAGAGGCAAGTGACTAGCAACCTCCTCAATACACTGGTGACCACCCTTGTAAATCTAAGCTTGGGCGACCTACTTAAGCAGCATCCAATGCTATGGCTAGAGTTGAAACAATCCTAGCTCTAGGGGATGTCACAAGAAAGGGGATTGTAGACACAAGGGCAAGAGTGAGTGTGCTAAGCCATGCAGTACTCTAGACCAGGGGTAACCCACCGGTCGAGACTGCTGGGTTCAACATCACGTTGGCTAACAGAATGAAGGTGATATCGTTCAGAGTGTTGAAAAATTGGCTAGTGAAGATTGCAGGAATCCAATTCTCCGTTGACTTCATAGTCATGAAGGGAGTGGACTACAACATCCTGCTAGGCTGACCCTGGATGTGCAACGCGAGAGTCGTAAAAGATTGGGGCAATGGTCTCATCTTCTTAGGCAATCGAACAGAGGTTGTAAGAGTAGAGATGGACACTTGGAGGACTACGCCAATTGACCTAGATGTCATCTCCACCATGCTGAAGGGCGACGGATAGCAGACTAGGGGATCCTATGGGGCCCTTACCAAGTATATCCCATGTCGTGAGGATGAGCAAGACTGGATACATGTCCTTGCTATCATTGATCTGATGTTCTCACATACTGAGGAGTACGAACATGTCATCAAGGCAAGTGATAAGCTCAAGGATACATCTTTAGTGCTAGTCTACATGATGACAGAGAGCCTACGTGGTGGAAGACCCAATCATATTGCATTCCGAGTCCCAAACAATAGACAAGAGCTCCTAGAGATTCTAGGGTACTTGACCGACAAGTCGGCTCGCAATCCAGCAACGAATCTTAAACTGCTCCAAGACCTCTTGGACGAGCCTAAGCATGTCTTTATACGCATGTCTCATGTTTCCTATGCTGCATGGAATCATATTGTTGTTTGCATCGTGGTTTGCAAATTTTGTTTTTCTCATTATATGTTAAACAAACATGCTACAAATGCTCAATTTTTTTCTATTCTTGGGACATACTATGATGCATCCCACCATCGTCTAATTTAAACATATATGGTGCTCTTCCTCATGTTTAGCAATGTCAATAAATTTTCCCATTGTTGGCATTAATATAGTAGGAGCATCGAATGTGGGAAAATGATTTCCACATTCTTAATCGTTTCCTTGTTTGCAATTTCGCTTATACAATCATACGTTTCTATCATGCATAGGGCATTGACAGTGTCTTTCGACATCTTCTTGTGCATGCACTATGAAATTCTTGACATACACATTGCTACTTTTGGATTAGGATGCTATTAGGAGTTGATAAGTAGTTCTGTTGTGTTTTAAAAAAATTCTACTTACTAATATACATATCTCAGTGTCTTTTATCGTTCAACATCATATCCATATTTGGATACTCTGCAATTGAACCTTTTTTTTTCATTTTACTCTAATATTCATGATGCATGAGGCATCATGTTCCAAAACATGATCCATTTTGCCCACCCAATGACTACAAAGTGACTATGTCTTTCTTGTTATTTAGTGTGGTTTTTCCTACATGGCATGTGTATTATGTTATCAATGCAAGGCTCTTATTAGCTCCAAGGAGGTTATGGAGACATGCACCTTTTTTATGATCAAACGCTCCCACTTAAGTGAAGTGTTAGTAGTACATTCACATTAAAGAAGTAGTGGTATGTCTTCGTAAGTTTCCTAACTTTGGGCACATATTGGATAAATGTTTGTACGACGGATGTGTATAATCTTTATTGTGTTTGTTGCATTCTTGCAAAATGGAGAAACTTAATGATTATCATTGCATTGCAAATTATGCACTAGCACATTTCATGTGAGCTCATTTAATTAATATTTTAATTGGATACATTATTCTATTACGCTTCCATTTTTTATTATAGCAATAGATTTCAATGTATTGCCAAACTTTCTGGGTTTTAAGATTGTGTACGCTTTAATATGATCACAATGTAACCTCTATGAATCTTAGAAGTAGTTCTAGTGATGCTACATGTTTTTGTTTCAGAGTTTATTATAATCTAAATGGCTAAACACATTCTTTTAGTAAAGTTTTCTATCTATATTTTGATCTTTCAAATTGCCATATAGAAATATTAACATTGGCATAATTACATCACATTCCTTATAGAGCACAACATTGAGATGTTTTGCTTATTCTTCTAAAATTTGATATGCTACCTAATATGTTGTAAAAATATAGTAGTCCTTCCTAGAATGTCAATGGGTAATTATGTTTTGTTAGTCCACTTAAAATCGTAGGGAAATGTCCCCCATGGTGTAAGGCCCACAAACACTATAGTGCCACATCCTCCTGTGCAAGTGGATCAATTAAACCAGCTTCTTGAAAGTGACTCCATAAACATTATCTCTCTATCTCAGGATCTCGATGAAGCTTTTAGAGAGTTTGAAAGGTCCATCCTTAACTATTTTACATATAGGTCTCCACCCTGCCCTCTTTGCCTACTTCATTGATAGGGAGTACCAATACTTTTCACCCCATGACACCATAAAGGATCCTCAACTCTCATGCCATTAGTGCTTTTGTAGATGTTTTCCCATCTTCTAACCTTTTGTATGTCCCACATGGCCATTATTCATTCAACCTAGGCCTATCTGATTTCCACCTTCCTCATTTTAGACAACAGAGCCTAGTGGACCTCATGCTATTGCAAACAATGTTTTGGGTTTTGTTCTTGTTTTGTTACTATATGTACCTCCTCCACAGTAGGCATCTCCTCCAACACAACTATAGATACATTTGTAGTGCCAAATATATCCAACCCCCCTACATGTGGCCCATTTCCACCATTGACCACTCCTAACTCTAGCTATGTAAGTGCCACACACCATCTTTGATGTGAGTTGATAGGCCAAATGAAAGCAACACATCCACTTCTGCACCACCCAAAGTAAACACTAAAGAAAACAATACACAGTCTTGCATTGCACCTCGATTAAATTGTGATTTTAGATCCACTTATTACTTAATTCAATGCAAATAGGCATTTGATGATGCACATGTAGGAGGTGGTTTAAGACAAAAAGTCAAAAGTTGAAATAAGCAGTAGGAGAATATTGCATGCATATATGCAAAGAAAGGTCCCATTGCCAGCTGGGAACAAGCCTTATTGAAGTGGACCACATGTGACAAGCATATTGGTAGATTTGGGATTGGGAGTGTCACATCCCTAGTGGGAAAAATAGCTATTGGATGATGACATTAGAAGAACAAAAAAAAATGAAAACTTTTGATGTCTTAGTTTTGAGCATCAACTATACATGTTCAGTGACATAGACTCCAACTCCACACGACCATCTTTGATCACACTAGTAGTAGTTGGAGTACCCAAGCATAGACACAAAAGGGTCCATGATGTCAATGTTAGACTCAAAGATGCAACCTCTGATGCTATGTGCTTGACAGAGATGGAAGAGTAGGGGCGAGATAGGAGGGTAGAGGTGATGGAGCATAGATGCGACACACATCCGTGCTCTTGTTGCACCTATGCTCCACCACCTCTTAAAGACCACATTGGAAGCATGGACACAACAAATGAATAGACCTAGGTGGTGGAGCATGGACGTGACAAGCATCAAAAGGAGTTTTTGAAGACCACATTGGAAGTTTCCAATGTCATAGCTGGCTCCATTGTAGAGGTCACATGATCTATAAAGCGGCTTACAGAACGATTTTAAAAAGAACTTAATAATCACTCGGTTTCTTATTTTAAGGTTGCATTTTGCACTTCCCCTATGATATCATGTGTTCCTTGAGCCTCAGCTGCAACCAAGTTCTCTTTCTTCTTGCACTCTCTCTCTCTCTCTCTCTCTCTCTCTCTCTCTCTCTCTCTCTCTCTCTCTCTCTCTCTCTCTCTCTCTCTCTCTCTCTCTCTCTCTCTCTCTCTCTCTCTCTCTCTCTCTCTCTCTCTCTCTCTCTCTCTCTCTCTCTCTCTCATCTTTTCTCCTCCTTGGCCTTGGCAATATCTTCCTTTTTAGCATTCTTTGCCTTCAAGCTCTCAATGCAATGATCTAATGTTAGAATAAGGCTATTGGTATAGTCCACAAATGCCTCCCTAGGCGCATGGCGGACTGAAATCTCTATTAAAGGCAATTGCAATATGTCTAGAATCCTTGTGGCATCATCTAAAGGACTTGGATATGCTAGTTGTGTAGACTCATCTTCATTAGGCAACACTTCATTAGCCCCCAACGATGACAATGCCTCTATGGCTTGACCTTCTACATGCTCTTCCATTGGGGTGTTGGGAACTTGTGATGCAAGTTCCTCTGGCATCCCTTCTTCACTTGCAATGACATTCATGTGTTGGGAGGGCATCCCATCGAATTAGAGCTCTTGGATTAAGAGGCCATATCCCAATGGCCTTAAAACTAGCTATGATATTGCTTTTAGTGCATGAAAGTTGGAAAGCCTTGGCTACTATTGAAGCTAGGTCACCCTTAGATGCTTGAGCACTTTGTGTCCTATGCTGCCAAACTACCCTTTCTTTACAGAAATGAGTCTTCAATGATTTGAACACGATCACATCCAATGGTTCTTTTATGGGATATGGATCGATTGTTTCTTTAATTCTTAAATGCAAGACTCTAGATACAAAGATACTAATAGTGTTAAAACATGTTTTGAACAAAATATTAGCATGTAAGTGAATGCATGTACACACGCCAACATAACTCCTATAGATCATAGTCATCCCTCATTATGTTAGCATACTCTGTGAGGCCATTTCTAATAAGCTCACAAGTGATTTTTTTTTCAAAAACCTCTCTTTGAAAATTGATCATTATTTGGCGACAAGGGCCTCAACTTGAGAGGTACGTTATCACATGTTGGTATATACTTTTGTATATATATATGTGGATATCCATACTTTTTCTTAACAAAAATTAGCCATTCTAGGCAATTAGAACTCAATTTTTATGTCAAAATTTTCAATATAAGGCGACCATTATGATTTTGGGCTCAAAGATGGGCCTATTTTTCATTTAATTTGTTTAGAGATCCATATTTTAAGCCTAAAAAGTAAAAATTTGCATTTAAAAACATTGCAGCTCCCCCTCCTATGCTAGTTGTCCATGCATATCTCATCATTCCAATTGAAGTGGTAGAGATAGGGATTGCCGACTAGTGGATCATTCAAATCCACATGCTCATTGCCTTCCACTTCCTCCTCATCATGGTCTATCAATATATTGTGAAGGATGCAACATGCATTTACAATATTGGGCAATGAATGCAAGTCAAAGGTTTTGAATGGTTTTCCTAAGGTAAATCCATGATTGCTTGAGCCTACCAAAAGTGTGTTCCACCATGATCCTTATGGAGGATTGCATGTAGTTGTAGTTGTGCCTGAAAAATCATCAGTGAGCTCATCTCATTGGAAAGGTGTTATTAACCATGGAAGAAGAGGTACCCACCATTGTTGACAACGTATTTCCTAATTTGAAGGTCCCCAAATTCAAATGGAGTGCCTATCTTCTTTGGCCATGGCAATGCTTGAAGAAAGTGGAGTTCCTTATGATTCTAGTGTCATGAGCAAAGCCTATCCACCTAATGTTTATATTGAGAAAATGCATGCATGCATCTAGAATTTCCTAGACAATCATGCTGTAATATCCATAGCGATTATACTAGTTGGCACCATTCTAAAGAGCATGCAAGTCCAACTTCAAGTGGATTGCATCAATGCCCCTATAGTAGCCTGGGCAACAAATGGGGACCTTGAAACACCTTCACCTCAGTGAACTTGAGGCCAGTGCAACAAATGCCTTTCATTTATTCCCAAAGAATGTGCAAAGTCATTGACAATTTTGGAAATTGTAGAGCATCTGCAGGCAAAATATTTAAAGACATCTATGCATTGCATTGCAAATGATAGCGAAAGGACATGGATGGCCACTTTTTGTTCCATGATATTCTACTTGGCATATTTAGTAGATATAGTGGAATCCTTCCTCAATGCAAGTCATTGTGAACAAGAGAGCAAATAAGACCAAACACTTCAATAGGAAGTGAAAAACCTCCCTGAATCGTGCGTCATTTGCATATGCATAGGAAACATAATGATTCCACAAGTCAATTGATGATTTGGGCTTCATATATTGGGACACAAAGTGCTTGGTCAAAGCAATAGTGTTTTATGGCACCAGCGGCTCACCAGAAGTTGCTAGGCTTCGTCATCTTCACTTAGTTTGTCTTTGGATAAGATATATGCATTTTGAATGCATGTATCTAGAGCTTTCCTAAGGACTATCAACGTTGTAAGCATGGTTTGTAGTAGTGTGAGAAGTGTGAAGCTTGTTGTTTGTGTCCTACTAGATAAACGCGGATCCATGCCAGTAGATTGAATGGTTGTGTTGTTAGAAGTGTTGTCGAAGTTTGTTGACAATGGTGATTGGTTGTCCATCATGAATTAATGAAATGCAGGTTCTCCAATGCAGATGTAAGTTGGAATAGCAAAGGTTTATGATGGTGAGCAAGGTAGATGGACTAAAATGTAGAGGCTTAGTGATTTTTTAGTGGGAGGGAGTGTGAGAGATAGATTGAAGAGATTGGATCACAGATCATGATACCTTCTGCAAAGGCATGCGAAGGCAGCCCAATAGAACTCAATGAATGGGCTCAGATGGATATGTGTGTGTGTGTGTGTAGAGAGAGAGAGATGGTTGAGATCCTTTGCGTACTAGGGAGAGGTAGTGTAGTCTTCTAAGGGAGGCATGATATTTGAGGGATAGCATGGAGAGAGAAAGTGAGAGTAGAAAGAGGAAGGCAAATACGGATTGTGTAGGCTTTGAGGCACTCACTTTGGGTGAAATGTTCGTCAAGGTTGGAGAGGGGGTGGATCGTGAAAAGCGGCAAGTGAGAGAATGGACATGGGTAGCTATGGGTTCAAGAGTTGTCTCACTAAGACTTGAAGTCTCATGTATGGCCGCTTGATTTCATAGGGAGGTCTAACACACCAAGTTAGGTTCAAGACCTAGGTTGTGGCGTGGCTCTCAATATGGGAAGCTAGAATCAATTTGATATTTTAGGACTTGAGGAAGAACATCACTTGGACTGAAATAGTGAGTCAAGTACTCCGGCTTTGCGAAATCCACTCTAAATTTGGCAGGCTCAAGTCAACGGATTAGGCTAGAATCATTAGTTTCATATGCTAGAGTGATGCTTGTGTCTTGAATCTATCTTACTTATTATCCTGGCTGGAGGTTCAGTTATTTCCCGAACCTCCATTTTTCTCCCGAGCCTCCAATTTGAATTGCATGACCAATTTGAATTGCATGAAAGCTTTAATGCTCCCCCACGTCTTCACGTCCTCCCTCTCTCATGATGAGGATGATGAGGACGATAGATATATCGAGGCCAGGAGCTTCACAAGTGTTCGTGCAGGTGGAAGAGGAGCTTCAAGAGCGAGCTTCACGAGTGAGGATTGTGATTGCAGGTTGCAGAGGAGCTTCACGAGTGACGATTGGAGGAGCTTCACGAGTGACGATTGAGGCTGTAGGTGGAGCGAGAGAACGATCGAGCTTCAGGAGAAGGTTCTCTCTCCTTCTCTCTCTTCTCCTCCCAGCACCTCTGTGCCCCGCCAAGTCGTGCCCCCCACCCTCCGAAACGACTTTCCTCTCCCCTCCGCCCCCATCCACCTACCCTCCCGCCTCTGCCCCCCATCCACCTGCCTCCCGCCCTCTCTCTCTCTCTCTCTCTCTCTCTCTCTCTCTCTCTCTCTCTCTCTCTCTCTCTCTCTCTCTCTCTCTCTCTCCACCTGCCCTCCCGCCTCCGCCCCCATCCCCATCCGCTCCGTCCCCATCCGCTCCGCCTCTCTCTCTCTCTCTCTCTCTCTCTCTCTCTCTCTCTCTCTCTCTCTCTCTCTCTCTCTCTCTCTCTCTCTCTCTCTCTCTCTCTCCACCTGCCCTCCCGCCTCCGCCCCCATCTGCTCCGCCTGCACACCCCCCGCGCCTGCCCCCATCCGCTCTGCCCGCGCCTGCTGAAATCTGCCTGCGCGCGCGAAATCCGCCAACCCCTCCCCCTCCCCCTCCCCCCCCCCCCCCCCCCCGACACGATGATGATTACTTTTTTATTAGTTTTATGTTATAATGTTAATGTTAATTAATATTAATAATTAATGTTAAATTAGTTAATAGTTAATGAGTAAGATGTTAAGTTAATGATTAATTTTATGTTAAGTTTATGTTATTAATGATGTTAAATCAGTTAATGATGTTATGTTAATGTTAATGTTAATAATAATGTTAATGATGTTATTAATATTAATAAAAATAACTATAATAAGTAAGATAGATTAACATTAATATTAACTAATTATTATTGTTATTATTATTATTATTGTTATGATAAGTAGATATAGATTTATTATTATTATTATTATTATGTTGTTATTATTATTATTGTTATTATTGTTATGATAAGTAGATATAGATTATTTTTTATTATTATTGTTTTTTTATTATTGTTATGATAAGTAGATATAGATTATTTATTATTTTATTATTATTGTTGTTATTGTTATTATTATTATTAACTAGTTAAGTTGTTGTTATTATATTATATTATATTATATGTTATTATTGTTATTGTTAAGTTGTTAATTTATTTATTATTATTATTGTTAATATAGTTATAGTTATTTTATTATTATTTATTATTATTATTATTGTTAATTGTTAATATTGATAAGTGAATGTTAATTAATAATTAATAATGTGAATGTTAATTATTAATTATTATTGTTAATGTGAATGTTAAATGTTAAATGTGAAATGAAATTGTGAATGTAAATGTGAATAGTGAAATAGTGAATGTGAATGTTATTTATAGTTTATTTTATTGTTGTGGTATTATTTTATTTAGAGTTAGATATCATTTTATTTTATTTTTTATTATTATTTTAGTTATGTTAATAGTTAATGGTTAATGTTATAGCTAATAGTTATTAGTTAATAGTTATAATTTATTAGTAATTATATTATGTTATGATTATGATGATATGATTTGATGTTATTATTTATTATTGTTGTTAGTTTATAGATTATTTTATTATTGTTAGTTTATTATTGTTGGTGATATGATTTTTTTAGTTTGTTGTTAGTTTATAGATTATTTTATTGTTGTGGTGTTATTTTATTTAGAGTTAGATATTGTTTTACTTATTATTTTTATTATATTATTATTACATTTTATTGTTATGAATGTGAATGTGAATGTTAAATAGTCATCAATGTGAATGTGAATAGTGAAATAGTGAATGTGAATGTTAGTTTATAGTTTATTTTATTCGTGTGGTATTATTATTAATATTATTATTATTATAGTTATGTTAATAGTTAATAGTTAGTAGTTAATGTTATAGCTAATAGTTATTAGTTAATAGTTATAATTTATACTTTATTAGTAATTATGTTATGTTATGATATGATTACGATGATGATGATATGATTTGATGTTATTATTTTTTATTGTTGTTAGTTTAGATGATATGATTATGATTTTTTTAGTTTGTTGTTAGTTTATAGTAGATTATTTTATTGTTGTGGTATTATTTTATTTAGAGTTAGATACTATTATTATTATTATTATAGTTATGTCAATATAGTTAAAGTTAGTAGTTAATGTTATAGCTAATAGTTATTAGTTAATAGTCATAATTTATTAGTAATTATGTTATGTTATGATTATGATGATATGATTATGATGTTGTTATTTATTATTGTTTAGATATTATTATTAGTTTTTTAGTTTGTTGTTAGTTTATAGATTATTTTATTATTGTGGTATTATTTTATTTAGAGTTAGATAGATATTTTTTAGTTATTATTTTTATTATATTTTATTTTATATTAATAGTTTTATCATATTATTGTTATTGTTTTTATTATATTATTCATTTTATTAGTTTATTATATATTTATTATATTTTATTGTTATATTAATAGTTTTATTATATTATTGTTATTATTTTTATTATATTATTCATTTTATTAGTTTATTATATATATCTAAATCTAAATAATAATAATAATAATAATATCTAATTAGTTTATATGATGGTGATGATGATTGATTAGTTTATTTATATCATGATGATGATGATGATGATGATGATATTTAGATTAAGATAAGATTTAGATATTGTTTTATTAGTTTATTGTGGTATCTAATTAGATATTAGATATTATTATTATTAGTTTACTGATTTACTAATTAGTTTATAGTTATAGTTTAAGTTTAGTTATTATTATTATTATTTATGATATGATTATGATTATTTATGATTTATGATTATTTTTTATCTAATTAGTTTATATTTATTTATATGATGATGATGATGATGATAATGATGATATTTACATGTTTACATTAAGATAAGATTTAGATTTAGATATTGTTTTATTGGTTTATTGTTAGTTTATTGTGGTGTCTATCTAATTAGATATTATTTTTTTATTGTTATCTTATTAGTTTATTAGTTTACTAATTACTTTTTACTTTATTGTTATTATTGTTATGATGATGATGATGACTAATTAGTTTATTTATATTTATACCACAATAGTAATAATAATATCTAATTAGTTTATATGATGATGATGACGACTAATTAGTTTATTTATATTATATGATATGATGATGATGATGATGATGATGTTTAGATTAAGATAAGATTTAGATTTAGATATTGTTTTATTGGTTTATTGTTAGTTTATTGTGGTATCTAATTAGATATTAGATATTATTATTTATATGATGATGATGATAATGATGATGTTTAGATGTTTAGATTAAGATAAGATTTAGATATTATTATTATTATTATTATTATTATTATTATTATTATTATTATCTAACTAACTAATTAGTTTTATTAGTTTATTGTTATCTAAAATGATGATGATGATGATGATGATTGTTGTATTGTTTATTATTGTTGTATTGTTTTATTTTATTTTATTTAGATAGATTAGATTTAGATTAGTATATTATTATTTAGATTTAGATAGATATTATTAGTTTATATATATCTAAATAATAATATCTAATTTAAATAATAATCATATAATAATATAATATAATATATAATTAGTTTAGATGATGATAATAATATCTAATTAGTTTTGATGGTGATGGTGATGATGATGATGATGATGATGATGAATTATTTTATTGTGATTAAGATAAGATATAAGATTTAGAATTTAGATTTAGATAATTTAATTAATTAATAATTAATAATTAATAGTTATAGTTTAAGTTTAGTTATTATTATTATTTATGATTATGATTAGGATTAGTTTATTATTATTGTTTTTTTGTTATTATTGTTGTTTTTTATTTGGATGTTATTTAGTTATTAGTTAGTTTATCAATGTTTAGATGGATATTATTAGTTTATTTATGATGATGATGATTGTTATTGTATTGTTTATTAGTTTATTGTTAATTTATAATTTATAATTATTGTTAGTTTATAATTGATTATTGTGGTATTGTTTTATTTTATTTAGATTAGATATATTAGATAGATAGATATATTAATATATTAATATGAGATTTAGATAGACAAGATTTACATTTAGATTTAGATATTGTTTTATTTGTTTGCTGTCGGTTTATAGTTTATTGTGGTATTATTTTATAGTTTATAGTTTTTATTCTTATAGTTTATAGTTTATAATAATAATAAAAATAAATAATAATAATGATGATGATCATGATGATGATGATGATGATGATTGCTGTTGTATTGTTTATTAATTTATTAGTTTGATGTTATAGTTAAAGTTAATTAATTAATTAATAGTTAATAATTATAGTTTAATTATGATGATTATTTTCTTATTATTATTTTTTGTTGTTATTATTGTTTTTTATTTAGATTTAGATATTATTAGTTTACTATTTTTTATTATTTTTTATTATTGTTTATTATTGTTTAGATATAATAATAATATCTAACTAATTAGTTTATATAATTATATAATATAATAATAATAATAATGATAATGATAATAATGATGATGATGATGATTACTGTTGTATTGTTTATTAGTTTATTTATTGTTAGATTATAATTTACAATTTATTGTGGTCTTATTTTATTTAGATTAGATTAAGATAAGATTTGGATTAGATATTGTTTTATTAGTTTATTGTTATCTAATTAGTTTATAGATATAGATATAGAAGATTAGATTAGATAGATATAGATATTAGTTTATTGTTTTTGTTATCTTAGTTTATTGTTGTTATTATCTTACTGATAAACGTTTTAGGATATGTGGATAGAACTATCCTTTGCCTCATTGATTGCAATTCGCAGGGCATTATTCAACTTAGAAAGCTATTGTTAATTATATTACTATTTACTTATTCGTGGTCGTGACTTTCACTATTGAGAGGTACAACTATCCTTCAGATCAACTCATTGCGATTTCTGGGGTTGGCATGGATGTGGTAACCCTTCATGGCATTAAAAATTTGTTATTGACATTTTTAAACTTAGGAGATTGTTTAGTGTGTGAATTATAGTTTCAGTGGTAGGGGTGGGACATGATTTTCTAAGAAAGGATATTGTGTGGTGTGCACCATGCAATGTTAGGTGCACCACCTAAAATACCAACTCTCTGGTCATTGTGGCGTTAGCTTTGATCCTTGACTTTTGTCATTATGCAAGGGGGGTTTTACATCATAAAATGGATACATCCATTGTGACAAAAAGCCTAATCTCTCAACTGGGGAGCCATGAGAATTTGCACTCAGGCATGTTCGTCGTGCACTCAGGCATGTTGGAGGATATGAAAGTTTTGTTAGTTTTTTGAGAGTCGTTCATCGCTTGGATGGGCTTGAGAAGCAAGTAAAGGCACTATTTCGACATCAAAGGTATTTGATTTCTCTTGGTGAGAGCATTGATAGCCTTCTACAGAGGATTGAGAGAATTTTGGAGGAGAAATACGAAGGAAACCTTTGTGATGGGGTGAGGATATAGGATGAGTTGGAAGAAATCAAGGTTTACATGGGCGAGATATATGACCATGTCCGAAAGTATTGGATCCTTGGATGATCATGATGAGAAGATGAAAGATCTTATAGACAGTGCTGGTCGTATAGAGGATGACATATGTGAGTTAATTGCTCACAAGAATGAAAATGTTTCCCTTGATGTGCAACTTACTTCTTTGAAAGTTTCCCTTAATAGGTTTTCGGCAATGTTAACCTAGATGAATCACCATGTGGGTTCATTCCCTTTCACTCGAGAGCATTGCCCTTGATGTGCAATTTGCTTCTTTCAATGTTTATCTAGATAGGTTTTTAGCAATGTTAACTTGGATGAGTCGCCGCTGCATAAGCACATCCTTGAAAATCTCCATTTTGATGATGATTGTCTATCTCTTCCAAATTGAAAATCGCCACATACTTGATATATATAATCTTTGCAAGACTTTTTAAATGAGTGGTGTAAAGACTTTTTAAATTGATGAAAAACTCCATTTTAATAAACATTGTCTATCTCTTCCAAATTATTAAGATTTTTTTATTTTTGATCTCATTTTGATAGTTTATATTTTCATATTTTCACCTTGGTATGCATTCATCTTCGAGCATTGAACATCTTTGGATCTTTAACACATTCGAGCCTTTGCCAAGACCTATGTATGGATCTAGACGAATGAACATCCATTAGTAGGGCTTGCAGAGAGAGAGAGAGAGAGAGAGAGAGAGAGAGAGAGAGAGAGAGAGAGAGAGAGAGAGAGAGAGAGAGAGAGAGAGAGAGAGAGAGAGAGAGAGAGAGAGAGAGCACTGTGTATGTGTGTGCTCATGCATGATTATTTACACATGTTCGTGCATGACTGTTCTCCTGGCTTCGAGTCCAACACACTTTCGATTTAGGTTTTTAGTTGGAAATGTGTTTGTCTTCAATGGCTTTGAGATTTCTCTATTGGGACTCTTATACTCTATGGAAAGTTTCGTGCAGTCATCATGGAACAAAGCAAAGCTATGGACGATGTTCCAGACATAGTGCATTCGACTCCATTGAATGCAATTGATTTGGTTGAATCAAAGAAAGCAGCGACAACATCATCTCTTCGACACTTGCCTGCTTGGAGTCGTTCGCATGGGTATGGGAGATAGTTATTATTCTAATAATTGTATTTTCACCAAGGTATTTTGTTTTTTTTTGGGAGATCGTCATTTGTGTATTTTGTTACAGCCAAAATGTGGAGTTTAATAGAGTGAATAATGTCAATGTGCGAAAGATGAAAGAAGTGGCGAGGCAACATGGAGGGCATGTTAGTAAATCCACAAGGACATCAACGATCCGAAGAAACACAAAGGCTGCTTCAAGCTCTTTGGAGTTTAAACGCCTCGAGACGAAGATGAATGAGTTGATGGAATTGCAAACAAGTTTATCCACACGTGTCGATCATGCACTTGCTATTTACTCTGCAGAGTTGCATGAACAAGCTAAGGGTTTGTATGGTGTTGTGTGCGAGACAAAGCACACCCAGAGTGTTCTTCAACAAGTCTCGAGTGGTTTGGGTGGTGAAGTGAGGGAACTTTCAACAATTGTCTCTGAGACAAGTAGGTTGATGAATTTGTTGTTGAATGATATGTGGGCATCGTTTTGGGGACATGGAGATGACCGCGAGCCTATGATTTGCCAGAGGGGTTGTCGACTACCGTTTTTGCAGTTCCAAATGAATGTTAATAGGTTCAATGCCTTGCTACAACAATTGAGTCGTCAAATGAACGGTCCCAATTGAGAAGGATTTGCTTGGCTGAGGCTTATGATCTATTATCGTCTCGCTTATATCTTGCTTGGAAGTGCTTGGATCAATGTTTTTTTTGTAATGATGCGTGCTTCCTTTTTGTGAAGCTTATATTGGTTTTAATGTAACGATGTGATACCTCTTTCTTGAGGTTTGATCTGCATAAAGAATTCTATGGTCTACTTGCAATATTCTCTCTCTCTCTCTCTCTCTCTCTCTCTCTCTCTCTCTCTCTCTCTCTCTCTCTCTCTCTCTCCAGTGTTTGGTTCAATTTATTGGGGGTGATGCATTCTTCTCTCTTTTAAAGAGTTTGTAAACATTGATCTATATCTATAGTTTATTTATAGATATAATTATTATGTCTTGCAATCTAGAGAGAAAACTTCATCGATTTTTGCAATGTAGTACGTATCAAAGAGTAATATTTTTTGTAAAATATGTTTCAATGTCTAGGAACTTGCTATGGATTGGAATAAGATTGTGCATTCTCTCTTTTCAAGAGTTTGTAAATATTAAGTACATTTTTATTTTTAAGTATATTTTCTTGCAATCTATAGAAACACTTATTATGTCTTGCAATCTATAGAGAATAGTTCATTGATTTAAAAATCCTAACGTTTTATAGTTTATTGTGCATTCATGTTGAAGAGTGATGTTTGGGTTTCAGTTATAGGTTGGGGGATTGTGTGCCAGTTGGATATAGCTTTTTTTTTTGTCTTTGGGTTAGATATATCTAATTGTATAAAATATATAAAAATATATGATGATTCTAATTTTGACTACTATTGTTCCTTGCACGTAGGAGCATTGTGCTGATTTAAATTGTCGTAGTATTTTTTGGATTATGTGATTCTAGATTGATTCTACTTTTAAGTCTTTTTGAAAATACTAATCCCAATCAAGTCTCTCCTTGAAAGAATGCATGTTTTCTCTTGATGTGCAGGCTTTGTGAGAATCCAAACAATATGGGATTAAATAATCAGAGAACTAGCAGGGATTATGTGTTGTGTATTCATAGGCGTAGACTCAACTCTACACGATATAGACGACAACAAATTGCTAGGCTTAGGGCTTAAATGGCAAGACATGGCCGGAGGGGGTATATAGTTGAGTGCCGGAATGCTTCGCAAGGAGGGCCTCTAAATCATGATAGCTTGATTCGTGAGAGACTTCACAGCTTGATTGAGCAGCAATTTGCTAATGATTATAATTGTGATGCTGAAAATCACCAAAACTTAGGAAATGCTGTGATTAATGAGTCACGTGTCAATAATGCACCAACCTTTAGTGCTCGAAATGGAGGTTTTTGCTCCATTTTACATTCTTTGCCTCTAATGGATATTCATCCTGCAACTATAATATTGCTATTTCAAGACCCGATTGTGCATTCCATGGGGAGTCTTTTTGAGATGTGTGAGCGATGTTCAGCTAAATTGTGGAGATGTGAGGCTCAAGTACAGGGGTCAGTTTTGTTTGGTAAACATTGTTGTCGAAATGGAAAAGTAATGTTGCCACAGTTGCAATATCCACCACAACTATTGCATGGTTTGTTGCATGGTATGCATCCTCAAAGCAGAGTATTTAAAAATAATATACGAGCATATAATAGTGCTCTTGCATTTGTGTCGCTTGGTGCCAATATTGATGAGCTTTTGCCTGTTGTGGGAAATTCTTATACCTTTAGAGTGCATGGCTCCATTTATCATCGTATAGGCTCTTTGATTCCTAATGTGCAACGACAGGAAAGGCCAAGATTTGCACAACTTTATGTTTATGATGCTGAGCATGAGTTATCTAATCGGTTGGATGTTATGCCTAATTTATTGCCAAACTTGCTTGGGGAGCTTCAGTCTATGATGTATCAACACAATGCATATGCACAAGCTTTTAGATCCGTGGGTATGCAATTGCAAAACAATCCCTTGCATGATTTGAGAATGACTATTTTTGGGGTTCAACATGCTAATAGACAATACTCAGCTCCAGTGGCAACTAGGTTGCGGCTATCATGCCAGCACAAGGCGATGAGAATACTCTTGATCGTCGAGACATACATGTTTATAGTCGGGATGGACGATGTATTGCTATTTCAAACTTGCATAGGGCATATATGCCAATGCTATACGTCCTTCTTTTTCCTATGGGTGATGATGGTTGGCATGTAAAGGTACCTTATAGTGGTGTTAATGTTCCAATTAATATACATGGATTATCTAATAAGGACTGTGTTACTCAGATGCAATTTTATGCATTTCGACTACAAGTGCGTGAGGACACTGAGGTGTGCATGTTGCGGGGTGGCCGATTGTTGCAACAATTTCTTGTTGATGCTTATTGTAGTATAGAGCAATGTAGGTTAGCTTGGTGTCGTCAAAATCAATCAGTTTTACACTCGAAAGTTTATAAGGGCTTAGCAGATATGGTGGGAGTGATGGATGATGGGCCGATGGGGATTATTGGTGCCTCTATTGGTAAAAGGGTGGTTTTGCCATCTTCTTTTACTGGTGGGCCAAGACACATGTATCAGTTGTATCAGGATGCCATGGCTATAGTGCGAAGTAAGGGAAAACCCGATATGTTTATAACGATGACATGTAATCCAAAGTGGTTAGAGATAACTAATGCTTTGTTGCCTGGACAGACTGCTTGGGTATTCCATAAAAAACATGCTGATATGATGCATACATTGTTGAAAAGGAATCTGTTTGGAAATGTTGCAGGCTATGTTAGTGTGATTGAGTTTCAAAAGCGGGGGCTACCACATTCTCATACTTTGCTAATTTTGGAGCACCCTTTTAAACCCTATGAAGCATGCCATTATGATAGATTTGTTTGTGCTGAGTTACCTGATAGAGAAAAGTTTTCAGCTTTGTTTGAAACTATCTCAAAATGCAATGTCCATGGTCGTTGCGGTGTAATGAATCCCAAGAGCCCTTGCATGCACAATGGTCGATGCACTAAAAAATTCCCTCGGAGGTTTGTGAATGTAACAACTGTTGATAGCTCTGGCTATCCTGTTTATAGAAGACGAGATGATGGAAAGACAGTCACAATAAAGGGTAATACTATTGATAATCGATGGATTGTTCCATACAATCCGTACTTGAGTAAAAAATACAATGCACATATAAATGTTGAGGTATGCTCAACGGTGGCAGCTGTCAAGTATTTGTATAAGTATATATACAAGGGACATGATCGTGCAACGATTAAATTTTCTGTTGGAAACTCAGGGTTAAATGGTACGACCTTTCGTGAAGTAGATGAGATCGAGAGTTATTTAGATGCACGGTATGTTTTTGCTTCGGAAGCGTGTTGGCGAATATATGACTATGCATTGCACAATGAGAAGCCTGATATACAGCGGTTGCAGGTGCACTTACCTGGTGAGAATTATGTGGTGTTTCAAGATACATACAATATATCAGATGTTATGCAGAATGAAGATATCAGGAAAACTACTCTTACGGAATGGTTTGCATGTAATCGTATTTATCTAGAGGCTCGAGCTATTCGGTATCAAGACTTCCTGGTGTATTGGGTGTGGAATGCACAACGAAAGGTATGGACGAAGAGAAAGCGTGGAAATACATGTGGTCGAATATACTTTGTGCCACCCACATCTGGTGAGCGTTATTACTTGCGAATGCTCTTGACAGTGTCTCGAGGATGTATGTCTTTTGATGATTTGCGTACTGTTGGCAACGTGGTGTACAACACCTTTAAGGAAGCCTGCATTGCAAAGGGCATGTTAGAAGGTGATGATGAGTGTGTTGTGTGCTTGGAAGAGACTGCATCTGTACAAGTTGGTGCCCAGTTGCGTGCTTTGTTTGCTGCAATCTTGGTCTTCTGTGAGCTTGCACAGCCTAGTCAGCTTTGGGATAGGTTTATGTCACCAATGGTGGAGGATATTTTGTATAAGTTACAACTAGAGCATGTGCATATATCTTTTGCAGTTCTACAACAAGAGGCATCAAAGAGGGCTTTATTGCATCTTCAGGATATTTTGCGACAACATGGGCGAAGATTGTCTGACTTTTATGGATTGCCAGAACCTCATCGAACAGATTCTCAGTTGTGTGCTAATCCTCTTTTAGAAGATGAATATGCATATGATATACTGGAGCAACATAGAGTTTGTGTTTGTATGGAGGCAATGTTGAATGATGGACAGAAGGTTGCATATAATGCAGTTATAGGTGCCATTGGTGGAAACTTTGGGGATTTTTTTTTTAAATGGTCCCGGTGGGTCTGGAAAGACATTTCTTTACAAGTGTTTGCTTGCTAGGTTGCGCAGTGATGGTCATATAGCATTGGCAATGGCATCATCTGGCATTGCTACTTTGCTTTTGCAGGGCGGTCGTACTGCTCACTCGAGATTTAAAATTCCATTGGATTTATGTAATCGATCCACCTGTAATATTCCTATTCAGAGCGATCTTGCTCAACTGTTTAGGCAGTCGAGCCTTATTTTATGGAATGAGGCTCCCATGATGCACAGGTTTGCATTTGAAGCTGTTGATAGAACTTTAAGAGATATTATGAGCTGTGATAAACCATTTGGTGAAAAGGTTACTTTGCTTGGGGGTGATTTTAGGCAAATTTTGCCCGTCGTGATGAAGGGCTCCCGTGAAGATATTGCTAATGCGGCACTATGTTGCTCTCATTTATGGCAGTATGTTAAGGTACTAAGGTTGTATGAGAATATGAGGATGTCAACTGCTAGTGGTGTAATGGATAATGGATTTGTTGGTTGGATTCAAGGGATAGGGGATGGAGTGGGTATTATGGAGAATTGTGATAAGTTACATATTCCATCTAGCATGGTATTGAAAGGGTGCTCTATTGAAACCTTGGTTAATAGTATGTACGGTGAAGTATCCGCGGTGAGAGACTTTGGGGCATATTTTGGTGAGCGTGCTATACTTGTAGCGTGGAATACAGAGGTGGCTTCTTTGAATCATTGTGCATTGCAATCGATGCCAGGAGAAGTTATACAGTACTATAGTGCGGATTCAATTGCAGAGACGGGTGATAGCTCATTTTTATACTCTGTAGAGTATTTAAATACACTGGATCTTGGAGGTGGATTTCCTCCCCATCTATTGTTGCTAAAGATGAATGCACCTATTATTCTGCTTAGGAACTTAAATCTAGCAAAAGGTTTGTGTAATGGTACACGGTTGATGTGTAAGGCATTCAATAAAAAGGTGATAGATGCTGAAATAATAACAGGGACAAATGTAGGGGAACGAGTTTTTATTCCTAGGATCACTTTTATTCCTAGCACCTTGCAATTTCCGTTTGCTATGAGGTGGAGGCAATTTCCTATTCGATTGGCCTTTGCTATGACGATCAATAAGTCGCAAGGCCAGACATTGTCTATTGTTGGTCTTTACTTAAAGACACCAGTATTTACACATGGACAGTTGTATGTTGCATTTTCAAGGGTGAAATCCTCATGCGGTATGAGGGTGTTATTGGATGAGGATGGAAGCACTGTGAATGTCACGACGAACATTGTGTACAAGGAGGTACTTCAGAAGATGCAATGAGGTGCATTGCTTTTTTGCAAAGATGCATACAGAGATGAATTTTTTGGAGAGTGGAAGATATGCTTGCATTTTTTTAGAGATGTATCTATTGAATTTTGATGGCTTTGTAGTCCTTGCTTGGTGTGTAGGTGAAATAGCCTCGAAGCTGTATTCGGTTGGCATATACTCGATGGTAATTGAGTATATATTCCCTACAATGTATATAAGTGTTTGCTTGACTTTTGCAGATGCCTACTCCAAGCCGGGGTTATTATCCAGCTTCTGAGTATCAGAAGGAACTGCAGTGTAACTTGCGTGCAGTGACAACAGATGATATTATAAGAAGAACGCTTGCAAGGGTCATTAAGTGTTTGTATGATGATGTCAACATAGAGATTTTACTTCTAGTCTTTATTGAGGTGGTGCATTGTGGGTATACTCAGTGCTTTCGAGTGCATATGGGTGAAGCTGAGCAGGACAAGAGGTTTCGGCGATCTCACATTGATAGAATACCGAGGGGGTGGCCGGCGTATGAATTTAAGGACCTCAGTTGTTTTGTGACGCTACATCAAGTTGTGACAATGCCTACCAAGTGGTTTGCAAGTGTTAAGCCAGGTATTGTTATTTCAATGTTAAGTGATCTTTGTCAACTGTTGGATGTGCTCATATTTACATTGTGAGCTTTTAAAATTTTAGGCGTAAGAAAGAGAGGAAAGACTATCGTGTCCCCTGTACCATCACCGGGACGAAGAGTGGCAATGGGACTTGCTTCTCCTGAGCATGTTGTGTTGAAGAATGGAAATTTTCCCAGTGATTTCTCAAAGAAAAAAAAGCTTCATTTTGGTTAGGCCCGATGAAAAGTTTCAACATCTTTGTAGCATTTGGATGTAGATGTATCTATATCTATTTATCATAGGTGTAATCAAGAAGTGGTACTTCGTGGTTTATTGATACTTGGATTTATGGTACAAAGTTTTCGGCTCTGGAGCAAGGTTTGGCACATATATCTTTTATTTGTGGTTCGTTTCACTGTAGGAATGTTATTTCTCATTGTAATATCCAAGGATACAAGTTGTTTCTAATTGTTGTGCAGAGCAAGTATAGATACAAGTCTATAAGTTTGGTGCATGGTCATTGCGTGTATATATGAGTCTATGTACTCCTTGATGCAAATGCATATTTGGCCTTTTATACATGTGTGTAAGAGAGAGAGAGAGAGAGAGTGATTGAGTGAGTGTGGATATAGAGGGGGGAGGTATAAATGGGATGAGAGATAGAGGGGTTGTGAGTAGAGGAGAGTAAAGCATGTGATGATGTTTTTGTGATAGCATTATCCACTGTGCGATAGGGAAGTGAAGCTGCCTTCGCATCCCGCTTTGCGGCGAAGCGGGATAACGTTCTTTGCGCGCGAAGCGTGCAAGGAACGCTAGTATTTATTAATTTACTCATCTTCTAGCGTTTCGAATTCGATGCTGTCACCTGTTGCTCAAATAACATTGGGATTTTTGAGGGACACTACTGTGACGCGGGAGGAGTCCATATTGATGATGTCCAAAAGTCATTCGATAAACATGAAGGCATTAAATATTGATGACCGTTTGGGGGCGAATCGATAATAACCAACGTTACGACTCACGAAAAAGGTTCAAATACAAAAATTGATGCTGAAGGCAGACAGCCGACAAATGTTGGTTTGAACGCTTGCCTAACTTGCCTACACAAACCAACAAAACAGAGCCGTCATCTCGAGAAATGAGAGAGATATACAAATGATTCATCAAGCATTGTCTCTCCCCCTCTCTCTTCTGCAACCTCGGCTCACTCAAATCTCGCATTTGAAACATGGTGCCGTTGCGAGAGTCGGACAGAAGAGAAGATGGCTATGGCGACGGCTCTCCTTGCCATTATTGACCTGTCATGCCTCGCCTCGACTATCATGTGATTGAGTGTGCGCACATGGAAGCTCCTACATTCTCGGACACTGTTAGGAAGGTGAGCTTCCATCGCTCCAATAATGTCGCCGTGCTAACTGCCGCTTGCTTTGATATGTGCTATTCTTTTTATGATTTTAACGGTCTTGCAGGTGGATCAAGCGGTAGCTCGCTTGGAAGAGCTGCAAGGGATATTGTTGCAGGGAAGGAGAAATCATGCTCTGCAGCAGTATAACAGCAGCAGAGGCACTGTAGTTCCGTCAAGTCTCAATGGCAGCAACTCTAATTACTGTAACCGTGATGCAGCTGCGAGAGCTTCGAGGTACTGGTCGAATAGCGCCAAGAGCGTGCTGCATTTTCCATTTAGTGGGATTGTTGTGGGATTAAGGATTTGATTGGCGCCTAAATGGTGGATTGTTTAGGCGTCATGCGCCTGGATCGGTAGTGGAGGCCGGGAAATGGCGGAGCGGGGCGGCCCCAGGCCGAACAGGAGAAGGTGTTTGCGCTTATTTCCTGTTTCTGCGCCATTGCTATCACGCTAGCTTATTTATTTGCTGCTGTTTTAAATGAAGCAAAATTGTCATTGGCTGCAGAGTGGCGGCGCTGGTCGACGGCTGCGGCCTTAGCAGAAGGCGCGGTGACGGACGTCAGGGCAGCGGCAAAGGGCAATGCGGCTGGTCGGGCCAGCAGCAAGGGACCAAAAACCAACAGGAAGCCGACACGTGGGCAGGAGACAGCGCTGTCGCCGCCGTCGTCCGCCGCTTCCCGAATTACCGGGCGGGCCCGCCGCCAAGCGGGCGACGCGTCATCCACCGCGTCCACGGGCTCGTCCCGAGCGGTCGTTCCCGCGCCGCCTGCCCCGCCCAAGCCCTTCCTCGTGGACACCCGCCCGCAACCCAACCGTCCCTGGCGCTTCTCCGCCCCGGTCGCTTCCCCTTCTCCCACCACCACCGCTACCACTACCACCACGAGCACCCCAGCCGCAGCCGCTGCCTCTTCCTCCGCCGCCACCGCCTCCACCCGCAGGACCCCGCCCTTGCAGCAGCTCCCCCGTAATCTCAGCCGCCTGTCGTCACCGAGTGTGCCGAATCTTCGGCCACCCTACTGCTCGTCGTCACCGGCCTCAGGCGACTGCTGCAATAAAGAAAACGAGGAGCTCAAGAGTCCCCTCATCCCACCTGCGATCAAAACGAAATTAGCAAAGACAAAGAGCCCCTCCAACAAACCGCAGCCCTGGTTCGCGCGCCGCTTCTCCCTCCCCATCTCTCCCTCCACCAAATCCACCTGCGCGGCCCTCTCTCTCCTCTCCCGGCAGCTCCCGGCCGGCAGCTCCCCTCAGAAGCCCCTCCCTTCCCTCATCACCCGGCTGCCCACTCGGAAGAAGAAGCCCTTCCAGTACACCAAATCGCCGGATGCAGACACATTAGCAGCGGCTCCGGACAAAACAGGCGCAGCCATGCCGCCTCTGCCGCTTCCGCCAGCCCTCCGAGACGTCGTTACGTCAAAGAAAACAGACGCTGCATTGGGCGCGGCCCAAAAACCGGGCCACAAGCCCGGCCATCGGCGATCATTAAGCTGCCCTCGCCAGCGTTCTCTGCTGCAGCCCTTGGACGGGATATTGAATCGTCAGCCAGTACACGATCGTCGCGAACCCGGCTGCTTAATGTCGTGCTCTTGCGGATTGGCCAGCAAGATAACTAAGCCGCTTTCGTGTGAATTAGACAGCTGTGCTGCTGCTGGTCGAGCCTTCTCTGGCTGCTCCTCCTCCATGATCCACAGCTTCTGGCCTCCTGCCGCCTTGAAGCGGAGCTGGTCCTTCAGCCATGATCGCAATGATAGCAATCTCACGGTGACAGGTTAGTTTCTCCTAACCCTTCTCCTTTGTGACATTCTGCATTACAGTATATTGCCTGAAGTATCGTCATCTGAGCCAAGCATCTCGAGTTAAGCTCAGGCTAACATGTGTTATTATAGGTCAAGTATTCCATGGTATGGGATTGCGACATTCTCTATAACAGTGAATTGTCTCAAGTATCTTCATCTAAGCCAAGCATCTCGAGTTAAGGCCAGCTTAATATATTAACATAGTAGGTTAAGTACTTCATGGTATGCCATGTTAAGAATATGTGTAACATAGGTTAAATGCTCCACGATATGCAATTGTCCCTTCTCTGAGAGGAAAGACATGCGGCAAACTATCCCAAGCATGAATTTGTATTCCGTGATTTCCGTCAATGGGTGAAAAGACTTGAACAATCATTGCACCTCGTCCCCTTATTGGACCATGCACTACCATTCTGCCAACGAAACACCGTGAGCAATTTGTTGTATCCTTTCATATAATTCTGGGTCTATTAAGAGCGGATCATGCACGCTTATTGTGTGCAGGACCTGACTTCTTCCGGCACTTCAAGGATTCTGCGCACCAGGATAACAAGGATTCAAGCTCTCAAGTTTATCGAGCCGATTCTTTCACACGTCGAGCCTGCAAAGAAAGCCGAAAATTTTATCATGTTTAGCTCACTCATCTATCCTACTCTTATCATGTATGTATAACGTGGTGAGCACGTGGAAGTGCTCATTTGTAGAAAGTCTTGGATGGAATACGACAACGTCCATAATGAAAATTACATTCTTTCGTAACAATAACGGACAGTGACGTAATGCCTTAGAGCTTCCTTCGCTCAAATGTTTTGATTGCTTACTTCCATCTAATATAAGCTTTACGTAGCCTTTTCCATAGAACAGCTTTGCAATAGCGTGCCTTTTGCCAAGTGGGATAGAAAATCCTACCCTCTCTGAGACGTAAAGCAGTTCGTGAACACTCGAATCAAGCCTTTAATGAGCCTTGAACCATGTGACACAAGGGTGAGGAAAAGCCACTCTCGCAAGCCCTTGAAGATGATGCCCACGAGTACGAGTCACAGTTTTCCTCTCGCAAGGCCTGTCCGTTTAATCATGGAACGATGGGTCGGTTGGCTGCTTACGTTATTAAGCTACAAAGGTACTGACGGTCACCAAGGTTGCCCTAATTTCTCGAGTTGTTTTTGTGTGCATGCCCTAATTTCTCTACAAGGATTGCTGATATATTATACATAAATATATCAGCAATCCCTGTAGAGATGCCAGCAATGTCTCAAGTGTATGACTTATAAGTATATTAGAAAATATTGATTTTTGAGATTACATGAAGATCATATACCTTAGTGGCAACATTTACCTAAAGAGCATTTAGTCTAATTTGAAATGTTTTGAAGCTACGAGCTACTTCTAGGCTCTAAAGTGCTTTGGTATTTCCAATCCACCAGTTGTAAAGCTGAATGAAATCTTCCCTCTCCGAAGGTCCATTGTAGATAGACATTTCAATTACTCCAAGATTTCCTTTTGTCAACTTCCTCTAGCCAAGGTTTTTGTTTCTTTGAAACCAAGTGTTTTAAAAAAATGTGACCTTATGTTAGGTTAAAAAATAGAAAGGAGCCTATAGCTAGCTAGCCTTCCTTTTCCTTAGTCCTTTAAGTACCATCGAAACATCTACTTTGCATTTGGCAAAGTCCACATACAAAACTTCAAGAATCAAAGATATTGGTGTTCCTTAGGTTCCATACATACTTTACTATGATGGCTTTGATGGCATCCCTGGCTTAGCAATAGTGGCATTCAGCTTGCCCAATTTGCCAAAGAGAACCCCTTTGTAGTCTCTATCTTCCCATAAAACTAGCTTCTTCTAGAGGAGATGTTGAATTGTCTCCATATGCCTTTTTGCATGCCCACATAGAGGCGAGTACTTTATCAACTCAGCCAATCTCTCCTTCGTTGGCCATTTATTCATAATGGTCTTCTAGATGACTAGAGCAAAGTGTTTTCCCATCCCATCTATCTCTCACATGTGTAAGCCGATCCCCTTTGTAGTCTCTATCTTCCCATAAAACTAGCTTCTTCTAGAGGAGATGTTGAATTGTCTCCACATGCCTTTTTGCATGCCCACATACAGGCGAGTACTTTGTCAACTCGGCCAATCTCTCCTTCATTGGCCATTTATTCATAATGGTCTTCTAGAGGACTAGAACAAAGTGTTTTCCCATCCCATCTATCTCTCACATGTGTAAGCCGATCCTTTCACCTCTACACTTTGAAGTACTTTGATATTTCTAATTGATCTGTTATAGGACATAACAAAATCTTCCCTCTCATTAAAGTCCACTGACCATCTCCTCATTATGTGATCCATGCTTTCTAGCAAACCTTTTTGTTTCTTTAAAATCAAGTGTTTTCTCATTCCATGCATCTCTCACCCTTGTAAGCTAGTCCTTTTAATTCTAAGATTCAATGTGTCATTGCACTTCTAGGCTCCAAAGAACTTTGGTCCTAATTCACATGTTGTAAGGCTTACCAAAACTTTCCTTTCCTTGAGATCCATTTTAGGCCTACCATTTCAAATGCTCCAAAATTTGGTGTTTTTTTGTCACTTGCATTTAAAGTAGTAGGCTGACCTTTAATTCTAAGATTCAATGTGTCATTGCACTTCTAGGCTCCAAAGAACTTTGGTCCTAATTCACATGTTGTAAGGCTTACCATAACTTCCCTTTCCTTGAGATCCATTTTAGGCCTACCATTTCAAATGCTCCAAAATTTGGTGTTTTTTTTATCACTTGCATTTAAAGTAGTAGGCCGACTATCCTTCTTCTAGCTACCTCCTGTAGTCAGCTTTCCCTAGCCATCTCCTCAATATCCCGTCCATGTTCTCTAGCCAAATGTTCTTTCATCCATACATCTCTCATGTGTGTAAGCGAGTCCTTTCACCTCTAGGCTTTGAAGTGCTTTGGTATTATAGGGCTTAACAAAGTCTTCCCTCTTCTCAACATCCATTGTAGGCTTACCTTCCTTCAAAAATTGACCTTTTGTTTTGATTACTTGCATTCAATGTGGCATCCTCCTTGTGGTTGCCTCTTCTAGTCAAGTTTCCCTAGCCATCTCTTTATTGTCTAGTCCATGTTTCTCTAGCCAAGATTTTTGTTTCTTTAAAATCAAGTGACCATGTTTTCTCCTCACTGTCTAATCCATGTTTTCTAGCAAACTTTTTTTTAAAAAAAATCAAGTGTTTTGTCATTGCACGTATCTCTCACCCTTGTAAGCTAATCGCACTTCTAGGCTCCAAAGAACTTTGGTCCTTCTAATTCACATGTTGTAAGATTTACCAAAATATTCAATTTCCTTGAGATCCATTTCAGGCTTACCATTTTAAATGCTCCAAAATTTGGTGTTTTTTTATCACTTGCATCCATGTTCTCTAGCAAATCAATATTTTTGTTTATTTAAAACCAAATTTCTTTCATCCATGCATCTCTCACGTGTGTAAGTCAATTCTTTTACCTCTAGGCTTTGAAATGCTTTGGGGATTGTAGGGCTTAACAAAGTCTTCCCTCTTCTCAACATCCATTGTAAGCTTACATTCCTTCAAAATTAGACCATTTTTTTAAATTACTTGCATTCAATATAGTTGGCCAACCATCCTCCTTTTAGTTACCTCTTCTACTCAAGTTTCCCTAGCCATCTCCTTATTGTTTAGTCCATTTTTCTCTAGCCAAGCTTTTTGTTTCTTTAAAACCAAGTGTTTTTCATTCCATGCATCTCGCTCGCCCTTGCAAGCTAATCCTTTCACCTTTAGGCTTCAAAGTGTTTTGCTATTTTCAATCCACATATTGTAAGGCTTAAAAGAAGCTTCACTATTCTTATGTCTAATTTTAGGCTTCACATTTTGATGTTAGGAGGCATATTCTATGGTGGATTTCGTGAGGTTTTATGGTGGATTTTGTAAAATTATATTTATTTATTGGGGCTAGTCCACAAGGTGGATTTTTTGTGTGAAAAGGTGACGGGGACGCCTGTCCTTTTCGGGCGTCACATTAATTTAATGTGCAAGTGGGTGATTCCATAGCGTGTTAATTCGTAAAATACATATTTAAATTAATGGATGTTTATGAGTTTAGAGTGCGCACTCGTATTAAATTAAGGTTAGGACAGAGTTTCAACCTATTTATTTATTTTATAGCTGAAGATTGTTAGGTATTCACTTTTATCGATTTAATTTTATTATTTTCTAACAATTGTGAATGCTTTAATTGATGTGTAGAGCAAGCGATGGTGACACTGGAAAGCACTGGTGGGCAATAGCATGTCTTCAAGTTATTTAGAAAAAATTATCATTTTTTATGGACGCGCATCTTAGGCATGGTACTAATATTTATTTTGGCGCGCTTATTTATTGAAGCGCTTGACATATATTTATTATTTTATATACGCATGGACGCACGGTTTAAATATTCATTATTAAACATTATATTTGGGCATTGTCCGACTCTTGGGTCGTCCAATCGCTTTATTATTTATTTAGATAAAAGTAAACACAAAAGCTAAAGCATGCTAATTGTAAAATTGGGCTATTTTTTAGCTTGGAGATGAATAAATTATTAAATATATGCTTTGTGAAGTGCTCACACAAGGCATGGGGGGAGATTGTACCCAATTGGTCTTTTTGTCTCATGTCGTACAAGTCTATTCTCTTGAATTTAGAGCTTAAAATTGGGCTATTTTTTAGCTTGGAGATGAATAAATTATTAAATATATGCTTTGTGGAGTGCTCACACAAGGCATGGGGGGAGATTGTACCCAATTGGTCTTTTTGCCTCATGTCGTACAAGTCTATTCTCTTGAATTTGGAGCTTAAAGTAGAGTTCTTTGTTTTTGGGAACCTTTCGACGCTCACTACGTACGCATACAGCATCTGATTTGTGCACTAGTTGTATCAGAGCAAAGCTGAGATCAAGGGCTTCCAATCGCTTATCATCTCACGTGAAGGCAAAGCTCTTGGAACAAACGAGATCTACAGTCAATCTCACGACAATTCGTCAATACCAGCGTGTTCCTAGCAGTGAAAAACCCCATGCTACGTTGTTGGATCACGAATGACTAGTGTCTACTGGCAGAGGACCACCTGAAAAACTTCTTCATCAATACGTTTTTATTCTCAAAGCAGAGAAGAAAGATAAGTAAAATTTAAGCTAAAAAGCTTAACAAGCTTTATAGTAAAGCTTATTTTCTTAAAAAGTTCAGTGGCGACGACGTCAATACCTTCTTGACGGCATCAAATTCGTCAATGCTATCTTGACGTCCTGATTCCATACATTTCAATTACCAAGCTTGTTAATAAAGCTTAAAAATTTAAGCTTTCTAAAGCTTTAAAGTCAAATATTCTCTCTAGCGGTTATTCACATGGATTTCCTCAATAAATCAATCCAAAATTCGTTTCAACCTCCCTGCAAGACTCTGTTCATACCCATACTGTGACAAAGATAATTTCCATCAAGTAGATTGGTATACGCAGTCTTCATGGGCAAAGAATTTGTCGAAGAAGGATTTCAGCAACTTTCGTATCCGCAAAGAAAAAAGATCGCTAAAAGCCATTTAAAAAAAAAGAGCAAGCCTTGTAAACCCGACTTTGAGCTACGCTAATCCCTCTAACAAGATTTCAAGTGTGTGAGGTTATTTGAAAATTTACAGGATGGCTGATCAAAATATGGAAGATTTTATGGCCGAAGGTGATTTACCGGAACCAACGATGGAGTAAAAATTGGATTACGCTCATCCCGCTAATAAGATTTTGAGTGTGTGAGGTTGTTTAAAATTTTTACAGGATGACCGACCAAAATATGGAAGATTTTATGGTCGAAGGTGATTTACCGGAATCAACAATGGAGCAAAAATTGAACCTAATTATGATGTAGCTTTAAGAGGAATGAAGAGCATGTCAAACTTTGTAAGGTCAATTGGCTACTCTTCAACGATCTATTGCCAATCAAGATTGACCGCAACCTGAAGATGTTATACGGTGCATGATCGATACGACACTTGAAGCACAATCTATCCGGAAAGAAGCCAAGATAAGTAAAAGAAATTTCAAATTCGGTACTCTTGATGGGTTACACGACGAAAATACTGTTCTTACTTTTATCTGTCAATTTGATAATTATTTTCATGAAGAATAGTATGTCGAAAAAGACAAACTGAAGTGTGTCACTAATCATTTAGTGGATAGAGCATCGTTATGGTGGGCTGTTGTCTGCAAAAGCATTGATTGTCCTACTACTTAGGAGACTTTTCAAAAAAAAAAATTTGCAGAATTTTCTTCCACCTCAATTTCATGAAAAAGCAATCAAAGAGTGGGATCTTTTGTAACAAAGAGATCACAAGCATATTTCACAATATACCGAGCGTTTCTGGAACGCCTTATTGTAACTTCGAATGATCGAAGATGTACCTGAGGCGACCCATAAGCGCAAGTTTATGTCTGGTTTGCTTGGTCACTTCTAGGTGGAAGTAAAGATGTTCAAGCCAATGACTCTCGAGGATGCAATTTCCTTGGCCCATGATGCTGAAGACAAAATTCGAGGATGAGAGAAGTGACCACAACAATTCTCAAATAACAGTAACTTCGGTACAAAGCAATTCAATTCTAACTTTTAAAGATTCAATCAAAATTGCTTTGTTCCATCTTCATTCCGTAAATCTTGGACATAACCCCTTGCTTTACCATCAAACACAAATCCAAATCCTAAGCCATCTTTCCAGCCAAATCCCAACATTCCTAAACTTTTCGTTATTACCAATAATGTTTCTAAAGCCAAATCCATAGTCTGCTATAAGTGCCATCAACTTGGACATCTAGCAATGAATTGTAAATCCAAAAAATCAATTGTTCACATCAACTACTTAGAAGCGACTGAAGATGAAGACCATGAAAAAATGTCAGATTTCACAGAAGATAATGATGATATCGGTACTACTTCAGATACTTTACCAAGCGTACCAAATCTCTATTCTTTATTAATGATTAAATGCCTTGTGTATGGTAGAGAAAAGACTGTTTTATATGACGACGGGAGTACACACGATTTTATTTCTGTAAAATTGGTCAAATAATTGAATTACATACTATTTTGACTCATTATCGCATCAAGGTTGTATTCTTAAGCACTAGATACAATGAAACACAAGAAGTGCATGACTTAGAAATTAAATTGATGATTATGTCGAGTGTAAAAATTTCTTAGTTATACCTTTGCAATCTGCGTTCTTGGACACTAGATACAATGAAACACAAGAAGTGCATGACTTAGTTAAAATTGGTGATTATGTCGACCACATAAATTTCTTAGTTGTGCCTTTGCAATCTAGTGACATTATCTTAGGAATGCCTTGGCGTCATCAATATAATCCCGATATAGATTATTTCACACATTCAATGAAGATTCATTTTAATGAAAAATAAATCACATTGCATGGTATGCACACTCTTGATAATTTTTCATTACTTATTTATACACAAGCTAAACGTGCATTAAGAAAAGGTAGCAAATCCTACTTAATATGGGTGAATGAAATTGAAGTTAAAAGAAAATCAAATGCATCCTAGGCACACACAATTTCTTTCACAATTTAAAGACTGTTTTGCTGTTAACTTACCACTTGGTTTACCACCTACACGTCTGAAGGTCATAAAATAGACTTAATTCCAAGTTCACAACTGCCATGTAAAGCACCTTATCGACATAATCAAATTGAATAGAAAGAAACTCAAAACCAAGTTAAAGAATTGCTAACACGAGAACTCATTAGACCCAGTAGTTCTCCTTTAGGTGCACATGCCCTATTAGTTAAAAAGAAAAATAGCATCTATATGATGTGCATTGATTATCATGTCCTAAATAAGATCACTATCAAGAATAGATATCCGATCACTAGGGTAGACGATCTCATGGATAGACTATAAGGGGCTGTAATATTCAGCAAAATAGATCTTAAATTTGGATACCGTCAAGTATAACTAGATACATATGATATTTTTAAAATTGCATTTAGGACTTAATTTGGACATTATGAATTTCTTGTTATATCTTTTGGTTTAACTAATGCACCAGCCACATTCAGTCGTATGATGAATCGCATATTTTTGAACCATCAACATTGTGCCATTGTTTTCTTTGATGACATATTGGTTTTCCGTAAAAATGAGAATGAGTATTATGAACATTTATCCTTGGTATTCAACTTATTAAAAGAGAATCAATTATATGCTAACCCTAAAAAGAGTGAATTTTTTCAAATCCAAATTGAATACTTAGGATACATTGTTTCATCTGAATGTATTAAAGTTGATCTTAAAAAGATAGAAGCAATTTTGAATTGGCCAATACCTAAAAATGTGTATGAATTACGTTCTTTCTTAGGTCTTGCTAGCTTTTATAGAAAATTTGTGAGAAAATTTTCATTGCTTGCATTATCTTTGACAAAATTATTAAAGAAAGGTATTGTGTATCATTGATCTGAATATCAGCAAAAGTCTTTTGAATTACTGAAACATGCCTTAACACATGCTCCTGTATTGCAACTACCTGACTTTAATAGACCATTCTTCCTAGTAGTCACCGACGTTAGTGGATATGGAATATGAGCTATTCTTATGCAAGATTCACATCCCATAGCTTACTCTAGTTGCAAACTTAAACCCTTTAAACTTAAGTATTCTACCTATGATAAGGAATTTCTAGTTGTAGTAACCGCTTTACGACAATGGAAACACTATTTAATGGGATTTGAATTCATGATTAAAATTGACCAACAAAGTATCAAACGTCTCCTTAGCCAACCACAAATCTTTGACCGTCATATTAAATGGGCTACTTTTATTCAAAGTTTTCATCCACTTGTTCAATATAAATCCAACAAAGAAAATATTATTGTCGATGCCTTGAGTAGAAGACCAACTATTCATAATATCTCTGTGATATCTTTTAATTTCCTTATTCTTATGAAAGATACATATGATCAAGACCCTAGTTTTCAAGCTGGTTGGAATAAATTAATTGCATATAACTGGATTCCAATTGATTCATTATCTTATGGTGATAGATTTATGTTTTATGAGAAAAGGTTATGTGTAACTGTTTCATTTAGATCATTTGTGTTGCACGAAATTCATTGTCCCCCATATCAAGGCCATAGAGGTATTATTTTCACTTTACGCACATTGGTTGAAGATTTTTACTGACCACAGATGGAATCTAAATGTTTAATTTATCAAAGAGTCAAGCGACACCATGGTAAGCAATATGGTTTGTTAATGACTTTACCCACCATGGGAATATATTTCAATGGATTTTATTACTAGTTTGCTTAATACTCAGGCTAATCACGATATAATTTGGACTATTGTAGATCGGTTTAGCAAACATGCATATTTCATTTCATGTAAAAAAAATATTAACTGCATCTCAAGCTGCTCAATTGTTTTTTAAAACTATTTTCACTAACCATGGTTTGCCAAAAGTTATTATTTCTGATCGTGATTCTAGATTCTGCAATGATTTTTGGATTACTTAGTTTACTAATTTAGAAACAAAGATTGATTTTTTATCTGCATTTCATCTTGAAACAAATGGACAAATAGAAGCTACAAATAATACAATTTTAGATCTTTTACATGCATACAGAATTTCAAAACCACAAAAATTGAATACACACTTGCATATACTTTAGTTTGCATACAATAATACTCCACATACAGCTACATAGAGAGCACCTTTTGAAATCATTTATGGATATAGATTGTCCACACATATTACTTCATTGTCAAACAAAGTTAAAGCTGCTGATGATATTGTCAATATGCATGCTACTATGTTTGCTGAGGTCAAAGACATGATTGTGAAAGCCCAACAATCATATACAAAACAAGCTAATAAGAAAAGAAAAGCTATGAATTTCACAATTGATGATTATATTTCATTACACATTGAAAAGAGAAGATTACAAAGTGTTGAGAAAAAACACCCTGTTAGTTAGCTCTTAGATTTTGTGGACCTTTCAAAATCTTCACAAAATCAATGACAATGTCTTTAAATTAAAACTATCCCAACATTGGCAAGTCCACAATACTTTTCATATCAGTTTGTTACGACCTTTCAAAGGCCAATTACCTGTCCACCCTGTCTATGAAAATCCTCATTTGTTAGAAGAAGAAACTGAAATCCTTGAATCCGAAACCATTTTAGACACTGATTATATGACCACTAGAAATGGCCGTAGATATTCAAGATATTTGGTAAAGTTTAAAAATCATCCTGTTGAAGAGGCCCTATGGTGGATGCACGCTCGTGACCTAAGTGCTTACCCCTCACTGCTCGCTCCACATTAAGCTAATAGCAATTGAGGATAATTAAGATATTTGGTAAAGTTTAAAAATCATCTTGTTGAAGAGGCCTTATGGATGCACACTCGTGACCTAAGTGCTTACCTCTCACTGCTCGCTTCACATTAAGCTAATAGCAATTGATGACAATTTCTATCCCACCCCAGGGGTATGATGCTAGGAGACATATTCCATGGTGGATTCCATAAGGATTTGCAGTGAATTCCGTAAAATTATACTTATTTGCCAAGGCTCGTACACAAGGTGGATTCTTTGTGCGAAAATTTGAGGGAGACGCCTGTCCTTTTCGGGCGTCATGTTAATTTAATGTGCAAGAGAGTGATTCCATAGCGGGTGATTCCACAAAATGTATATTTAAATTAATGGACGTTAAGGTTATGACAAAGTTTCAATCTATTTATTTATTTTGTAGATGAAGATCGTTAGGTATTCACTTTTATCAGTTTAATTTTATTATTTTCTAACAATTGTGAATGCTTCAGTTGATGCGAGAGCAAGCGGCGGTGGCATTAGGAAGCACTGGGCGATCTATAGTATCAAGATATGTAAAAGAGATCATATCCAAGGAGATAAATCCTAAACACAAACTCAAGTATCTAAACTTCTCTACAAAGGAATGACTTGTCTACTTTAATATAAGACTATGCATACCATTGAGTGAAGAACTCAAGAAGAAAATACTTTGGGAAGCCCACGATTCCCCACTCTCAAGACACCCAAGCTATGCGAAGACTCTTAATGCTATAAGATGAGCTATCACTAGGAAAAGATCAAATGAGATGTACTTAATGATGTGGTGCTAATATTTATTTTGACATGCTTATTTATTGAAACACTTAACATATATTTATTATTTTGTATGCACATGGATGCACGATTTAAATATTCATTATTAGACATTATATTTGGGCACTGTTCAACTCTTGGACTGCCAACCGCTTTATTTTTTATTTGGACAAAAGTAAACACAAAAGCTAAAGCATGCTAATTGTAAAATTGGGATATTTTTGAGCTTGGAGATGAATAAATTATTAAATACATGCTTTGTGGAGCACTCACACAAGTTCTTTATGTCTCATGCCATGCAAGTCTATTATCTTGAATTTGGAGCTTAAAGTATAATTCTTTATTTTTGGGGACATTTCGGTGCTCGCCACGTACGCATATAGCATCCGATTTGCCAACCACATTTCAATTGCCTCAAAGTTTGATAAATTTTTAGTTATGTATTTAGAATAATAGGTTGACCCCATCATTCTTCTAGGTACCTTTTGTAGTCAACTTCCACTAGCCTTCTCTTCATTCTCTAGTCCATGTTATCTAGCCATGTACTCATTGTCTAGTCCATGTTCTAACAAATGCTTTTGTTTCTTTAAAATCAAGTGTTTTTTCATCTCATGTATCTCTCACATGTGTAAGCCAGTTCTTTCACCCCTAGGCTCCTAAGTGCCTTGGTTTTTCCAACCCACCTAATTGTAAGGCTTGACAAAGTCTCTCCTCTTCTCAAGTTCCATTGTAGGCTTACCATTCCAATTGCTCCATATTTGATATCTTTTATGCTTTTTTTTAACTAACTCTTGTCGTCAACTTTCCCTTGCAATCTTGGCACTGTCTAGTCCATGTTCTCTACTCAATGATTTTGTTTCTTTAGGACCTTGCATTTTTTCATCCAATGCATCTTTGAAGTGTGTAAAACAATCCTTTCATCACCTATGTAAGCATTTGTTAAGTATGCATAGAGACACGGTTGTTGAGGCAACGACAAATATGGTTTGATCACCTTATAGAACACCCTATCAAAGCCATAATATTCTAAAACCTTGATCTAATGAACTTCCAACAGATATGATCATAAGTATTATTCAATTACATATTAATGAGCATTATCATCCCCTAGAATTCGTAGCATGGTTAATTCCCATTTGTACATTTAATGTAATACAATATATCTTATTATAGGTAAAACTATATTGCCTCTCATGCCAAACCTTCATAGAAAACCATATTGGGGAATATGGGAATTTTCCATAAGTTTGGGACACGTGGTCAAATCTTTGGATTTGTCATAACTTGAACACTATAACTCCAAATCGAGTGCTCTATAGCTCAATAGATTCCATTTTTCAAGCACTTTCCAATGATAGGTCAGATCACATGGTTTTGAGAAACTTATGGGTATGTTATCTGGGTGCCACCTTTTTAGTATTCAAAAAATGGGAATTGGGAGATTCCCAAACTCACTAATATTGTGTTATAGAGAATAATCATTATCCTAAGTGCTAACAACTTAGCTATAAGCTTCTAGGGAACCTTAAGCATTGCTAGTGGTCTAAAATGGTTGGGATTACATCTTTTTGCATTCTTCATGACTTTAATTAATTGAGCATGACATTACCTATTTGATATAATTGATGGAAAAAATTTCATGCATTGCTGCTTAAGCATTCATTCCATATGGATGTGAATAACTTTGTAGGAAACCAATCTAGACTGAGTGCTTTTCCTTTCTTCATGTGCCTCAGTACATATTCTAGTTCCTCATCACTAAATGGTCCATCTAACAATAAAGAGCCATATCTTCCAATGTTATCCTACATGGGGGCCAGCCAAATGATCCAACTTGTATTCATATTGCACTTTTAGTAGTGTTGTGGCAATAATAGATGCAAAGTACTCCTTGAAATTTTTGCATTACCCTCTTCATTAGACACCACTTGTCCCCATAGACACCCTCAATTAGAACCCAATGTTCCTCTTCTTTCTTTGCATGGCCTTCAGTGAATTAAAAAACCACTTGATTAGACACTTCCCTATGCAACATGCCTAAGGCTTTTAGTCAAACATGGAGAAGTGAAAATTGATTAGCTTCCCAAGGTTTAATGTGATGTTTAGGGTTCCAATCAAAGGTGAAGTATTAGGATAGAGAAAAAGAGCATAGAGAATATGATTTTTATATAAACACCTAATTTGTATTTTTTTTCCCAAAACTAGCTTTATCTAGCCCATATCATTTACAAAGCTTAGTTACCTCTTGCATGCACTTGCTCTAATGTATTTTTAGATTGTAGTCATGAGTGGAGGTCCTATGCTAGTAATCTTGTACTAAATTAAGAAAAATCTCATAAGAAATGTGTATTGAAGTTAAAAAGTGGGGAGGGGCCTCTAAATATTCTTCTTATGGAGATCAACTTGGAAGTATTATTATCATGGAGGCATGGTCTGAATCCAAGAAATCATAAGATCAACTTGGAAGTATCATCATCATGGAGGCATGGTCTGAATCCAAGATATCATAAACTAATCTCTATATGAGATCATAAGCCATTATTTGCTTTAAAATTTGCGTACTTTATTATTATCATGTATATGTGTTAGGTTAACTAATGAAAGATGTGGTTAAGTTTTTCACTTATAAATATTGTAATTAACTTTGTGACTTATGTGTTTTTTCTCTTAACTTAATTGTAGCTTGGCACATACCTTTGCCAAAGTCTCCTAATGGGGAGAAAATTTAGTGTGTCTAGGTCATAAAATCTATTCAATTACTTTAAGAATATATATATATATATATATATCTCAATACTTTGTATAACTATGGTAGAGCATGCCAAGACCTCAAATACAAGAGATAGTGTATGTTTATTAGACATTGTTCTATGCACTCCCGATGGATGGGCCAATGTGCATAAAATCAAAGGCATGGCAAGGAGAAGGTTAATTAAACATGCCCTCAAATATATCAAGGGACACAACAATTGTGTTGTATCCCTTAAGCTCATGCATTGCTTGGATGCAATTAATACTAGGAAAAATTTGGACTAAAAAATGGGTCCCAAAAAATAATATAGTTTAAGATGTGGATATTTTGGATTGCTCAATAGGAAGGCTAGATGTTGATATCCATGGATGGTGAATCTTCTCTCTCCAAATCTTGGGCTGTTGATCTAAAAAAGGGATAGTTGGAAATTTTAAAACATGGGTGAATGAATAGTACATAAAATTTAAGTTTCTCATCTTCTATTTCTCCCCTTTTTTGGTAACTTTTTAATTTTACTTTTTTTCCTTTTATGAAATCAGTTTGACCCAAAAGTTTAGAGGCAGACTACTTTCCCTCTCTTCTCCATTTTGGTAAATTTTTATCTTCATCGAAGCTCTCTAGTGAGAGTTATTAGGGGTTTGAGCATTTTGCTTACCTAGACTCCACTTTCTTCTCCTTGCAGCTCCAAAATTTGGACAAACTATTGGTGCTTATGTCTCTTTGCATTTTCTCTTGTTACTATTTTTTCAATAGGTTTTGATGTCAAGGTAGTGATCTCTCTCTCTCTCTCTCTCTCTCTCTCTCTCTCTCTCTCTGTGGATTTTCTTTGTTGCTATCTTTTTAATATAATATAATGTTAGTTCTAACTCTTATTGTAGTTTTATGATAGAAATCATCTACACACTCTTTTTCTTCTTCTCTATGTTTTCTCTTTTCTATTATCTTTACAATAGGATTTGATGCTAATTCGAACTTTTAGATCAATTGTTGTCGTAGCACTTAACACAAGGTAGAGCAAAGATTTTGTAGCTCTAAGTTTTGATAAACAATGATTCAATCTTATCTTTAGCAAATTTACTTATAGGTAAATTCACCCAAATTTGTATTACTTTTATTCATGTAACTATCTAGCTATTTTTTGTTAAAAGGGATTTATAAATTGAACAATCTAGTCACAGTTTTCTCATGTGTATGATTTCCATAGGTTTTGATGAACATAAGTTTGAAATCTATTATTGTTATTATAGTCAACAAAGTAGTGCAAATATTCTACCTTACAGGTAAATTCTCTCTATTATATTACAAGAAATCATGAATAATTACTTATTTTCATTGTTATTGAAGTGCTATGTTTCTATGATATGGAGGTATTGTACAGGGTCTAGGTGAAGCACAAAACTCTTGATCGACTATTTTGCTGTGGTGAGTGATTCATTTGTGTTGGATGATATGAATATGCTAGAAGTTGAGGTTCAAAAATCCTTTGATTTGTTGATCTTATGTGTTCATTTGGATCTCCATGCCAATTGGCTATGATCCATGAAACTCCTATATCATATAATCCATATAACACACAATGTGCTAAGTCATAAAATATCTTAGGTGTCAATCCAATATGCAGATTTAGATTTACATGCCATGTGGTTGCCATCCTTGTATCAACAACTCTTTAATACTTAAATTTTTGTGCAATGTATTGAGTCGTATTAAACTCCTATTTATTATAGTGTTTTTTTTTTTGCAAAATTCTCTGAGTATTCATATGCTACTCTATCCATTCTATTTCATGTATTTACAAAAGTGTACACATCTCTTAATGCCATTATGAAGGAGCTTTCAGGGTGAGCATTTGCAATTGAGATATATCAAAGTACTAGAAGGGTAAAAGTTTAGCTCTCAGATAAAGAAAGGTTGATTCTCACCTTGTAATAGAGGCGTTGGTATAACATTTATTCATACAAAAGTAAATACATATTGCACCCACTCTAACCATTCAACGAAACATTGCAAACAATAAGTCTTTGCAACACATTGAGAATGAGAAATTTCATGATATCTATGTAACTAATTGTCTTGGATTTATAGAAGTATACCCTTCGAATTGCTATGAGTGGCAAAATGTTAAGAGTTTCACATGTTCTTTTAAGTATTATCGCCTCAAAATTGGTAGATTGCTCTTTGAGAGACATACAACCAAGCAACTCGCAAATAACCTCGTGTTTTTCTACAAGTCCAAGTACATATTGTCCAAGGGGGATCAATAATATGGAACCCTTGAGTCTATACACATCAAATCTCAATAGTATATAATGGCTATTGTGTAGTAGTAGCAACATTCTGCACATGTATAGCACAAAAAATTTTGGTAGACATATTGAACTCTATGAAGCCAAGCATTGGCTCAAAGAATATACACCTAAGTTAGTTTATACCGATCACAATTTTTGCGCATATGTTCAAGGAATGTGAGAATTTGAGATGTACCAAAAGCACTTACATAATGAAAATTGCATCAAGGATTATGTAATAAGGATTCTAGGCAAAACTTCGACGTAAAAAATCACTCATAGTCCTGACACAGTCTAGTATCAAGTCACAACAAGGGACATGGCTTTCAAGTAAAATTTTATTCTCTTGGTTTACTATTTTCTTACTTTAGGATGGATCAGCTAACTTTCCTTCCCCATTGCAGGTACTTTGTCACATGATAGACTTTATGCCTAGTGTATAGTATTGTAGATGGAGGATGCTTAATGTTACTGTCAAGGCCACGAGCCCGAAGTATTGCAAATGGAGAATGATTGGCTCTTGAGTATAATGCACCAAAAAATCGCAATGTTAATGGAGAATCTACCTACTAGCTTCTATTTTAAGTTAGATGGTAGAAAGATTCAAAGCTAAGGTGAGTTTACTATTCCGAATGGAAAGTGCATGGCTCCACATATTTTAGAAATTGTAGAGTCTTCTTAAAATTTCAACTCCACAAGTTATAATATGTAACACTTGTAAACTTTTGAAATTTTTTTGCTAATGAAATATCATCACTTTGCAAAATCATACACTTGTAACATTCTAACTTTTAATGATTTTTTAATTTGAAGTGTGTTTATGTAATTATATTCAAAACTATTTGAACACGTGTATATGTATACATACTTTAAATTTTGAGATAAGATTCATGTGTCCAACTACACACCGGGGGAGAGAATGCCTACCATAACCTTGATTCTTTTGAACATGTATACATATTTTTTTAATTGATATAAGACACATACAGCCAAGCGTCTATCTTGGGATCGGGAGAAGGCATCTCCCTTTCCATGTGAATTGATAGAGTATACATGTGTTCTTGTAATTTATAATGAAATTTTTGAATATATATAATATCATTTTATTGACATTTGATATACATGCACACACCTATGCAACGAGGGGGTAAGGGGAGCCTCCTTCTAGATCATAGTTGATACAATATGCAACTACCACTTTGACACGTTTATACATGCATGTGAACTTTACAAATACGTTAAGTAAAGACATAACTAAATATCATATGTGAACAATTGTTTAATGGTTTAAAACTTAGGGCTTTTAAGGTGGAACTACTTTAATTCTTGTTTCTTTATTTCATTTAACACATTCTCTCTTCATCTCTCTACATCCACCACATCCATCAGACTCTCTTTGCCAGCTAGGGTCACAAGATCTTTGAGGTCTTCTCAAAGAACTTCAACCTTGCATGTGTGCTCTCACTACAGGATCCCTCCCTTTAAGTATTGAAAGACTTTGTGACTACCATCACCACCTACACATACTCCATCAAGTGATTTAACATGACTTGGATGCCGCTAGAATAGCTCATGGTATTTCAAGTAGTGAATAGGTGTTTGGTCCACATGGATTCTTCACATAGAATATGCACTATTTCCATGGACAATGCACTAGATGTAATGCCTTTGGAGCTCATGAAGCATGATTGTGCATTGGCAATTTACCTTCTTGCATGGATACACCCATAAAGGGGGAGAGCGATGAAGATAGAACTCCATAGGTTATTGCAATCACATACAATGGAGAAGAGTCAATTGAAGAGCCAATAAATATTTAAAAGAAACAACGGGTGGTGGTGAAACAAGGGTTGGCTCTCATGGTACCACGTTCTTTAGAAGAGCCACAAGTCAACAAACCCAACCTCACCTCCTTGACACCCACCATTGAAGTAGATGGTGTGGAGTATTGATTTTATCAAATGTACTATAATACTTGGAAATAAAGAAAGAAGAATTTCTCTCCACCCTAATCAGGGATTCGATGGAAGACCTTATCAATTATAATTATGTGGATGTGCATCCAATGATGGCAAAGGTTGGAAGATATGATGGCATAAGCTTGGATGTAGTGAGTACCATTATAGCAGCATAGAAGCAGATTGCCTCGGCTAAAGAAGGCTACCTTATGTTGAATGCTAAGTTTAAAGCACTACAACATGATTTGTTTAGACCAAGGCCCCAACTTTCTATCAAGGAGTTTGTGGATCCCTCTGTCCAAAGAGGTGCCTCATTGACACACAAGGAAACAAAGGTATAAGATGATCTAGAAAATGTAACATTTCTAAGTATCATACATTTTTATGTGATGAAACTTGATTCTAGGGTGTATTGGGTCCTTCGGAGTCCATGAGTGAAATCTTAGCCAAAAATGATACATGCAGCTGCCCAAACACTAGACTTTAGATAGGGTAGTTGCCATGCATCCTTTTTTGCCAAGATTTCATCGATGGACTTTAGGGGATCCAATGCGTCCTAGGGTCAAGTTTCATCGTGTTCTGACAACTCTAGATCTGTTACTAATCATATTATTCGATTTAATCGTGCCATTTAGGATATATACATATAGATGAGTATATATCGAGAAAAGGAGGATCTTGACATGTAGATTGGTGAAAGGATTTAGTTATAAAAGAGTACATTGACAACCTTGTTGCTAACTTGGTGGTCTTCCACAAGAAATGCTCACCACAAGGAGAGGAAACAATCTTGAAAATTTAGGCCATAACCAAGTTTGGACCTTTTTGAGCGATACCTCCGATATCTAGCTTGGAGAAGGTGGTGAAGCTTCTCTACCTATTTGATCAAGTGCTGGTGGAGCAACGTATGTGCTTGCTCACAAAAGTGTCAGATCTGCTTCTTTGGAGGAAGAGCTAAAGGGTAAGTGTGTCATTTTTAAAGCAACGAAGAAACTTATATTTTCATTGGAAGTTGGCCCCTCCTATTTGCTAATGAAAGAGCCAAGTAGAATGAATGAGAGTTCTTGTTGGCTATCGGATCTTTATATTTTCCATCATTATCATATATCACATGTAATTTTCTTGATGAATATAAGACATTTTGCTTTGTCCCTATTCATTGAATAAATCTATGATTTGTATATGTGTGACGATAATCTGTGGTACATTAATGATATGTTAACATAACTGGATTTATCAATACATAGTATGTATACATTGTATGAGAATATATATATATATATATATATATATATATATATATATATATATATATATATATACTGATGTTACATAGTCTACAAAATGTTTTGGCTTTTCAAGTATGATAATTCTATAGCACTCATGGCAAAACCTACAAAGGAGTTCCGTTGCCGTGTTGAAGCCGAATGATAAGGTTCATATCTTAATTTTTTATTGTGACATGCTTTACATGGATAGCTACTAGCTATGATAATTGAACAAGTCAATGAGAAATCCTTCTATAGCTATTTGCAAGGCCTCCATGGCTACATCAGTCCACTTCCATGGCAATGGGCCATCAGACACTCACGCCAAAAACCTTTTCAAGTCTTTCAGTCACACGTCCTATAATATTTCTTGAATGACCTTTTGGAAGGAATTTTTTTAGATGAGAAGCTTATATCCACATTAGATTCTCCTTCTCTCTCAAAGGGCAATAGTCCTTGATCTCCATCTTCTCTTCTTCTGTGGTGGTCTTCGTAGTTGAGGGGGAGCACCTACTACTGCACTAGATAAGAATCCACCTCGTGCTCTAGGCAGGCCATGGCATCCAATCTTTACCTAGATAAAATGACAACTAGTATGTGCCATACAAAGCTCGAGAAGGGTGGGATTGAGGAGAGATAAATATTGTGAATGTGAAGATGGAGGAAGTAATGAAAGCAAGATGTGAAAATTTGAAGAAGAATGAACTTTTAACCCATTTAAACCTAAAAATTGGGTTAATGTAGCTTCATATGTATGGCGCATTGTGTGATTGTGAATCCATAACCTTTTATTGAATGTGACAAAACTTTACACACGCGTCTGTTAAGCGAAAAGAGTCCAATATTTTTTTAAGTAAAAAAAATATCAAGAGACCCCTTGTTCAAAATCTAGCATGTGGAGCCACTTTTCTTGCCAGATGTCAAACTTCGAATAATTTCTAAAATATATATATTATACTCTTTTTCACTTAACAAATGCATGTGTGAACTTTTATCGCATTTCGATATAGTTTGGTATTTTTAAAATTATATTGTACCAAACTTATGGATGGATTGATAATTGAGAAATGAACATTCTGATTGCAAGCTCTTAGAAACTTTGCACCATGTAGACTATATAGAGATATTAGAAGTAAAGTTTGCAATGAGAAATGGAAAAATTTCACATATTTTTTCTATTGAAATTGATAGTGCTAGCAAAAACTACAATGAAGATGTACATTCAAGTTGAGAGAGTGAAGGAAAAGAGCAAAACCTTAATTCATACTTTTAGATGAGTACAATAGTTTTGCACTAATATATAGTCATGTATCCAATGCACAAGGAGAATACTATTCCAAAAAATATAACATTACAAATTGTATTTATTTCATTAGAATGAACATATCCTTCAATGCTCGCAGATTTCTAATAAGTTGGAAATCCTTGGGAGTTATAGTGATACACTTTTCATGTATTGCACAATGCTAAGTATCAATCTTCAAGTCTACCCAAAAGGCCTCCATAGTACACTACAGAGCATAAATACATTTTTTAATGAAGCAATCAAGTCCCCAATGGTTATAAAAGCATATGTCTCTCCTTTGACTAAGGGTTTCCCAATCCCTAGAGCTCTCCTCTTGCCTTTGAAGATTGGGATTGTAATTCGTACCTAGGCCAATCCCTCGGTGTTGGGTTGATGAAGGTGGTAGTTTCTAGACGGTCTCCAAGGCATCTTAGTTTTCAGCCCTTATGATTGTTATTTGTGCTAACTATGCATAACATCAAGCTTCCAATCTACCAATCACGAGCTATTAGTTTGTGTTGTTAGCGAGAGCTTGGGCAAAGCCTAGAGCTTCGAAAATGAATTTCCTTAGGCTAAATCGCTTATCATGCCTTCCATCAAGTGTGGGAGCTACATCATACCAATGGTGTGGTGGAAACACACCTATTATTGCGAAGATGGGAAGATGGCAATGCTTGAAGCCTTACATGTTGTTTATAAGTTTATCGTATGGCATCTGAATACAATTAACTTTTCTTAATACACACACTTGGGGAATTCAATCCTTCAAATACTTACGATGCAGTTTATCCTTCTCAATGTCCTATTCTCATGCAGCATAATACGACCCTAGCATGTCTCATGCGAAAATCAAGCAAGCATCTATTAATTCAGAAATACATTATTTACAACCGATATCGCATGCAGATTGGCAGTGATGTCCTCGTCCGAGGCTTCATTGCTTGTTGAGGGATTGCCATCTGGGTGCGACAGTTTTCGCTTGGGTGCCATCCTGGATCTCTTCTCTTTTGGACATGCTTCGCATAGGACTTCCACGTCTTGTACTCGATTAGCGAGGGTCGATTGGGGAGCGAGATGAGCTGGCGGTCGAAAGATAATCACGTGGAAACTGGGTATGGGTCCATGGTCAACGGGAGAGAAGGAATGCGTGTGTACACCCTCTTTATCTTTCTTTCTTCCTTTGTCTTTCTCACCTTCTCTATTCCTCTCTCTCTCTCTCTCTCTCTCTCTCTCTCTCTCTCTCTCTCTCTCTCTCTCTCTCTCTCTCCCTTCCCCTTCTTCTCCTCTCTCTCTCCTTCTTCTTCTTACCTCAGTTTGGCAGCAGGGGGGGGGGGGAATAAGGTGGCCTCTCCTCTCTTTTTCTCACAATGGCAAGTGGGGGGAAAAGAGTGGTATCGTTTGACCCCCTTAGGAGGGGGGAAACAAGAGGTACCCCTTTACGATTAGGGGGGGGAAGGGTGTTACTATGGGAGGGGGGAAACAAGAGGTACCCCTTTACGATGGGAGGGGGAAGGGTGTTACTATGGGGGGGGGGGGGGGGGGGGGGGGGAGGGGAAGAGGAGAGATGCCCCTGCTGCCTTCTGCCTTCCAAGAAGGGGGGGGGGAGGGGGTTTTATAAGGTTTTTAGGAGGTTATTATTGTATACTCAATGCATATTAGTTGCGAAGAAACGACTTAAGAGAAATTCATTGCAAGTTATAACTATCATTGCTTACAAAAGTATCTCTAATCACTTGCAAGTTCCAAGCTCAAAATAGATGTAACTCATATTACTCAGGTTAACTGTAATTACAACAGTAAAGTTTAGTTTATTCCAATATAAGTTGTATTTCATATTGACAAAATTTCTAGGATTTCTAATAATCCTAAAGAGGTGTTGTAGGTTCTAGGTCTTTATCTTCATCTGATTCCTCTATATATCCATAGACTGCACCTCTGTAGCTTCGTTTTCTTGGAGGCTCAATGTCTTCTGGATTTATATCAAGGGAGTCTGCTTGGATGTGTCCTAGCTCATTACAATGGAAGCATTGATGGTAGGGACATCTCCTAGCACATGGCACCATAATTTCTATCCTTTATCTAGAATAGGATCTATCAATGCCCTAGACGTTGGGCTCATGGTAGTCTACAGCTTCGTTCTTCCGGACTCGGCAAGGGGCGTCTAGAGCTGCACTGACCCAAGGCGACTTACGAGTGAGACATACTTTCTGTGGTTGGCCTTTTCACCACTCGACCTTCGACTTGCGAATTGAGCAGTGCCCTCTCGGGGTAAAATCTGCGGTGCGATCTTGGAGATGATCCACCTATGCAAATATCCTTCCTTAATTGATCCAATTAAGAATCAAGCACAATCAAAGCAATCAGCTTAATATCATCTTCCAAGGAAACATTCCTTTATTTCCCATGGCAATTTATCATCACAGACCCCTGCCATGCATTTACCACCAACACAAGCACTTGGAATTATCATCCAATTCACATCCCACAATCAGTTTAATGCAAAAGCATTCAAGACATTATTTGATCAATCAACAAAAACAATGGCATCCTTTTCCAAACATTGCACGAATAGTCACGATAAACTTTCCATTGCGTGTTTGCTCTCCCCCTTGGGATTAGGAGTGGTTCTAAGTAAAATTCACTTAAGACACCCTTCTGCTGACTAAGGCATATGTTAAGGTTTCAAACATTGTACAAGTCATAAGTTTTGTTAATCACTTACATTGATTGATATCCTAGTTCTCCTCCCAATAGTTACAAAAGCTTCTATCTTTCCTTCGACTAAAGGTTTCCCAATCCCTAGAACTCTCCTCTTGCCTTTGAAGATTGGGATTGTAATTCGTACCTAGCCCAATCCCCCGGTTAGGTTGATGAAGGCGGTAATTTCCAAACGGTCCCCAAGGCATCTTAGTTTTTAGCCCTTATGATTGTTATTTGTGCTAACTATGCATAACACCAAGGTTCCAATCTACCAAACATGAGCTATTACTTTGTGTTGTTAGTGAGAGCTTGGGCAAAGCCTAGAGCTTCGAAAATGAATTTCCTTAGGCTAAATCGCTTATCATGCCTTCCATCAAGTGTGGGAGCTACATCATACCAATGGTGTGGTGGAAACACACCTATTATTGCGAAGACAAGAAGACGGAAATGCTTGAATCCTTACCTGTTGTTTATAAGTTCATCATATGGCATCTGAATACAATTAACTTTTCTTAATACACGCATTTGGGAAATCTAACGTTTCTTAATACACGTATTTGGGAAATTCAATCCTTTAAATCTTATGATGCAGTTTATCCTTCTCAATGTCCTATTCTCGTGTGGCATAATACAGCCCTAGCATGTCTCATGCGAAAATCAAGGAAGCATCTATTAATTCGGAAATACATTTCTTATGACTGGTATCGCATGCAGATTGGCAGTGATGTCCTCACCCGAGGCTTCGTTGCTTGTTGAGGGATTGCCATCTAGGTGCGACAATTTTCGCTTGGGTGCCATCCTCGATCTCTTCTCTTTTAGACATGCTTTGCACATGACTTCCGCATCTTGTACTCGATTAGCAAGGGCCAATTGGGAGCGAGATGAGTTGGCGGTTGAAGGATAATCACGTGAAAACTGGATATGGGTCCACGGCCAACGGGAGAGAAGGAATGCATGTGTACACCCTCTTTCTCTTTCTTTCTTCCTACGTCTTTCTCACCTTCTCTCTCTCTCTCTCTCTCTCTCTCTCTCTCTCTCTCTCTCTCTCTCTCTCTCTCTCTCTCCCTCCCCCTTCCCCTTCTTCTTCTCTTATTCTTCTCCTCTCTTTCTCCTTCTTCTTCTTACCTCAGGCTGGCAGCAATGGAGGGGGGGAGAAAATAAGGTGGTCTCTCCCCTCTTCTTCTCACAATGGCAAGTGGGGGGAAAAGAGTGGTATCGCCTGACCCCCTTAGGAGGGGGGAAACAAGAGGTACCCTCTATGATGGGAGGGGGAAGAGTGTTACTATGGGGGGAAGAAAGGAGATAATGGGGGGGGGAAGAGGAGAGATGCCCCCGTTACCTTCCAGGGGGGGTTTATAAGGTTTTTAGGGGGTTATTATTGGGGGGCGGGGCGTGACATGAGGCCCCTCCCCTTATCACCTATCTAGGTGGCCAATTTGGGATGCCGCCATGTAGTCTGTCCCTTCTTCTCATCATGATTGTCTACTTCGTCCTCCTCACCATCCTCCATGCCATCATCATGTTCTTCCTCCATGTCTACTTCTTCTTTTCCCTTCATGATGGCTACCTTCCTCCCTTTGATGTCATCTCCCTTCGTCCTTTCCCTTTGCCTTTCCTCATGCTTGTTCAATGGCGACTGGGGGGAAATGATAATAATAATTTTAAATACTTTATAAAAATTAGGGGGGACGAGTCCTATGCGGTGGTAAGCAAGGATGTTACATCCTCTCCCCCTTAGAGAACTGAAGACGTCCTCATCTCGGAAGAATTGGGGAAGACATGCATTAGTGGGGCTTAAGACCTGTGGGTTAAGACCTATCATGTAGCCCCTTCGCTACTTTGATCACTCATAAACATGCAATCTTTTGAAACAACAACTTACTATATTAGATCTATCCGAGTCTGGATTACAAGTGAAGAGTTTATTATAGTTACATCTCATGGATATCCTCTAGGTTTTCCCTAAGTATCTGGTATATTCTAGATCACTTGAGCTTGTATAATTTCATTCCTTGAAAGTTTAAGTTCTCTTTGAGTCGTGTTGGGACAAGTGACGTAATTATGTCCAATGTTGTGGCGCTCCAAGCATTGGTGTTTAGGGTGCTTTGGACATTCCCTTTTGAAATGACCTAACTCCCTGCAATAGAAACATCACGAAGCTTTATCACTTGCGGTCACAAGGTTCTTGGTTGTCCTTAGCAGGAGTTTCTTCTTTAGACCAAATTATCCTATGATCCTTTTAGGAGATCGAAGTGGTTCTTTATCTTGGAAACTATGTTCCCAGGTTGTCCTCTTCTTAGTTTGGGACTGAGCTACATGGACAATCAGCTTTGCTTGTAATACTAAAGAATACTTCCAAGCTTCGATATTCTGGTAAGACCCAATCCATATTAGTTGAGAAGGAACGACTTAAGAGAAATTCATTGCAGGTTATAACTATCATTCCTTGCTAGAGTATCTCTAATCATTTGCAAGTTCTAGGCTCAAAATAGATGCAACTCATGTTAACTATAGTTACAAGAGTAAATTTTATTCCAATATAAGTTGTATTTCATGTTGACAAAATTTCTAGGATTTCTAATCATCATGAAGAGGTGTTGTAGGTTCTAGGTCTTTGTCTTCATCTGATTCCTCTATATATCCTTAGACTGCACCTGTGTAGCTTCATTTTCTTGGAGGCTCAATGTTTTCTGGATTTAGATCAGGGGAGTCTGCTTGGATGTGTCCTAGCTCATTACAATGGAAGCATTGACGGTAGGGACATCTCCTATGGATGTTCCCTATCTCTTCGCATGTATGACATCTCTTACCCTGATTTTAGGAGTCATCTTTGCTACATTTTCCTGATTTAAGTTCTTGGAAGATCGGATTTACTCGGAGTAATGCATCTTGCAAGTCCATTGGACACATTGCTTCAAGACAATGGTTTAGAGGAGTGTTTAGACCATGGCAAAACTTGGATACTTGCTGCACAATATCCATAGGCAGTGTGTATTTTAGTAGGGTTACAAACTTTGAGTAGTAAGCTTCCAGGGTTAATTCTAGTTGCTTGAGCTTGAATAATTCATTCACCTTCAAAGTTTGGTAGGTCGGCTGAAGGTATCATCCACGTACATCATCTTTCAGTTGAGCCCAAGTGACAGCGAGGTACCCCTTTAAGATGGGAGGGGGAAGAGTGTTGCTATGTGGTGGAAAAAAAGAGATAATTGAGGGGGGGGGAGAGAAGAGATGTCCCCATGCCTTCCGAGGGAGGGGTGTGACATCAGGCCCCTCTCCTTACCACCTATGTAGGCGGCCAACTTAGGCTGCCGCCATGCAGTTTGTCCCTTCTCCTCGTCATGATTGTCTACTTCATTCTCCTCGCCATCCTCCACATCATCGTCATGTTCTTCCTCCACGTCGACTTATTCTTTTCCCTTCATGACGGCTTCCTTTCTCCCTCCAACGTCATCTCTCTTCGTCCTTTCCCTTTTGCTTTCCTCCCACTTGTTCGGTGGCGGCTGGGGGGAAAGGATACTAATAATAATAATAATTTTTTATACTTTATAAAAATTAAGGGGGACGAGTTCTATGGTGGCGACGAGCAGGGATGTTATATCTAATCAATGAATTTGTTTTATTCTGATTGTATATCCATAAATAAATTACTCAAACGAATAACTGTACATAAAGAAAATTTTAATTAATGAAGTTATTTTTATACGTTTCATGTAATCTGGTAGGTAATTAGATAACTAAGAAACTTCATTAAGGGAAGCGGGTGGATGGATTCCCGATGAATCCAGTCCTATGGTAGGGTGGTCTCGGTTAACGGGGAGGTTTCCCCAAAAACAAACATTAAGAAGAAACTCTAGGTAGGACCGCAATTCATAGACTTACTTAGGGTTTGGTCTTAGATCCAAACTGTAAATTATCTTAGGGAAAAGGTACAACGGCTGTGCCAGAGCACTATTAGGGATTTCATAAATCCTTAGTCTGCTACTTGAAAAAAGTGTTGTATTCCATGAACCAAGGGTAATGGTAGTCCCTCCTTCCGAACAAGAAGGTTCTCGAAGGACACCTCCAGATGTGAGCTAGTTGATGATAGGTGACTGTCAGGTCAATTAGGAACCTTCAAGGTTGGTCCTCCATGGGCAATGGCAGGATGCTTCCCTTGTGGGATAGACCTAGGGTTAACTAGCCGGGACAAAATCCGATCATTCTGGTTAGAGTATGGAGGGCGACAACTGGAAGGTAAACTTTGGGCAACTGCTAAAACGTTACTCATCACATAATTAAGGCGGGTAAGTTACAACTGGTACCAGAGCCAAAAGAAATCAAAGACTTGGTAATCATAGTGTGAAATACGAGTTGTTTTCCCCTTCTCTTGCATATAGGTTTTTTTTACTTACCCAGAGAGACGAAGATTGGGAGCAATTCCTAGTCTTCCAAGCAATGTTTACATCGGCAACATTTAGCGGATTATGGATGGAGAATGCAAGTAATGCAAATTTTGGATCACATTTATGATCTTTCTCCACTATACTGGGAAAGATGCTGGATGATAAGCGGTGGATATTGTTATATTGACGCAAATCGTCTTGCCTTGCTTCAAACCAATTTGAAGAGGATAAGATGGATGGAAAACCTTAAGGTCGTGAAGGTTTATTTATTCCATGAAGCCAGAGTGAATTCAACTTTATTCACTAGAGGCCATGAGGTTAAACCAAATTGATATGCTTATGAGGAAGCGGCACAGGTCATCCCATCGAACCGAGTTATGGTTGTTGGTTGCTCTTAATGCTGCAACTACATCAAAGATGGACTTCCTGATCTTCCTTTAAAGTATCAATTTTTAGATATCCATTCTTCAGAGCTCGATTATTACCCAATGGATGTAATTGAATGCCATGCTTAGATTGTACAAGGGAAATCATCTCTCCCAAATAACCAACAATCCCAAATAAACCATGTATTTTTTTCCCTATGGCAAAATAACTTATTTTATCTATTCGTTGCATAAGAAATCGAGTGTCACTCTAGCAACTAAGAATATTTCAAAAAAATCATCTTACGAGTCAGTAGATATATCTAAAATCCATGATTAGATTCCTTAAGTTAATTCAAAAAACTCTATCATGATGTAACTAACCTTCCTTGAAAATTTAATATAAAGTATTTCTTTCCTTCTGAAATGATTTCTCATTTTGAAAAGATATGAGCAAATTGTATAGTAACATTCGTAGAGTTGACTAAAGAAAAGGTTATGATACCATAGAAAGTTGTTCCTACTCTTAATGCTGTTGAGATCTAAGAAACGAAGTTCCTACTTAAGCAAATCAAACCACCTAAGTTTGATGGCCAAGGAAAAAATGTCGAGGCTTGAGTAGAAATATGGGTCGAGTCCATGGAAGATTATTTCAATGCTGCTGGAATTACCCTAGCTAATCAAGCAATGATCGGCAAGTTAAAACTTACAAGAGAAGCCCAAATTTGGTGGAAACAATGGTGTAAAGACCAAGAAATCTCTAAAGTATCTATTAGTTGGGATATACTAAAGGATGCAGTGTGAGGCCGATATCTCCCGCCAACATACCACACACGAAAGATGAATGAATTCTTTGGTCTAGAGTAACTTGGAATGACAGTGGAAGCCTATTACTTGAAGTTTGTAACACTTCTCAAGTACGTACCATCTATGGATATTGCACAAAAAGTATCCAAGTTTTGTCATGGATTGGATGATCCCCTGAACACATGACTTGAAGCAATGTGTCCATTTGACCTCCAAGACAAATTGATAAGAGCAAGACCGATTATATAGAAACTCCAGTCCAAACCAAGAAACAATAAGCCTTGGAATAATAAGTTCCAAAATAGAAATATGTCTAAGGGCTATGCAAAAGAGCCTAAGGTCAATTCCAATCTCTTAATAGCAATAAGGCTAAGACATATATGGTGGGAAACTTTATTCCTTCTACTGGTGGTAATAAGGATACTTTTAGGTGCTAATATTGTAACAAACCTGGCCACATCCAAAGGCGATGCCCGAAACTCGAACAAAACAAATGCCAAAGCAGGTTCCGTAATGACCAGAGTCGGCAGATAGCCACAGCTAGAGGAAGAGTTGCCAGCATAACCCTCAAGGAAGTAGAAGACGATGAAGGTCCCACTTTGGAAACCGACATGAAGAGAGTAAGAATTCACACCTCTCTCAACAAGAAGGGACCAAATCATAGTTCTCGATGATTCAAACACCATCAATCTATAACAGTAAACCCTTTAAAATTTTGATTGATTATGGAAGCACACATTCATTCATATCACCAAGGTGTGCTAGAAAACTAGGCATAGACACAATGCATGCACCTGGGCTAATAGTTGAGGTAGCTGATGGAAAATAAGTTTCCTCAACACAATTGACAAGCAAGGTGGAGTTTAATCCGGGTGGTAATCAGACCAACATGCATTTCAGAGTGATGAACCTAGGAAAGTGCATGTTATGAATGGACTAGTTAATTCCCAATGACACTCATATTCATTGTGAAAAGGGCCAAGTCACATTCTTGAATCTTGTAGGAAAAGAAGTGACCACACAAAGACAAGCAAGGAAACCAAAGATTCAATTAATGAAAGCTTCTCGAATCGTTAAAGGTTTAAGAAAAGGATCACATGTATACCTAATCAAATTAAATAAGAATGAACATGATAAAAAAGTCGAAGATGAACCGTCGTGGCTTAGGGAATATGCTGACGTATTTCCTAAAGAATTAACTAAACCTTCACCATAGAGAAGTCGACCACGAAATCAAGCTAGTACAAGGAGTTGCACCAGTTGCAAAGTGACCATATCGACCATTTCAGAAGCCATAGAACTAAAGGAACAACTCAAATAGCTCTTAGATCAAGGATACATTAGACCCAGTAACTCACCTTGGGGATCTTCGGTGTTATTTCAAAAGAAGAATGGGACTCCCCATCTCTACATTGACTATCGAGGGCTAAATCAGGTAAGGATCAAGAATAAGTATTCGATTCCAAGGATCAACGAACTACTTGATCGACTATGCTATGCCTCCACAAAGACATAATAGAAACACATGACACACCGGTCTACTAAAACAGTCCTATTATTGTAGGAAACTTCTTGAACAAATTCACAGCCATTAAACACACATAATATTCAAGAGAAATATATAGACTTGAGATACAAATCATATTCATTAGCATAGAATTGTTGTCTTGAAAGATACCACACAGATTTACACCATCATAGCCATTCCCAATCAAATAACTTGAAGTAGACTGTACCAATATTCAGGAAACAAGCATATATTATCAGAATCAGACATCAACAACAAGAATTTGGTGCTGTCCTGACATATCCACGTTTTTGCACTATGCAGGGTTTCAAAAGACACAACTATTTGATCATCAGGACACGCGCTTTTATTTCAGGTGAAACCTCACATGAAAGATAAAGACTGTTTCATATATGTTGAACCTTCAAGCCTACATGCACACAAATACTAAGGTATAAATTAGCAAATATAGGGTGGAATCTGAGCCCTAACACCTAGCACAACCCAATGGATGACTGGGATAGTTCAAGCATGCAACTAACGATAGAAAAGACAAACAACTGACTATGATGAAGACTCACTCAAAGAACACAATTATACCTTGCTAGAGGCCTTGCATCTCTTAACAAGTCACATTGAGCTACCATGAGAAGCCTCTTGTGCAGTTGCATAATTGGTCCTAAGTGTCAGTGAAATTAAAATAGTAGCTAAGTAAATATGCCAAGGCTGAGAACTCATTAAGTACAATGACATCCATACTACATCATAAAGAATAAAGTTATAGAACCATGACTGAATTAATTAATCACTACTCCAATGGTAAAGAGTAGGAACAATAATCAAGAAACATGTCCATGACGCTCTAGCATCAGCATCATAATAAATGTATGGCAATGTACCACATAACTTGAATTTCAAACAAGAAACTACATCTCCAAAGAAATATGCAAGATAATCCAAGAAAACCTATAAAAGAAAACAAAAGAGAACTGCATCTGCATCATACTCATTTAGAGCTTCAATCTATACCATATCATCTGAACAATATTGCTTTGCATCAATCCTAACTCATATAGCATATATTTCTTGACTTTTAGGTCGATTTTCAAGTTTCTGAAAAACTTGATCTTCAAGTTGTTGCCATACTTATTGTTTTCTAGCTTGCTGGAACACTTTGTGTTGCATTTCTTGTTGATTTGGTTGTTGCCACATGATATCTTGTTGTGGGAAACTAGATTGCTGGTGTAGAAACTCAAGTTGCAAAATTCAGGTTGTAGGGATTTAGGTTGCTAGAATCCATATTGAAATTCTGCCATTACCAGCAAACCTGACCAATCATGAGTTGCTGAAATCTGTTGTAAACCTAAAAATTTCAGCAAACCTGAAAAACAATCTTGCAGGTAAAGGATTTGAACACTTCCTGATGGAGAAAACCACAATATACTTTTGAATCTAACTCATCCAATATCATCGTAGCCATGCTCAAAAATCGATTAATATGGCCCACATAAACCATTTCTTCTGTAGCATCAACTGCATAGATATCAACTACTGTAGGTACTTGCATGATTGTATTCACTTCAACCTCATCTCCAAACTAATTAGAATACTTAAAAACTTCAAAAATATCAGACTGAACTATCCTGATCATTCACATCTACATTGTTCACTATAGACTGAGATGCTTCCATATCCTGATATGGAGATTTTGCTTGCTGCTCAGGATAAAGTTGTATAGATCCAAAATTCTGAAATAATTTATCCAATTTAGTCCCTAAACTTCTTTGAAATTCAAACGACTCCCGCTCAACCAAAAAGTCTTTAAGATGTTGTCATGAATCATCATAAATTGTAGAAAGAGCAATTTGATGTGTAGGAACTTCATTTTCAGTCATGTTGGGCTGCTCCTGATACCTTTTAATCATGATATCCACATCCATTCCAAACATTGGCACTATGGATAAATTTTATTAAAGAAAAAAATCATTCTCATAAATACTCATTATAATAAGCTTGCCTTCTTCCTGCTCATTTAGGTTAACCTTCCGAACTTCATCTTCAACTGCTCTTATAGATCCTCTCATAGTGCGCTCATACCTCTACTCAACTTAAAGAATAACCTTATGTCCTTCCTCTTCCTACATATCAGAGTTATCCATCTGCTTAGAATTTGTAGAATGCTGATTTTCAAGTTTCCTATTGAGATTATTTTCAGGATAACCTATTCTTGAGTCCTAAATTAATTTATTTTGCTCATTCCCTAACCTATCCTAAAATACATGCTACTTTTGATCTTCAGGAAAACTGCCTGTTGATGTTCTTGAATCTGCAGGAAAAATGCATGAATGCTGCTCTTGATCTGCAGGAAAATTGCCAGAATGCTATCCTAATAGGTTTTGGACTGCAGAATGAACAATTTGATGTTCCAAAATTGCATTTTCTTCAATTATGGAAAAACCCTAATTCTCTTGAATGATGCCCTTAACATCTATCTCCAAGATAGGGACTACATAAAGATTTGCTTGCATGCATAATTCTTCCTCATCTTCTTCCACTTCATCAATCATATTAATTGTTTGTGCATACAAATCCTCAAGAATAACATCTTGACTTAGAATATGAGAATAAGCCAACTGAGTATGCAAGTTAGCAATTTCATTATCTTTCAACAAACAACTTTCTCAAGACCATCAATAACCTTTGAACAATGAGAAACTTGCAAATCCATTGCATTCTTGACATGAGAAATCTCCTGTTGAAGTAATGCTTGTTCTACCTAAAATTGATGAATGACAGACAAAGCTTCAAGTGTTGCAATTTTTGTTACATTTCTCTCCTTTTCCAACTTAGAAGAAAGCCATTGAATCATCTCAGTTGCAGATTGATTCATAAAGCATAACTCATTTAGATCATCATAGAAACCACACAAACCGAGTGATCTCTACAATTCTTGACTTTTAGCCTGCTGTTGTAAACTTGGACATTGCTGAAAATTGTTCATTTGTTGCCTGGAAATTTGCTGAAAACTAATCACTTGCTATCTAAAAATTACTCATACATGCAATTAACTTGAGAGTTTAAAGCAATAGTAACTTGCTGAATTTCTTCATGCTCAATAGTGATATGACTTGGAATAGTATTCAGCATGTTGTAAATATATGTATCCTGCAAAATACATCCTGGAATGATGGATATTGCACTACAAGTAGTAGTGGCATTGCAAGTGCTTGTAAAGCCTCTTCAATGAAATCTGACTCCTTGGTTGCATAATCTTCCTCAAAACCAGTAAGAGAACCAAGAAAATCATCCACAATAGCATCTTCATTAAGAAAAACATTAGCCTTATGCTTGTCATCCATGACAACAGCATCTTCTTGAATATGTAACTAATCTTCTTGAGCACTAGACTGATCACCAAATTGATCAACTTCCTTGATGATAACTTCATCAATTCTTTCTTCTTCAGGAAAGCTAATTTGAGATTGATTATGGCAGTATGCTAAAGACCAAAATATGGCAAATACCTTCAAGTTGTCAATACAAGGTGTGTGATGCTCCACTCTCCCATTGGTAAGCTCCTGTGTTGGGTTTGGGGCACTGGAGGATCCGTGGCTACTTTGGCTCTTATCCTCTTTGACTTCGTCATTCTCAATCTCTAGCAAAACTGTAGGTAAAGGATAGCAATCATCATCATCACTTGAACTTGAATCCTGATCCGAATCCAAAACATCATAATACTTCTCCTTAAGCTTCTCAACTGCTCTAAGAACCTGCTTCAAATTTGAGCAAGACTTAACCTTTTGGCCGTCATAATCATAATGCCATTCATATGCATCATCAAGTATAGTCTCAAAAGAAGTTAGCTTTTCCCATGCTCTATCTAGTCTTGAACCTAAACCTTTCTTTGTTGCTAAAGAGAACTTCTTGCAAATACCATTAAACTGCTTACACAAATCAACCATGCAGAAATATTTGCAGAACTTCCCGCTTTCACAGGACTCATGGACATATGGACAACATTTGGGAACTATCCCCATGCTCAAAGCAGACTTTGCATCTCTTTTTCTTCTTCTTGGATTTACCCATAATGAAGCATATCTAAAGTTTGAAAAGAACCTTTTCTTTGAGCCAACCTTCTGACTTTTGCAATGATGGAGTAGATCTTCAGCTTTATTCCTAAAAATTTCTTGAAAACTCCTTTGTTGGCTAAACCTGCTAGTTTTATCAAGCTTCCTCCCATTTTTCATGCAATTCAGATTATACCTATCATTTCCATCCTAAAATTCAGGTAACTAGCTTGAAATTCCTACAATTCAGGTGATTGCATGCAATTTTTGTAGTTTAGGTAACTGCCTAAAATTCTTGCAGTTCAGGTAACTGTTTGAAACTCCCTGCAATTCTGGTTATACCCAAAAATTCAAGACACCTTGAGATTTCTTCATTCTTGCACTAGCAAGTCTGAGTCTGAGGACTCTTGAAATATCCATAATGCATCATACCACTCTTTGAATAAAAGAACAACCATAAACTGCATATAATTTTGAGGAATGCAATTTATACTTACAACGGACACCATAATTGGCTGTAGGCATGCACTATCATGAATATTATAACCCATTTAGGTACAGAGCTAATTGTTCATAACAATATGCTGTCCTAAAAATTCCAAATCAGTATTTTCCATCTTTGAACTTCATAATCTTCTTTCTCTATGAATATATCGTCTTGACATCTTGATATGATGACACCATCTTGAAACTCCCAAAATAATCACAAATCTAAAATTTCAGCCTAAATTGAAAACGAGATCTTCAAGAAGAAAGATAAAACCTGAATAATCTATCTCGAATCCATAGCATTGAGAACTTTTGAAGAGATTGAATTCTTCAAGAAAAAGAACTTCAAGATATCCTCCTCCAAACAATTTAACTGCATGGTATTTCTTATGTAGGGATATCCTAATACCTGAAACTTGTAGAAGTGTAGAAAAATGGTTGAAAATGCAAAAACACCTTGAATTCTTGAAAGATCTTGAAACTTTCATTATGAAAAAATTGGTTCCATGCTTGATGCCTAAATCATGAGAATTTTGCCCATGAAACCAATAGGATTGCCAAAGTATTATGCCTCCACAGAGACATAACAGAAACACGGGACATACCGGTCTGCCAAAACAGTCCTATTGCTACAAGAAACTTCTTGAATGAATTCACATCTATTAAACACACATAATATTTAGGAGAAATACATAGACATGAGATACATATCATATTCATCAGTGCAGAATTGCTACCTTGAAAGTTACCATACAGATTTACACCATCACAGCCATTCTTAATCAAATAACTTGAAGTAGACTGCACCAATATTCAAGAAATAAGCATATATTATTAGAATCAGACATCAATGACAAGAATCTGGTGTTGTCTTGACATATCCACGTTTTTGCACTATGCAGGGTTTCAAAAGACACAACTGCCTGATCACCATGACAAGCTTGTATTTTAGGTAAAATCTCACATGAAAGATAAAGGTTGCTTTACATATGCTAAACCTTCAATCCTACATGCACACAAATGCTAAGGTATAAAATAGAAAATATAGGGTGGAATCTAATCCCTAACATATTACAAGGAGTGAAGATTTTCTCCAAGATTGATCTCAGATTAGAGTATTACCATATCAAGATCAAACAAAAGATATTCCAGAAACCACTTTTGGCACAATATACGGTCATTATAAGTATATCGTAATGTCATTTGGATTAACAAAAGCCCCTGCTACCTTTTAACATATTCCAAGGATGAAGGAAGTCACAACTCGCAATTGCAGACAGTTCTTCAGACAATGTGGACTCACAAGCTATATGCTAAGAAGAAGAAGTGCGCATTCTTCAAGAAGAAAATCAAGTATTTAGGGTTTATAGTTTCAACAGAAGGAATTTCAATAGATGTCAAGGATGTACAAGACTGACCACCTCCAACCACAAGTGAAGTTCGTAGCTTTTTGGGTTTAATAGGATGGTATCGGGTCTTTATCAAGAATTATGCCTTGATTGCTGCACCCCTCACCGACCCACTCAAAAAATAGGTTGCCATTAAATTAACCCAAGTTGAATAGGCTAGCTTTGACAGGTTCAAGCTAAGCTTAGTCACGACTCCGATCCTCAAACTATCTGACCTTAGCAAAGAATTCAAAGTGGTGATCGATGTGAGCTCTCTTGCTTTGGGATGTGTACTCATGCAAGAAGGACATCTAGTAGCATATTCCTCCAGAAAATTGAAGACTCATGGGAAAAATTATGCTACTCATGACCTAGAATTATTTGCAATTATCCATGCCCTTAAGTTATGAAGACATTATCTGCTCGGGAAGAAGTTCTCACTGGTAACTGACCATAAAAGTCTTAAGTGGATCTTCACTCAACCAAATCTAAATATGAGGCAATGTGGGTGGATCGAAGTCTTGCAAGAGTATGATTTTGAGATCAAATATAGATGGGGCAAATATAATATAGTTGTAGATGCTTTAAGCCGCAAATTGTTTCTCAATACACTTATCTGAAAAGAACCTACTAGAGCTCAAAAACTAGCTACAATTATATCAATGCTAGCAATCCCATCATTGAGCTAGCCGAGGAGAAGATGAATAATGATTCCAAATATCAACAAATGCTAAAGGAAATTCAGAATAAAGAACAAAATTCTAATCTTAAGACAAAGTATCTTAACTTCTCTATTGAGGAAGGACTTGTCTACTTCAGGATAAGATTATGTATTCCTTCAAGTTAAGAACTTAAGAAGAAGATACTATGGAAAGCTCATGATTTCCCATTTTCAGGACATCCTTGCTATGCCAAAACTCTCAAAGCAATTAGGAAAAGCTATCATTGGGAGAAGCTCAAAAGTGAGGTACTTAAATATGTAACCGAATGCTTGAGTTGCCAATGAATAAAGTTGAACGAGTTAAACTACCAAGAAAGCTACAACCACTTGATATTCCTCAGATGAAACATGAATTCATTAGTGTGGATTTTGTAGTTGGATTACCCTCAGTTCGAGGAGGATACAACTTGATCATGGTAATTGTGGACAGCCTCAGATATTGCTAGGTTATTTGTCAAAGAAATCTTTAGACTTCATGGACTGCCAAAGAGAATTATCAGCGAACGATCGTGATTCTCTATTTACTTCACATTTTTGGAAGGGATTATTTGAAGCTCTCGATACACAACTTTGTTTTAGTACAACTTATCACCCCCAAACGGATGGACAGGCAAAGCGTGTAAATCAGGTCATTGAAGACATACTTAGGGCATATTGTTACAAAGAACCCATATGGTGAATATAATATCTACCTTTGACAAAATTTTCTTACAATGCATCCTATCATCAGAGCATTTAGATGGCCCCATTTCAAGCTCTATATGGACAAGAATGCCTAACTCTGCTAAACTTCTCCGACCCTACCTTAAAGGTTGAAGATTCTAAGAAGATGCTTGAAAGATGGACAAACAAGTCAAAACCATCAAGCAAGATATACAAGCTGCCAAGGATCAACAAAAGGCCTATGTTGACCTAGGGAGAAAAGAGTGAATCTTCCAAGAAGGGAACAAGGTTTTTATCCGTGTATGCCCAAAGAGGAGTTCTTTATCCTTGGGAAAATTCAAGAAGCCGAGTCCAAGATATTGGATTCCATGTAAGTCTCTTGAATTGTGGACCTTACAAAGTCATAAAGGCTCTTGGATTCCATTTAAGTCTCTTGAAGCCCTAAAAGTTCATAATGCATTCCATGTAAGTCTCTTCAAGCCCTAAAATTTCATAATGTATTCCATGTAAGTCTCTTGAAGCCCTATGTACCTAATCTTGACCATATTCTTGATGATCAACAAGTTGTAGTACTGAGCCAAGGTATACTTGAACTTCAACCTAATAAATCCTACGTAAACAACACCCCCAACTTCTTTCGAGATGAGGACATCTCGATTCCTCTAAGGGGAAGAGGATTTAATATTTTTACATAAGATTTTTTTTCAAAAAAAAGAAAAAGAAAAAGAAAAAATGGCAGATAGCTTGAGGAACATTGACGTGATCAACAACATTCTCATCATCGCGAACGTCAACATCCTCACGAGCGTCAGCATCCTCCTCATTGCAGACGTCAATACCATCATGTTGCAAACTGGGAGGAATAATAACTTCCAAAAAAAAATCACGTAAATCAAAATCAACGTGCTTGATCAGTGACCCCCCTACAAAACTATAAATTGAGGATATGGGGATAACCAGAGAGATCAACAAGAGCAATCTTGATGATGACGAGACCCCGATCGAGAAGGATGAGACTCTATTTTGCAATTCCCAGATGAGGAGACATTATTCCATTCAACCCAAGGAGGGAATATACTAAAGGTTTCTCATCCTCTTCTACTCTAGTCCGAGAAGAGAAGACATTGAAGAACTCTATCCTATTCTATCAATCCGGTTAGAAGTCATACCTCTACTCTCGTCCCTACTCAATCTACTAGAGAGAGAGAGAGAGAGAGATCATACCTTTTTTCTTGCTCTTGCTCTATACTAGAGAAAGAGCTACTCTTGTTCTTACCCTTACTTGCTAAGGAGAGAGAGAAATATTACTCTCCATGAAATGAGAAGAACTGTCCCACGAGGCCTTCATCATTGAATCCCACAATAACCATTATCATCATCATAAAGAGTCTTACATCATAAAGAATCCCGCAATAACCATTATCATCATCATTGAATCCCGCAATAACCATTATCATCATCATAAAGAGCCTTACACCTTTGCTAGCTGGTATTATGCCATGTTCTTCTTCTTCTACAAATCATATATTCGTCATGACCCCGAGGAGAAGGAATTCAAAAGCAAAAATAGTGAGTGGCCCTGTTAACATGGAAGCAACGATTGGAGTTGCGAGCACATGAGTCACTAACGGAGTCACGACCACGGATAACAACCCCTTAAAAATCATAATACCACAGGGTTTTCCAAAAATTTCTATCCGAATTCAATAGAAATAAGATAAGTCTCTTAAGAAATACTACGATTTTAGAGTATTCACTTGGTAAATTATTAGAACATCTTATAGGCTAAAAACTGTTAGGAAAACTACGAAAACCTAGAACTCAAGAGAAATCATGAGGAATTTTTCAAGACGAATTTATTAAGAACAAAAACTTTAAAAAATTAGTCAAAAATATAGTTTTCATCTAGAAGCTTTGATAGAAGATTTTTAAAGACTGAAAATATCTCTAAGTTGAAGAAACTAACTTAAGGCCTAGAAACTCGGGTTGCAAGAATGTCATCATAAACCTTAAACTGAGAAGTTAGAGACCCCAAAATCTAGATACCCTAGTTAAGTTCCAAGGGGAAGAGCTCACTGCATGAAATTCAAAGGTTGATTGCTACGAGATTAATCATCACAACTCAAAAGTTACATGAGTGTTTGAAGTCATAATTGCTTGAAGACATCAATCTTATTTGTGATTTTTTGGATTAGATCCTGATTGAATTAAGTATTGAAACATATAAAAATTGAGGAGCCCTATACCTCCCCCAAGGGTAGATGTTGAATTCCCATACCAAGAGGGGATGTTTTTATCACTGCGGAAGCATGGACCAACTTCGATGGTGAGAGGTCTCCCAAACAGGGATTCATATTAAGTAGGAGGTGATTAGGGTGCCAGGGGGGCTTTGACTAGAAAATCCTTTACGCACTTAAAAACTACTTGATTCCTTGTATGGCCCGAGTTCTACTTGGGACATCTAAAAACGCTAGCTATAGGTGGATTTGATCTTGGTGATGTGCAGATGTGCCAGATGAGGCAGCATGTGAAATTGTAATTTTTCTCCTGTATGGGTAGGAGAACACACACTATGGAATATAATAAATGATTTTTTAAAATTTTGATTGTATATCCGTGAGTAAATTATGCAAACAAACAACTGTGCATAAAAGGATTTTTAATTAATGAAGTTGTTTTTTTATATGTTTCATGCAATGTGGTAGGTAATTAGATAACTAAGAAACTTCATTAAGGGAAGCGGGTGGATGGATTTCCGACAAATCCAGTCCTATGGTAGGGTGGTCTTGGTTAGCGGGGAGGTTTCCCCAAAAACAAATGCTAAGAAGAAACTCTAGGTAGAGCCGACTCAGCGACTTACTTAGGGTTTTGGTCTTAGATCCAAACTGTAAATTATCTTAGGGGAAAGGTACGACGACTGCGCCAGAGCACTACTAGGGATTTCATAAATCCCTAGTCTGCTACTGGAAAAAAGCATTGTATTCCATGAACCACGGGTAATGGCAGTCGCTCCTTTTGGACAAGAAGCCTCTTGAAGGACACATACAGATGTGAGCTAGTTGTTGATTATAGGTGATTGTTAGGTCAATTAGGAATGTTGAGGGTTGGTTTTCCTCCGTGGATAACGGCAGGATGCTTCCCTTGCGGTGTAGACCTAGGGTTAACTAGCCAGGACAAAATCAAATCATTCTAGTTAGAGTACGGATGGCGACGACTGGAAGGTAAACTCTAGGTGATTGCTAAAACATTACTCGTCACATAATCAAGCTGGATGCGTTACAAAGACCTCCAATTCTAAAGGGGAAGACAAATTTCAACAACATGTGGAATCTCACACCTAGTATGATTCTAATATATCCTTTTAAGATCACATACATTTTGTGTAAGTGGATAGATGGCTAAGTATAACCTTGTTACCAATTCTGCAAAATAAAAGAGGAGCTATTGCCCTTGAGGATTGGTGTAGGTAATAACTTGGGCCATTGCCCATGAGGACCTATATAAGTATACCCTTTAAGGGGACCCCAATGAAATCAATGGTAGAGGGAAAAGAGAGGCACAACGACAGGCAAAACTCACAAGAAGAGCATGGGAAGTTGAAGAATGTAAGAAGCTGGGAATACTTAGAATACTAATAATATGCCATGTCACATTGACACTGGTATATAAGGAGAGAAGTTGTAATTTTTCACATCTTTTGACATATCAATACATTTACAATCTTTCTCTCCCTTCTTGCTCCAAGCTTCCATGGCTTCTACATCTTTCCTGTCTTTCTCTCTCCAATTCTAGTCTTTCTCTCTCCTCATCACTCTATTTCTCTCTCTTCCTGCAGTCTTTCTCTCTCCTCTTTCTCTCTCCCTAGTTCTCTCTCTGACAAAGAACTAGTAGTTGGGGCACACAAATCCTATGGGAAGGTGCAGGAGGTTTAGATGATCACCCTTTGCAGCTAGATATTGATGGTTCTTAGCATCAGATGGCACGAAGAGTTCTAGAGAAGCTCGAAAACAACGCGCCGCCGAAGAGCTAACAATTGATGCAACGTGGCTTCCTAAATAGCAAGTGTAGCATTGCTATAGGTAGCATCCATGAAGCTTCTTTCCTCTTTTTGGATTGACTATCCTATCCTATATATACACTAGTTGCCAGCTCCCCCATTTTGTATTTATTATCCAATCAGTGCTAATACAACACCTCTCTTATGTATCAATAGATCAATTTTGGATCAATTATTAAGTTCAATTTTGTCTCACCACTTGTATCTGTATGTATTTGTTTGCACAACACAACAAGCTATTCCAATGTTCATACACTATAGTTGTTTAGCTATTTGTTTTTTTTTGGAAGCTTCACACAGTAATTAGCCACAGAATGAGGGAGAGGGTACTGGTGACAAGAGCCTCACCTTCGGCTACCTCTCTGTATTGCTTAATCTCTACATAGTTCTACTTCCAATGCTTTCGTATTTGCGAACAAAAACAGAATGGCATGAGATGGGTGCTTATTAAAAAGGCATGGGATGGATTGTCCAACTGCCCCATTTGCAAGTAAACCCTACTTGCTCCCCTCTTGAAAATAGTTATCTTTCCCAATTAAAGGGCCACATGATAAAGAGGTAGCATGTACTTGACTCAGGTCTTACTTGTTATTCATTTCTTCCACATTTTTATTAGATGCAACAATTGGATGACATGGTCCACCATCTACTTAATTGCTTCATGCTTCATAATTCAATGAATTCACCACATGCAAAAGTATAGAATATGAGCCACTTCAAATATGCAGAACATTTTCACACTCTACAATACACCAAGGTGTGAACATTATAATGTAGGAATAGATGGGCATGTTTGACACAAAAATCCCCCTTGATTATCACATAATTACTTTCAATTCCCAATGACCCAATTCATAGTTAAAAGGCTTGAGCATAAATCACAACAGAGACATCAAACTAGGTAGGGCAAACCAAAATAGATCTACAGATGATCAATTCTAGACGAAGAGCCATGACTATGTGTGACATCTGGCATATACCGAGTCATCTCACATGAACCATTATTGGGAAACAATGCTAATAAAACACCCATACAAACCACCTTCACAACTTCATAGTGGTTAGGTTAGGCTTGTTCCAAAGTCACACTTCTTTTTTGAATTGATTAGGGCCAACAAAAAGTAAATAGAGTCGGAGATCTTAACCACCACCTTGAAGTAAATCTGTTGTACACATAATGATCCCAAAATATGTGCACAACAATTACAATGCATAATATGTGCACCCCAATTACAATGCATAATCTTAAAAGATGTCTTATAAAGTAATGATTAATGAAGGTTTTAGCTTGAAAGGGTAGACCTGGTTATCAACTATAGACAGAAATTCTAGCGTTGTCCTTTCAGTAGCATCAACCAAAGGATAGATCCATGGATCCACAGTCTTAATAATAAACCCCACAAGGAAAGGCAAATAATTGATCTTGTCAAAGCAAGAGTTTGTGAATCTTATTAGAAATGATGTAGCCCCTCCAAATAGGACTTTTTCTTCATCTTCAATGTAATCAGTCTACCATGACTAACATCAGATTTTCATTTGCCCTCCCAATTCTCTAATAGAGCTTACTGTCATTTGATCATGTGCAGTAATCACATATAATAACCGGGGCTTGCTCAGAGACTAGCAAACGTAGGCAAGCAAAGGTTAAAACAATGAGAACAATATGAAGATAGCACTGTAGGGAGCAGTCTACAAATTGGGGGAAGCCTCATATTGCCAATTGTGAAGAGCAATTTGTCAGCAGGACGCCATTCCTTGCTGCTCAAGGCACAATTCTCCATACTTGTTGCAGGACGACTCTCACTGCAAATGGTCTCAAACTCGACCCCTCCATGCATGTGACATTGCCCGTGCTGTTAGTGTTGAGCCCCATCACAACACCCTTGACATTACCAAGCCAAGCTTTTCGTAGTGTCACTTGAAGATGGCACCTCAGAGCTCCCCTCTCGATTCCTCCCCTCTCGATTCCTCACATGCAAGTCATCAAAACTGCTTCTCCTAAAAAATTTGCACATCGGACATTCCTTTGCAGCACCTTCTTCCAACATCAATGCCACTCAAGTGTGAGATGACGGTTTTGTTAGTACATAGAAAGTGGAGGAATCGAGGGTGACTATGTGGGGGCTTTCCAATGGCACAATGCAGCAGGGAGAGAGAGAGAGAGAGAGAGAGAGAGAGAGAGAGAGAGAGAGAGAGAGAGAGAGAGAGAGAGAGATGTCTCGCCATGCAATGTTCCAATTGGAGCTGCATGGAGCAGCAACCACGTAGGACTGGCTCCTAACTAGTTGTTGCCCATGCTTGGTTTGGGGCAATTGCAACACATGGCAAGGGAAGGAGTGTTTGCAATCGTGTCCCCCAAAAAATCACACCAAGTTTTTAAATTCCCTTTTTAAATTAAAATTCCCAGTCAATTCCACTTGTCCTATTTTTCCTCAGCACGAAATTGATGTGACACACCTGCACTAAGGTTGGGGCACCCAAATTTTTGATGTGAAGGGGCCAATGGTGTGTAAAAAGTTAAGTGTTCCACCATTGGCCCCTTTACCCTATTGTGGGATGTAACAACTTGCATGGATACCCATCAAGACGTAAATAGAGAAGAGTTTTTATTGAGTAGAAGAAAAAAATCGTACTTGGTGTAATCCACTCTTTCTTGCGCTCTTCGACACATTGAAAAACACGATTTGACCATACTTGGACTGCACGTGTCTTCGTAGTTAAATGTTTTCGATCGAAAAGTAACATCCTCTCACGCGTCCACGGACCTCTCGCTTTTCACAATAATAATCTGTCTATCGGAGACCGTTTAAAAAACTGTGTTGTAGGAGTATTTTAATGGAGATAATGTGTGGGTGACCCGAGGGAGAGAACCTTGAGAGAGGGAAGCTACTACCTACATACCCAAAAGCACACCGAGGATCAATTGAGTCAGTATCAGATCCAGCAACGTGGTTAAGGAAACAATTTCTGATCATTTCCACTAGCATTTGCTTGCCAAAGGGACGATGTTATGTGATAAATCTTAGAGAGAGTGGAAGAAAGCTTGAGCAATGGCGGAGAGAAGATGCATTGCCATCCATCCGTCTCCTCCCGTGCTAGAAGCAGTTTCGTGAGGAGCAGCAGCATTTCGCCGTAGCTTTACTCCTGTCAGGCTGTGTTCGTCAGGACCGCAGCGTACTAGTGTCAAAACGGGCTAATTCTTATTATTTTCAAACAGAAAAGTACATCTGGAATAAGCGTTCAGTACATCATGCTGCATTCGGGGATACATAATCAGTGCTCAGCTTGTGTAATTTTCAAATAGATATTGCTCACTTTGCAGTTGTCCTTTCACTGGCATGATTCTGCTCACTTTCCAGTTGTCCTTCCACTGGCATAATCATGCCTTCAAATAAGTACATATAGTTGCATTCAAGCCTATCAGCAAGAACTGGTGACGCTCTCAGGTTGAGGGATGAATTTAGGCCTGTCTAGGGTACGTCGAAGCAGAAATGTCAGTGACAAAGTGAATAAACCTAAACAAATTATGACAAGCCAAGCCATGAATTGATGAAAGTGGAAAGCTGCAGCCACGGAGAAGGACCACATTAGACCTCCCAAAGCCGGCCCCACAGCCCGGAAAAGGCTACAAAAGCCATGGCTTAGGCCTGTCACAGCCCCCATGTTCTCATCGGAGGCCGAGTTTGAGATGAGGATCAGCACGCTAGTGAAGGCATTGCAATCGGCCACACTTTTACTGGCCATGGCGACAAACAGGAATGCAGTCTTGAGAAATGTGATGCTTGGTAACAAGGATGTAGCTGGGAACATGATGCAGGTAGGAACTGTTGCAAGGAGTCCGATTCGAAACAAGTGCAGAGGGCCACACCATGCAACGACCTTAGGATATATGACCAATGTGTATATAAATAGTATAACTCCTCCCTCCCCAAGTATCAAGCCCAATGTGGAAGAATTCATTCCAAGTCCACCAAGCTCCTTGGAAGCTGCTCCAAACAATGGAAATAGCTCATCTGTTGACATCAAAATAAATTGTAGGTCAGCTTGACATGCAAAAAAAAGTGGATTTTACAAGGCAGTTTGATACCCTTTCAAGGTGTGGTACAAGTTGCTATCAGACCTGTGATGATGAATATTAAGCCTGTCATTGAGTAGCACAATGTTGTAATGAGAACATCGGGGTCTCTAAAGATGGATTTTGGCTTTTTGTCAGCTGCTTTGGTGTGTCTCAACTTTTCCTTCCCCTCTTGCATGTCTAATGCATTGATATGATTCTCATGTTTTTTGTTTTCAACTGCCATTGAAGCAGTTTCTATAATCATGATAGCTTTATCATCTACATCCAAAGTGTGACCCATCTGAACAATTCCTTGTCCAGGAGATGGCGAGTCTTGATTGACTTGGCTTTGCAATGGCAGCATTTCTGCACATTTGCAGTTAGTTTTGTTGCTGATCGCTTTCTTTCTCTGTGGGCTTGTCTCAATCAACTGAAGTGATGCTAATGCAGATGATGAGCAAAAGAGGAAAGCAGCAATGCAGGGGAGTAGAAAAGGGTATTCAAGGAGAAAAGGTGAACATTGTTTGATCTTGTACTGCTTGCAAGGTTGTGCAAGGAGGCCAGCTAAAACAGGTCCAATTATTGAACCAATCCCCCATGCAAGGTTGAAAACTGCAAAACCTTTTGCACGATTTGGCCTGTCCAAATGGATAGAGGTCAATCCTTTAGTTTCCAAGAATGAACGAAAATTCAAGTTTCAAGTTTTTGCATGCGCAAAAGAGGGTATACCCATCACACAGCTCACTGAGTATTGATTTTGTTAATGTGACAGATCCATTAAGAAGCCCAGCACTGAAACGCACAACACATGCAGCAGGGTATGTCTTGCAAAGCCCGAGAAGTATTGAACAAACTGCTGCTACAACATTCCCAAATATGAGCCAGGTCTGAAAATTACAAAAATTTCCAGGGAGCTTAGAAGGTTGCGAGGCATTGATTCTGTTAATTTACATAATGGCTTTTGCATTTAAGCTATTATCATGTTACCTTTCTTCCAGTGCGGTCGGATATCTTTCCCCAAAAGAAAGATGAGCAAAATTGTGCTAGTGGAACTAGTGAGGCCTGTGAACAGAACAACTTTTAGTAAGGCAAATCTTGTTTTGTATTTGATGTACTTTTTGGCTTCAACCCAGCTCTTGCTTACAATCACAGTGACATGATTCTTGTGATAAAGCTTATATACTAACCAGAAAACCTGCATATTTTCCTGTTTGTTTTGCAGGCACTCCATACTTTTGGACCATGAACACCAGCTGGAAACCATACAATATTTCATAAAGATGTTAACTCAGAGCACCAGAAACTGCTTGGTTTTTTCATACAACTGTAATAGTCATGCGTCCAGACACTGACATGGACTAGATAGTGACAATAAAAACTGCTGCCAGGAGCTGGAGAGGTTAAAAAAGGTTATAGAACTGCTACAAAGTTGTTGAACAGTGAAAGGGAATGTTCGAAGTGAAACCATGCTCAATTCTATTGGTACTGGATGAAGATGAATGTCAAAAGCTAAGCTTATTGCTGAATTCTGTAAATGAACTGTAGCACATTGCAAGAAGTAATATGATTGTGTTTTGAATCATGTGTTTAGAGTGCTCTTTTACAGATGAACCAGATATCCTGTGCATTTGTGTGAAGTTTGAACATGTGCTTAAATCAAATCACACCTTTGTGGGACCCTGAGGTAGGTACAAACAAAGAGATTATCTCATCAATATTTGGATTCTTACATTGTTACATTAGAGAATAGAATTTCAGACAGTCCTACAACAATTAGTTTCTTTCTATCCTTAGGAGTTAAAATCAACTGTCTTTGTCATAGTCTGGCATTAATAGCTTTTCAGCATAGTTTCCAGAAACGGCGTTTCTGGTGCCCAGAAACGGAAACGGGACGGCCGTTTCTGGCCATTTCCGTTTCTGGGAAACGGCGTTTCTGCTAGACAGGGGATGGGCAGGGTAAAACCCCCAAAACAGGCTGTGTTTCTTAGTCGCCTGCATATTTCATCTCTCCCCCTGCTCGTTGTGGACTCTCCTCCTGCTACACCTGCTCGAACTGAAGCAATTGTGCCTGAACTACTGCACATCAGCTCGTGGCCACTTAGTAATGCTGAAAGCTCTCTTCTCGAAAGGTCACCTTCAGCTGTGAGCATCCAGCTTGTTTTCCTGTATATTTCAGACTTGAATGTCTACAATTTCCAGCTAAGATATATGAAATTTTTTGTCCTGCCAGTTGTGTGTGCACTATTTCAGCCTTGTGTGTCATTTGTTTGTGAACATTCAGCCTATTTCATGCAGATTTCAGACCTGAATGTCTGCAATAATCAATTTTTAGCCAAGAAATATGAAATTTTTTGTCCTGCCAGTTGTGTGCACACTATTTCAGCCTTGTGTCATTTGTTTGTGAACATTCAGCCTGTTTCATGCAGATTTCAGACCTGAATGTGTGCAATAATCAATTTTCAGTCAAGATATATGAAAATTTTTGTCCTGCCAGTTGTGTGCACACATTTCAGCCTTATGTGTCATTTCTTTGTGAACATTCAGTCTGTTTTCATAGCACATGTAGATTTGAGAACTGAATTTTTGCAATTTTCAACCAAGATATGAGAAAATTTTTGTCTTGCCAGCCATGTGCACATTATTTCAGCCTTATATGTTATTTGTTTGATGTTTGGACAGCTTGCAGCCAAGAAAATATTATGGCTCCTGATCCTAATTGGCGCCATGTTACTCTCATAACCTCATATGAGGGGTCAGGTGGATCTAAAAAGTGAAAATGTATTTATTGTGGCATGCTGAAAACAGGGAGTGTTACTAGGGTCAAAGACCATCTTGCTCATGTGCCAAGAAGAGACATAGCTCCATGTGCAAATGTGCCAAGAGACGTAAAGCTTTCTCTTGATTTATGGAGGAGGCAATGGCTTGGTCTTCCGATAGTTGGTGCAGAACAGGACCAAGACTTAGCCACAGCTCAGCAACATGAGGGTAGCACAAGTGTGGTTGGACTGTCAAAGAGAAGTAGGGCTGCATCAAATCCTGCTGCAAGTGCATCCGCTTCAGCCTCGGTCTTTGATTCATGTGCGACGAGGACTCCTTTGCCTCAACCTGATGTTTCAAGTGCTCCTAGAGGTTCATTACAGAGGGTTAGCATACATGCTGCTATGCAAAAGCAAGCCATAGCTGAGGCAACTCGAGAGTTGATGAGATTGTTCATTAGATGTGCTATTGCCTTCCATGTGGCTAAAACAAAGCAATGGAGGTGAACCATAAAAGCCATTAGCCGCATTGGATGTGAATGGGAGGGCCCATCCTCAGAGGCACTATGCATACGGAAGCTCAAGAAGGAAAAGGCATGCATTGAGGTTCAATTAGAGCCATTGAAAAATGCATGGAAGAAGTATGGGTGCACCATTTTGTGTGATGGATGGTCTGATGCCCGTAGGAGAAATGTATATAATGTCATGGTCTCATGCTGTAAGGGCACTATGTTTGTGAAGGCGATTGATGCCTCTTTGCCAAGCCTTGTAGTGACATGTGCATTTATATAGTTGCATTTGCGAGATGTCATCTTGAAAATCGGACCTGAATATGTTGTGCAGGTTGTGACCGATAATGGAAGCAATTGTGTCTCCATGGGCAGCATGTTAGAGGAGGAGTTTCCAAGCATTGTATGGACACCATGTGCTTCTTATTCTATTGATCTTTTGATTGAAGATATAGGCAAAATTCAATGGATTGAGGCCATATTCAGCACGGTCACAAGTATAGTCAATTTTGTGAGGAGGAGGCCCAAGTTTCTTACCATATTTCGCTCATTTAGCCACCTTGAGCTCTTAAAACCCTCCATCACCAGATTTAGCTACATCTTTATTGTGCTTAAGAGATTGGTGCACGTTCACAAGGAGTTGGTGTGCACTATATGGTCTGATGAGTTCATGCAGTGGGATGAGTATGATTATCCAAAGACCATGACATTTCAGTGCAATGTCATGAATGATACTTGATGGAAAGATGTGGACGCTATGGTGAAAACTTTGAATCCTATCTACACAGTGCTACGCATTATCGATATGGAGGCTAGCACTATGGGTCTTCTTTATGAGCATATGGATAAGATAGGAGAGGCTCTAAAAAAAAAATAACTTTTTGCCCTCGTACAAGTAAGTAACTCTTGAGTCTTTATTTTACAAATTGATATTATATGTGTGAATTTTGAAATTTGAATAACTATTCTTGAGATTTGAATTGACATTTCTTCAATGTTGACATCTTTGCTCAAATCGTAGCTGTGTGGAAGAGGAGATGGAATTGGTTTCATAGACCAATTCATACAATGGCCCATGTCTTGCATCCTCTTTGGTGAGATGATGAGTAGAGTGAGTGTGAGGAGCTAGAGGAGGGATTCATGGAGTATATGACAAAGGTGACAGGTGGTGATGTGTCAATGCTTCAAAGGATTGAAGATGATCTTTTGATATTCCGCGATGAGAGCTTGTATTTTGGTAGAGAGACTACGAAGTTGAGAGAGACTCAACTTCAGCCTGCTGTCTCATGGTGGAAAAAATATGGAAATTGTGCGCTCACATTGGTAATTTACAACCCCAAGATTTCTTTTAATAATTATACATAATCACATGTTTGTAATTTATTATCACTGGCATTCATTGCATAGTTTGATTCTTGAAAGTTGAATCTTAGATTCTTATGGCTCCGTTTATATTTCTATTTGAATGATAATTTATAGAAACACATTGCTATACAGGTTCTCTTACAAGATTGTAGCTCAGGCCCTTGTGAGAGAAATTGGAGTACTTGGGCCCTTTTGCATATAAAGAAAAGGAATAAACTTACCACTGGTCAGTTAGAGAGGTTGGTCTTTTGCCATTGCAACCTCCAACTACTTGAGAAAAACGATATTCATCTTAAGCCTGCGCAGGTGATTATATTTATATTTTGCTAATAGCTTATGGTCTTTGAAGTTTGACTCTTGAATGCCAATTTTAGAATCTAAAGATGATAACTTTTTAAAATCTCTATCACAGGTAAATATTGACAAGATCGACATAGAGAAGGTGAGGTTCGTTCCAGACATCACTCTAGAGGAGCGGGATATATATACCATACTCTACCAGGAGATGATAGTCTCGAGCCATACCACGCGCAGCAGGACTGCTTCACAACGTCAGAGAGCCATAGATGGAGCTAGCACTTCAGCTGTTCTAGTAGATTCAAGGGCTTCTTATAGTTCTGGCTCATCAGCTGATGTGGATAGCGATGAGCTAGAGGAGGATTAGGATGACAGTACCTCTATTGGCTTAGATGATGTTGCTACAGATGCTTGAGCCTTGAGCCTTGATTTTATCGTTGATGTTGAGCATTGTTGACAGTTGTCAGCTGCTTATGTTTTTTCTCATGGCTGGCCAGTGGCCGTTGTTTGAACTTTGAAGTTATTAGTTCTTTGAGATCTCATAGATCTATTATCTTACTTTGATATTTGACTCTTGAGACATGTCATGACTGACATGATACATCATATGATTATTGCTATAGCTTGTAGTCTTGACTCTTGAGTCTTTAAATTGACTTTTGTTGATGTTAGGTATATCTAGATTCTAGACTCTAGGTTGTCTTCTTTTGAAATTTAAATGATGAATGATGAATCTTGATATATCATGTATCTACTTAGTACTATGATCTGTCACCAGTGACTACTCGTATTATCATGAGTGATGAGTGATGAGTCTCATGAATGATGAACTTGACTTTTAACTTTTAAGTTCTGATCATGATTCTTGGATGACAGATGTTATGATGTTAGTATGTTACACTTTTGTTTCTAAATATTGTAAGTTATTTTGGGTGATTTAAGATTTCTTCAATCTTGTGATTTGCAGCTTGCAAAATTGATGACTATGTGAAATTGCTGCGCAATGTGATTTGTGAAATTTAAATCATGGATCTTAGAAGTTGGATTCTTATGCTAAAAGTTAAGATTGTTCAGTCACCAGTGACTCTAGTCTCTAGTATACTTAGTATGTGTATATATATATGTATATTTAATCATAATTTATTGGTTTCTTTGAAACGCCGTTTCCACCAAAATTTCAAATGGCCCAAACTCCGAAACTCTATTTCTTCCAGTTTTCGAAACTCCCGTTTCTGAAACGCATGGAAACTATGCTTTTTAGGAAAATTGCAGTTCTTTACAGAATTCGGCAAAAGGAATAATAGCTGAATGATTTTTGATATTTCCCAGCATTGGAACAATCTTCTGTCCGTTGAAACAATCTCTTGTCTGAACCTGCATATTTGGAATTGCATAGACTTTAGGTGCTTTTGATTATGTGATTGATTCCTTGGAGATTTAAAAGCCAGATGTCTTTCTTCCCACATTGGGAATGTGTCTCTTCTTTATTGGACTTCATTTGTTGGGGTATAAGGATGTATTGAAATGTTAGGCTTATTCTTCTTTGATACCAAAGAAGGCCTTCTTATTGTGGAAATCATTCTTAGCTTTGTTTTTAAAGTCAAGCTTCAGTTCCTTCTTCCTTGGTCACCAACCAGTGTTCTTTTAAGTCATCCATCTTGTGTTTGGAAATTCATAGTTGAGTGTAATGCAACTTATGATTTTGGCAGAAATTAATAGGTTGCTGGATCCATGGACTCTTCAAGATGTAGGAGGTGAGATACCATGAGTGGGAGTAAGTCTTTGGTTAAATCTAGAATGGAACTTGACTTCTTTGCACTTGAGCAAACTCAAACATGTATGTTTGGAACTTTCAAAAAATACTTCCTAAATGTTGTTGTTGTACAACTTAGCATTCTAATTCTCTTTCTATCTAAATCAGTGGTATTCTTTGATTGCTTGGTATATCCATGAAAGAAACAACTGTATGAGCATTGATCTGAATACTTTCCAGGTATTTAGACTTTGATTAGCCAATCACTTACATCTCAAAATCATTAGTGTACTGTTTTGGGCAAAAAGCAAGCTCAAGCTGCCTAGTATAAGTGAAAGCTTTGTCACTATCCATGATGTCAGCATAGTAAGCAAGCTTTTGTCAGAATGTGTGCTTGTGGAAGCTTGTGTGATGGGAAGCTCAAGCTGAAGGAAATGATGATGATGAGTCAATCTGCATACATGAATTGTGAGAGGGGAGGGAACCAAGGATGAGGCCACTAGTGAGAGAGGAAACTTGGTCAAGAGGGACAAAATGGCCAAATAACAATGGGGTTACAGCTGCCTACAGGTTGGCATACATGTGTATGAGACAAAAAGCCTAGGGAGGTCCAAAGTGGCCAAGCCAAAATATGTTCTAAACCCTAAAAGTGACTAAGCTCATAGTTTTCCTCATTGACATAGTATAGGGTTCACAAGCATGAGACGACTGTCCAGGATGTACATGTTAACGCCCCATCTTGGATGTGGCACAAAGGCCTAAACCTGGAGTAGAAGCTGGAAAGGAGATTCCATAGGGAAAGGTACTCTACGCCCGTAGAAGTCCTTGAAGGCCGCCTCTATAATAGTCTATGACTTTATCAAGTAAGTTTTCAAGAAACAATACTTATTTGAGAACAAGTCATGTAGAAGTCTTGATATAAGGTCTCATAAGTAGAGATGTGAAGCTGATGACCTCTTCCATGTTTCATTAAAGGACAATGGCCTTCACGAAAGCTTTAGAAAGAAATTCCCATAGCAGAAATTTGGAGAGAAAAAATATGTGTCAAAGATAATATCCCCTTGTAAAAAAAAGGACTAAGAAACTAGAGAGAGAGTAGGGTTTGCAGGGAGAAACATAGTGTGTGTATGGCAAACATCGAGAGAGAAGAGAAGTTCAGAAATACAAGAATGTGATGATGCATTGAATCATGCTATGAGAAGAAAAGTTGGTATAGCAGAGCTGATGCTCAAAAGATGATTGCGTTGTCCTGTCTAACTTAGGTGCAACACTTGTGGCGAATTTGCACAGAGAAGGGAGCAAAACACAATCCTTCGGGTAGTGGGCTATCGAAGCAATCATTGGAAGATGAAGGACAGTTGTTGAGGGAGCGAACTGTAGTCCTTTGATGCTGTTAGAGATGAGGAAGGTGATCACCAAACTATTGAGGGAGTGGGCTCAATCCTTAGATATCGCGGAGATGACTTGGGCAACAAAGTTCAAACGCAAATACTAGTGTATCAAAGCTGTGAAATGTAGGAAAAGTAGTCTAGATGTTGACGCTAGGTACAAGATGATGACGCCAGATGATGGAGGATCTCCTAGGCTGCAAGATGTAAATGCTTGGGTGATGATGCACTAGGGGTGAGTAGGTTGACGTATGATGATGGAGATGTTGTTGTTGGGTGGAGAGTGCTGACGCCAGGTGGAGAAGTCCCAAACGTAGGCAGTGCGATGGCCACTAGGTGGAAGAGGATGTGACAGTTGTGTAGGATTGACGATGCCAAGATGTGGGGAAGTTCCAAAACACAAAACATGTTGATGGAATAAGGTACTTGAAGTAGAGAGTGAAGAAGGTGGAAGGTAGCCATGAGCCATGAACGCAATGTCCATCGGAAGGGGTGTGAGGGCAGTGGAAGGATTGGAGAGAGAAGGGAAGGGTGTCTAATGACGCAGGAAGAGGGGTGAAGAATGACCGAAGTGGATCAAGAATGAATGAATTGACGGCCTATTTATAGACATGAGCTGTCTAGGGTGGCACACCATTGTGTGGATGCCCATTGATGAAATGACCTTAATGTGGACACTAGCCCTTTTTGGGGCTGTTATTGTGAAACTCTAACCTGAAGTGTATAAATTGAAGAAGTGGTTTCTCAATACGCCCTCTCACGCCCAAAAAGGGACGAAGAAAGAGGAGTGAATAGAGATACGAAGAAGGAGTAGAGGATCTTGGAGATCCAATATTTTCACCTTAAAGGTAGCATGTAATAAGAAACGGTAGATTGGATGAATTGTAGAACTTGACTCTACCTCGAGAGAGAAGCCACTAGCTTTTGTAACTCCATGCTAGAAGGAGGCCTCATCACCAAGTCATAGTTGAACCTCCAAGGGCTTGAACTAGGTGGTTTTTGAAGATCCTGTGTATCAATAGGAGAAATGACTACTTGAACACAACCATCTGCAAAGAGTAAATGGTGAGTGAAGAACTTTATGATAAGTAGGTGCCCCCTCTGAGAATGGAGATGTAGGGAGCTCCTCGGAAGCTGAAGAAGAAGTAGGAGCCCCCTTGGAGAGCAAAGAGTGTACATCCCCCTCTGAATCTCCCTCTGCAAGAGAGAGGGAATCTAAAAATTCATGGATCATGGACTTTGGATCATGTGACGATGAAGAAAGTGCCGTCGGTCATGCCGAAGAAGGTACCTAGGGTATCGAAGATATTGAGGAAGTGCTAAAGGTGGCCTCTCGAACTAGAGTAGTCAAGGGCAGGGAAAGGTAAGGCTCATGTTGAGCCAAGGGAGGGCAATTGCCAATGATTCTTAATGGAGAGGACTATGGAGTTGAAGTAATGGAAGTTGTTGAACAACCACTGTCTCTCAACAGAGTGGACTCCCAAGGGGATGGTATCCAACAATCACTCTCTCTCGATCAAGTAGATTGTAGAACTTTGGGTCATAGAGGTAGCATTTCTCAAACCCTAGAAGAAGTAGAAGCAACCTTTGTAACACATTGCGGCAATCGCGAGGAGGCCATGATGCCTAACAATCCTCCCTTTGCTCGATGGGGCTTAGTGCGCATCGGATGTGTCTTATTGCCTTGAGCATAAAAATTTGAAAGCTGGTGGAGAATTAACTCTATAGCCTAGGAGGAGGAGGTGGCGCAACAAGTGCCTAGGGGAAGACGCATATACTCCGATGGTGTAGGAAGCAAAGGTCCAAGTCGGCAAGCATCGGTGGGAGGTTCGGTGATGCCGGAAAAGGAGCATCTAGTGGTTTGTCCATCTATCTATGGAGAAGTCATAGCATCGGAGTGTCAACTTGTAAAGGGGAGGGAGGGAGGGAGGGAGAGGCAGAGAAGGGTATCTCTATCTCCTAGTGATGCAGCGGAAGGGGGAAAATTAGTGGATGATGCTGAAGCTGCAACTTGTCTTTACCTTTTGTGATACGGAGGATCTTCGTGGCTCACTAAGTGCCTGTGGCTCTGATACCATGTCAAAAAAAAGACTGAAAGACTAGAGAGACAATAGGATTTGCAGGGAGAAACACAGTGTGTACGGCAAACATTGAGAGAGGAGAGAAACTCAGAAACATAAGAACACGATATTGTAATGATTCACTAAATCATGCTATGAGAAGAAAAGCTCATACAACGGAGCTGAAGCTCAGAAGATGACTGCACTATCCTATCTATCTTAGGTGGCAGTACCTGTGGGAAATCTACATAGTGAAGGGAGTGAAACAGTCCTCCGGGCAGTGGGATATCGAAGTATTCACTAGAAGGTGAAGGATAGCTATTGAGGGAGCAAATTGCAGTCCTTTGATGCCATCGAAGATGAGGAAGATGCCCACCAGTTGTCGAGGGAGCGAATCGTAGTTCTTAGATACTGGGGAGATGACTTGGGCAGCAAACGCAAATCTCAAAGTGTGTCGGAGCTTTCAAACGCAGGGAAAGCAGCCTAGATGTTGACTCGAGGTATAAGACGATGATGCTAGATGATGGAGGATCTCCCAAGCTACAAAACACAAATACTTGGGTGGTGATGAGTTGATGCCAATGGTGAGAAGGCTTACGCTTGATGATAAGGGTGTTGTCGCTAGGTGGATGAAGAATGAATGAAGTGATGGCCTATTTATAGGCTAAGCTGTCTAGGGTGGCACACCATTGTGTGGATGCAAGCTGTCTAGGGTGGCACACCATTGTGTGGATGCCCACTGATGAAATCACCAAAATGTGGACATGAGTACTTTTTGGGGTTGTTAATGTGCAACTGTAACTGAAGTGTGCAAACTAAAGAAGTGGTTTCTCAACAGCCCCCCTCTTAGGCCCAAAAAAGGGACGAAGAAAGAGCAAAGAGATATAGGAAGGGGGAGAGGATCCCGAAGATCGAAGATTTCCACCTTAAAGGTAACATGCAGTAAGGAATAGTAGACAAGATGAATTATAGAACTTGATTCCACCTCGGGAGAGAAGCCACTAGCTTCGTAATTCCATGCTGGAAGGAATTCAAAGGCCTTGTCACAAGTCATAGTTGAACCTCCAAGGGCTTGATCTAGGTGGTTTGTGAAGATCTTGTGTATCAATAGGAGAAATGATTGCTTGAAGATAGCCATCTGCAGAGAGTAAATGGTGAGTGAATAACTTCATGATGAGTAGGTGCCCCTTCTGAGAGTGGAGATGTAGGGAGCCCCTATGAAGCCAAAGAAGTAGGAGCCCCCTTGAAGGGCAAAGAGTGTACATTCCCCTTTGAATCCCCCTTTGCAAGAGAGGGAATCTAAAAACTCATGGATCATGGACTCTGGATCATGTGACGATGAAGGAAGTGCCTCCGGTCGTACCGAAGAAGATACCTAGTATTGTGGAGCCGAAGTAATGGAAGGTGTCTAACAACCATTCTCTCTTGAAGGAGCGGACTGTTGAGGGGACGGTATTCAACAAGCACAATCTTTAGATGGAGTGGAATGTAGAACTGTGGGTTGTAGAGGTGGTATTCTTGCAACCCTAGAAGAAGTAGAAGCAATCTCCATAGTGCATTACAACGGTCCGTGAGGAGGCAATGGCACCTAATGATTCTCCTTTTGCTAGATAGGGCTTAGTGCGCATCGATGTGTCTTATTGCCTTGAGCCTATAACTTTGGAAACCGGTGTGGAATTAACTCTATGGCCTAGAAGGTGAAGGTGGCACAATGAGTGTCTGGGGGTAGACGCATATATCTAGTGGTGTAGGGAGCAAAGTTCCAGGTTGGCAAGCATCAGTGGGAGGTTCTGCGATGCTGGAAGAGGAGCACCCAGTGGTTTTTCCATCTACCTGTGGAGAAGTCACAGCATCAGAGTGTCAACCTATAAAAGGGAGGGAGGGAAGGAGAGGAAGAGAGGGCATCTCTATCTCCTAGTGATGCAATGGATGAGGGGAAATCAATAGATGATGTCGAAGCTACAACTTGCCTTTGCCTTCTATGATGCAGAGGATCTTCGTGGCTCATTGAGCACCTTTGGCTCTGATACCATGTCAAAAAAAAGATTAAGAGACCAGAGAGATAGTAGAGTTTGTGGGGAGAAACACAGAGTGTGTATGGCAAACACCAATAGAGAAGAGAAACTCAGAAACACAAGAACACAGTGATGATGCATTGAATCATGCTATGAGAAGAAAAGTTGATATAGTGGAGCCGATGCTCAGAGGATGACTGCACTGTCTTGTCTGACTTAGGCGGCAGCACCTGTGAAGAATTTGCACAGTGAAGGGAGCGAAACATAGTCCTCTGGGCAGTGGACTATCGAAGTAATCACTTGAAGGTGAAGGACAATTGTCGAGGGAGCAAATCATAGTCCTCTCCTATCGTCAGGGATGAATAAGATGATCACCAATTGTTGAGGGAGCGAACGCAGTCCTGGGATGTTAGGGAGATGACCTGGGCAGTAAACGTAAATCCTAGAGTGTGTGGGAGATATCAAACATAGGGATAGCAGCCCAGATGTTGATGCTAGGTACAAGATGATGATGCCAAATGATGGAGGATTTCCTAGGTTGCAAAGCACAAATACCTAGGTGGTGATCGGTTGATGCTAGGGGTGAGAAGGTTGACTCTTGATAATGAGAATGCTGTCGCCACATGGAGAGTGCTGATGCCAGGTGGAGAAGTCCCAAACGTAGGCAGCATGATGGCCGCCAAGTGGGAGAGGATGCCGCCAAGGCAGAGCCACGAACCACAATGTCTGCCGGAAGTGGAAGGGCTGGGGAGAGAAGGAAAGGGTGTTTGATGACGAAGGAAGAGGAGTGAAGAATGATTGAAGTGGATGAAGAATGAATGAAGTGACGGCCTATTTATAGGCATAAGCTGTCTATGGTGGTGCACCATTGTGTGGGCGCCCATTGACGAAATGACCAAAATGTGGGCACTAGCCCTTTTTGGGGCTGTCAGTGCAAAACCCCAAGTGAAGAAGTGGTTTCTCAACACCCCTCTCTCTAAAAGTACAAGAAGATGGAGCTCCATACCAAGGCAAAAGGAACAATTTTTAACAATGATGACGATGGAAAGATCTTGAGTTTAGCTATTTTGCAGACTCCTATAAGGGAGGAGGCCATACTCATCTTGGCACTCCTTAACATAGAGATGGGTGCTAACTAGGTTGAACAAACCTAGCCAATGAAAGACAGGGGTCCCCAACTGAAGATATCAACCACATGATAAAGGGGTATAAGTCTGGGTACACAAGGGTATATGAGAATTTGAGCTCGAGCAACTTAAGTGTGAACACAGGGCTAACAGAGAATGCACAGAGATGTTGATCAACACGGCTAACAAATGGAATGAAATGATGCACTTAATGAACAAGGAAGGAAATGAACACAAAGTATGGGGCCATTTGCAATGTAGTAAGAGCAGAAGCTGAGGCTCGATTTATAGGTGGAAGAGAAAACCTAACAAGCCTATGTCTCTCTAGTGGCGGGCTGAAGGGGAGTTGGAGTTGTTGAAGATGCCACAAACAGCAAGAGAGTGTATTGTGCTCAAACAGATCCCACCAGCTGCATTTTGATGATGAAACAACGGTGTGCTCCTCCTAGATAGCAGTTGGGGGCAGCAGGATGTGGTGCTTGAAGTAGGGCAGGTTCAGGAGCAACAAACTGATGACATGGCAGTAGCAAGAGCGATCGTTGGGCAGCAGACTGTCACATTTCAGCAGCAGAAAAGTGGACAGGAGTATGTGGAGTCTGGCAGCAAGGTCATGGTGGCTACAAAGCTGCGTTTTGACTTGTAGCACTCCTGCACAGCAGTCTAACATATCCAAGTGGATGGTAGTTTGCCTTGCAACAAAAGAGCAGTCTTCTATTGCAATACATTACCCTTCAAAAAAGTGCTGGCTTTGTGCACCTTGGAAGCCTCTGTAAAATTTCCACCAAAATAGGCTATGCCAAACTGCTGAATGAATGTCAAAGATTTCAGCCTATCCTGTGCACCATTAAATTTGGCTACCACTCCAACTTCCTTGTGATCCTTTGCCTTGTCTTTGGATTTAGATTATCATAAACATATGGCTGCAAACATGGTTGTCCTAGATGGTGCCAAGCTAGCATTTTCAACCACCATAGCAGGGTTTCTAGACCAGCCCCAATTCCTTGCACACCAAACAATTTGCGAGGCCTTCCATGTTTCCATACATTCTACTTTGCAACCTTGGCTGCATGCCAATGTCATGATACCCCAGGTTGCATACCCCCAGATATATTTTCCTTGCAACCTCGTGTAGTAGGCTAGAGCCTAGAGTCCAACATCGTAGTTTCCTAGCATTCCATTACCACCCGAAGCATCTCGCTGTAGCTTGGAAGACTCAACAACTGCTAAGTACTGTTGGCCGTCTTTGATGGCAGGAATCCTCACTTGGTGGCCTCTATGCCAGTTAGTTGATGGCAGATGCCCATGGCTGTAACCACAGTATGTTGTACACTAAATGCCTTGGTCAGCCATGAACCCTATATAAACTACAATAAAACATAAAAATTCACTTCTCTTTGTGCCCATCGCCTCCTCTGCCTTGTATACAAAGGTTTGGCCATAGCCTTGGAGTGACAGCTCCTTGGGCTGCCTCCATGCACCAAAGGATACACTCAACCAACCAAGTAATCATGAAGTTAATAGATAGCACAACTTGCACAAAATGAGTAGCGAGTAAATAGGAAAAATCACCTTTCTCATGACCTGTTTGCATGTCTTCCCCATGTCTACTCATGTTAGTAGTGTTGCATACCACCCTGTTTGGGAGTTGAGCAGACCCATCCAGAGTGGACCATATGTCCCATTTCTAGTGGTTTTGTGCACGCTGTGGTGGCATGTGGTAGAAAGCATGTTTAACCTACTGTGTATGTGAAATGCTGCCATAGATCTCTAACCTACTCACAGGTCATGGCACAAGCCATACAAACATAGAAAGAAACATAAAGAGAGGGAAATTGATGGATATTAGGCTCACCTCCCAGCCATAGGCCAGAACTGCCGAGCTTGGTTCCAACAGCATATCAGGACAAGTGCCCATTGCAAGAACTGATATCCTACTGCCTGCCACATCATCCTGTCACATTAGCAGCCATGTGAGATGCTGCCACATATGCATGCATCTGCTCGATTTTGAGAAGGGTTTGGTGCTATGCTGGTCATGTTCCATAGGTTGAAGGCTTGGAACTTCCATTGTTTTTCTTAAGAGCTGCTTGTTTGGAGTAGCTCCAGGGAGGAACACGAGGGATGTTTATAATGGCAGTTTTAGCTTTTGGCTCTGAATAACTTTTAGCTTAACAACAAAAAGAGTGAGATCTGTACAGTGGCCATTGCAGTTCCAGCTACTGCAGCATGGCTCTATCCTTGGAATGTGCATAACTCAAGCATGTTGTGGAGGCCTACAACATTATATGGCCGTTGGAAGAGCTCTATGCTCAACTGATGGATTGATTGACTGAAGTGAAAAAGGTGTGATTTGTGTGGAGTGCATTACTAGAGATGAGAGGATACCTTTTGTGGTGTCATTCTGATCTGTTCTTCCCACCCTGTGCTTGTTGCTTGATCTCAATGATCTTTCTGGGGTCATTTGTAATGCTAAGGATTCTCAGTTGACGAGCAGCTTTGTGGCAACATGGGCATCTGGTTCTCTATAAAAGCTGGAAGGGGTCAAGCCTTCAAGGTCAAACCTATTCATTTGACTCATGGCAGTGTGTATGCATTGTGCAAGTGCAGACATACTTGAAAGGGCAGGACTTCAGGAAGATGCAATTCAGCTTTGAAATGGAGTACTTGCCTAGCAAGAACAAGTTTTTAATGCATGTGTGCAGTGATTGGTACTTGTCCATGATGGAGACGTGTGAGAGTCATTTGGACTTCTAAGGAGATGTGTGAGAGTCATCCAGGCATCACAACAAATTGGATAATTGCAAGAAGGTTTTGAAGACAACGCTGGTTGTTGAATAGGCCTCTCTGATATATGTGATATGGAGAGGGTAGCTGTCTTTTGGTAGTCCACATTACTTCTTGGAGAGAGCTTACAGGAGCCCTTCTCAAGAGTAAGCACAACACTCTTCAAGTGATAGCTGGCATCATCATTTGGCATGCCACAAGTGCTGTTCAGAAAGGACTTCCGTTCCATGTATTCTTGTCCCTGGTGTATAATGTGAGTTGGATATGGTGGTAACTGTCCTGACATGTTGCTTATGTGAGTTCTGATCTCATGATCGGACTTTCCAGGTGGGTAGGAAAATGGATAAGGCTTATACATATTTTCGTATGAAATGGCCAGCCACGGCGAGGCTTCTCTTGTTTGTTGAGTTCCAATTTGAGTTTAGATATGGTGTAGTGTAATGTGTTGTGGAATCCTCATTTGTCTGCAATGAATGCATGCTCAATTTTTAGAGCAGGAAAGGGCTCAAGTTGCCGGCCCAGAGTCATGTTAAAAGTGAACAAGACTTCCTTGGTGGGTTTATGTGACAGATTTTTGTCTTTAGCTGTGTATATCTTATCTAATTTTGTTTCAATATTAGAGATGCATTTCTGCAGGCAGATCACATGATATTCTGGAATAGATTGGGCTTCATTCCTCATTGTATATGTGAGACAGTAGAATTATATGGAACTAGTGATTCACCGTTTGCTAATTGTGACACAGCATTTCCTACTTTGCTGAATTGTTGAAAATTTTGAGTTGGCAAACTAATTTTGAGCACGGACGTATTATAATGACTCTGCTACTGATATTCCACTTTATTTGCCACTTGGTTGCGTTCCTTAGATCTCTTATGCACTTATAGACTTGGTACTGTGATGTTACACGTGCTACTTCATGATGGCTTCTGTGCTATCATTTGGGCGGAGGATCATAATGCAGTTCTATGGCAAGAGGCATGGATGTATGTAGAGAAAACAAACATTGTCACTTTAAACTAGCAGTAGTAAGCTGAAGCTACCATGGGGAAGAGCATAGTTGTCTGGAAGCCTTGACTTGCATGTACAAACCTGGAAGTGTGAAACGGATAAGGATTAGCAATCATTTCATTCAAACTTCAAAATGCTAACTTGCTAAATTGCGAGTTTAATATGTGAAAGGACTATTGGAGGATCAAAGTCAGGTAATATACCATAGTAAGATCAGCTGTTTTCTGCAACCACAAAATATGGAAGAGTCAGAAACAGAACCTGACAAAATTAATAGCGGGTGTTGTTTTCAAGTTCAGTTTTCGTGAAAATTATTTCAGTTAGCTTTCACACTAGGATATTGTATGCAAATGACCTTAGTTGAGGACGAGACATTTTCACTTCGTCTTGTCCTTCTGCTCGGCTTGTTCTTACATGCAGTCTAGTTGAGGCTTGTCTCTCATCCAGTGAGTTTATGTCTTCTTGTCCTTCTGTTCCATTTCTTCTTACATGCAGTCTAGTTGAGGCTTGTTTCTCATCCTGTAACTTTATCTCTTCTTGTCCTTCTGTTCCATTTCTTCTTGCATGCAGTCTGGTTGAGGCTTGTTTCTCATCCAGTGAGTGTACGTCTTCTTGTCCTTCTGTTCCATTGCTTCTTGCATGCAGTCTCGTTGAGGCTTGTCTCTTATCCAGTAAGTTGTCTCTTTCATGCAAATCAGCCATAGTGTCCGTTATCTATGTACCACGAAGGTGCTCACCTGATCCAAAGTAAATGTTTAGACATCTGCCTTTTACATGCCATAGTTCAATGCTGACAGCTTTGCATTACAGACCGCTGTTAACATTGAACCTGCCTTCATGCTTACATGCGTTTTTCTGGTTAAATTTTCACATGAAGTCCTTGTATCAGCATTTGAATCTTCATCATGTTTTGGCAACTCTACGAGTTCGGCTATAATTTAGAAAAAAGGCTTGTTGGAAGCAAACCTGCAATTTTCTGGACCTTCATGCGGGGGTTAGATTCCTTACACCCGCCATTTGTCAGGATGGTGAACACAACTTGGAGGGGGGGCAATGGTGGTGATTTGGGGCTGGTACGTTACCTTCCAAACTTGATTGATGGGAAATTGAAATTGGACTTTATATTTGATGGTGGGCAAGACGATAGAATGTGCACGGTAGGGGTCAGAATTCAGAACTGATGGTCATGGGCAGGCCATGGTAGGCTCTAAGTGTTGATGTCTTCTTAGTTCTGTCATGTTGGATCATAGTGAATTTTGATGAGAGGATGTAGAAGTGGAGCAGCTCAGTGTTTCTGCCGATAAGTAGTTTAAGAAAGGCTCAGTTGGAGGAACAAAATCTTAGTGGGATGCTGATTCATTTCAATAAAGTCCATTTGAAGCACAAATGAGTGGCGAATGGCGTTTTAAAGAGGGATCGTCGATAATGCGCGAATAATTTTTAACAGTAGTAGCCTAACATTCACAGGATCCTTTTTGAAAGATGGGCATGTCAGGTATGGCATGTATGTGTGTGCGCGCGCGTGTACTTTTGATACATTTCTAGAGTAGATTCACATTAATGTAGAGCGAGGCAGGTTGATTAGTAAACTGTAACGGCCATGGTAGTCCTCACACACCCCCACCCCCCCCCGCCGCGTTCTCAAAGGTGTTAACAGTTACATGTGTCTATGCATTGATTTTGCATGATTGATATGTACACGTATCCACCCACAGCCCCTCAGGGGCTGGCAAAAAATACTATCGAGAGTATCATACGCAGGATGTGTTATGCCACGTTTTTGAGAGAGAGACAGACAGACAGAGCGAATCCAATGTTGCGCTGTAGCACAAGGCACGCATCTCTTGGTGCTCAAATCAGGAGGTTAGGAAGTCTGAGACAAAACGCCGAATAAAACTGTGAAAGCAAGAAGAATCCATTAGGAAGGTCTTTATAGCATCCACTAGTGCAAGTTGAAATGAGTAAAAGGCAACGGGCGCATTAACCCTGGCAAAGGCCAAGACTGTATATCTAAGGAAGCAAGCTCATGTGAATATTGTCCGCAACCAGGTAACAAATCTCATCCTTTAGAACACTTCGAAGTCTAGTGGGGACTCTTTCGTCCCGCCGCCGCCAGGGGGGTTTTTTGGCGGCGCCGTGGTGGTGGTCTGGAGTGGTTTGGTGGGAGCAAAGACGGGCTCACACTCTGGAGCCCACTAGAGTTTCATGAAAGCGTCAAAATTGTGTGAAATGAGAAAATACCTTCATGAAAATTCATAGTCTAGTTTTACATTTTTGAAAAACATGAAGAACAAATCGATTCAAATTTCCAAATTCCTCCTTGCTATGAAACAAGAAGGATCTATGTATGGTTCAACAATAAATATTTCGTGAACTCCAGGAAAGGGGGGTTGGGGTGGTTTATAGCAATGGGGTGGCCAGTTTTGTTGATGGGATGATTATAGTGGCTCACATTTTTGCATTAAAGTTTTGGCATTTCCAATTTGATGTTCAAAAATGGAGTCATGCGAAAGAAAAATTCTCATTGAAATTCCAAGTTTATGAAGAATATGCTTAGTTAACACACATGGTGCGAAGTTCTCTCTCTTTCCTACGTACTTGCTTTAAGTTTGTAGTCATATTGGATTGAAGACTCTTTTCTTTGAGTTTGTAGTAATACGACATAAGTTGATTCTTTAATGTTCAAACATACAGACTTTTTTCTCTCTCAAGTCAAATAGATTCGAATTATTGAACTAAATAGAGACTTTTTTTTCTCTCTAATCAAGTAGATTTGAATTATTGCACTACACAGAAAATTTGCTAATCACAATTCAAACTTGTATTTTGTGACCATGTTGTCATTCTGTCGAGACTCAAAAGAGTGACATCGCAGCGGAGAAGTGATTTTCAACTGGGGGATATGTTGAACTCTTGTTGGAGGGATGCTGAACTCTTGTTGGAGGGTGCCTTGTTATTGACACACCTATCCTAATACAATTATTATAAGATGGGTACATAAAAGGAGAGTGCATTTGTACAAAATTTTTTAATGGGTTAAAAGTCTACATCCATAAATGTGTTTCTTGCATGACAATACTAGAATGTGTCACTTTGATTGGTTTGGGTAGTTATATATTTTCTACTTATGACAAGAGGCATAAAAAGTTTGAATTATAGGTACAAAATGATGACTACATGGGCATAATAAATAATTTTGTTAGTTGTCAAATGCAACGATGAAGTATGTGTGTGCTTTACATGTAATGTGTTTTGTGTAGATGTATAAATGGTCCAAACATGTTTGCCATTGTCTTCAAAGTATTGCACACATGCACATGCATGTGCTTGCATGCGTGCGTGCATGTGCATGTTTGCCATTGTCTTCAATGTATTGCATACATACACGTGCATATGCTTGCATGCATGCATGCACGTGCACACATGTGTGCGTATGTATACAATGAAGCAAAAACTTATAGGTAAAGCTATTGCATGCCTTCTAAGGAAGTTCATGTGCATGTGTGCGTACACACGTACACACGCGCATGCTTGCATGCACACACGCACATGTATGTATACAATGAAGCAAAAACTTATAGGTTAAGCTATTCATGCCTTCTAAGGAAGTGCAAATGTTTAAAGATGGTCTTGTTTTGGGCATTGTTGCACATGTAACATGTGAAAATAGGCTAAGAAGTAACCCATAGATTATATACCACATGTTACCATGCACACATAAATTTTAATGGGTGAGACTCCCCCACTACAGTCGTGACCACCTCATCTAAATGGGCTCTAGGAGATTAGGGCTTGGACATGACATAGAGAAGAAAATAAGATTCATAATGTGCACCATGTATGTAATAAATGATATGCAAATACAAGAGTCACCATAAGCCCTATCACACTGGACTAACTGCAACAAGGCTTAATAGCCTAGAGGAACTATGGTGTCTAGAATAAAATGTGAATATGCCACATCGCTAAAAAGCTCATCCTTTGCCTGTATGAACATCCTAACATTAGCATGCACGTATCATTTTAGACACAATGGCATAACATTGACTTCCAATGTCATCTTCTTGCTAACATTAAGTCTTTCATTAACATTCTATGATCTTTTTCTTAAAGCACTTGTTAGTAGGTATCTCCACCATGAAGAGGATTTGATTGTTTGCAATTTGTCGAGTGTTGTTACTTGGTAAAAATGGCATCCATTTTTTCTTCTCTAACACATGCTCCATTTTATTTGACCTCTCCTCCATGCTTCTCATATACATTTATTATAGATGTGCACAAGTCTTTTCCATTCCATGTTGTCTGATATACATTATAGGATCATTGATTCCATGATGATATGCCTTTCAATCATGCATTATGATAGAGGTTTTCAATATTGCTTATATAGAGCTTGAAAATTTATTGATGTCTCAAAAACCGACTAAGATCATATGCCATATATCCTATCTAGCATCAAGAAAGGATATGATTTGTCGTGCCAACAATTGTGTTATTACTATAGACTATACAAAGAACTAAATGACTTGTGATGGCATCATTTAGATCATCATGTCAAGTACCTAAGATTTTCATTGATAGTTGCTTGAAATTTTCCATATGACGTTGGGACTATTGTTGGGGATAAAGGCGCCTCCGCCTAGTCGCCCGTGTATTACTACACTGACACTCACTGCCACTACACACTGCAGGTGGTGGGCGCCCATCACCGTCACTTTATTCTGTATTCTTTTAGTGACAGTTTGAATAAAGGAAGGCCCAGTTACACATTGTGACTGTTGGAGTTCCCATTTCTTGTCTCTCTCTTTCTTGCTCTTGCTCTCCCGCTATAGCTCTCGAGTACAAGCTTCGATCCTTCTCACCTTTCAACTGGTATTAGAGCACAGCTTCCCGACTCTTGAGCTTGGCTTGTGGCATTCTCAGCTTCCCATCGACTCCCCACTTACATTGGGTCTCCTTCCCGGCAGCCATAGCTCATTCTCTTGAGCTCCCGTCACTCCCCGGCTTCCCGAGCTTCTTCCCGGCCTATTGAGGCACCATCAGGGCATTGACCTTGAGGTATTGCTTTATTATTTCAGAGATTTATCTTAGTCCACAGGTCTAGGTAAATAGGGTTTTCACAGGTTGTGGGCAGCCATAACTCACACCTCTTGGAGCTTCCTTTACCTGGATCTTGCTTCCAGCATATCAAGGCTTGCTGAGGCTTGGTGTAGGCCTTCTTTGGCCCCCATTTGTGCCCCCTTTGGGCCCCATTGTTGACACGTGGGACAGCAGACCCCCCAGCCAGCTTATGTTTTTTTTGCGCCTATTTCAAAATCTGGCCCAAAAATCACTCTTTTTGTCATATCTCAGCATTTGGAACCCGATTCAGGAAGATAAGAGTCTAAGTTGGGGTTTTGGTATGCTTCGGACACGATGGTGATGTCAGATTTGCCAAATTCTGATGATAGAATATTCTGCAACAAATTTCAAGTTTGAGACAACATGTATTTGTATGCCTATGGCTTATGTGATGCTTCTACTGATGTCTATTGATACCGGATCACTTGTGGATGTTATGCCTCTTATGTGAGACGCATTTGGAGCTGATTTAGCTCAACCATTGACTGTTTTGAACAATCCCAGATCTGTCCAAAACAGGGCAGCCACCTGTTACTTCAATTTTATGCTTACAGGTCTTGGCATTTGATGCACAATTATGCCCTGTTGGTGCCTATACATACGGGAATGTATGCCTATGGATTTGAGGTTGGATTGAGCACTGATTTGCTCAGTTTACAGAGGTTATATGCTGCAGGAAACTTTAGGGCCTGAAGCTATCTATGCTACAGTTGGGTTATGCCTATTGGTCACGGGGTGCTCTCGACTACTCGGTATGATGTCATGATGTATTTGGACTATGCCACATGTCTTGTTTATGCTTCGAAATGCTTTTGAGTTGAGATTAGAGATCGATTTGGATTTGACTGTCACTTCTTTGCAGCTGGCATTTCATCTATGACATGGTTTATGCCTAGGCTACCCAGTACGGGTTATGATGTCTTGGTGAATGGTTTATGCTTTGGTTGTGGATGGCAGTTGTTTGAGCTCGTCTCGACATTGATTTGAGTATTCCCTTTGAGCAGTTGGACATTGACTTGGATTTTTCCGTTACGACTTGGCCTTTTCCATTACGACCTTGGATGCTATTGAGGCATTGTCTTGGTTACCTGTCTTTGGTACTTTGACTTGGTTTGCTTGAGCTGTTGAGCTCGTTTATCCGCATTTTGTGCCACTAGGAGCATCATGTATGCTTGACCAACATTGAACAGAAGGTTTATGCTATTTTGAGCATTTTGCGGATACTTGAGACTTTGGGATCTCTTATACATAAATGTTGGATGGTTCATGCACTGATATCTTGGAATTGATTTTGACCTGAGCTTGGGCTTTGCACTCTTGTGAGCATACACGTACTGGTGTCAGGTCTTGCCAGAGTTATGTATACTTTGCCATATTGTCCAGGGGGTATGCCTACTCACTAATGGATGCTTTGGTGACATGTTTGGGTGTTTGCTCAGGGCCTTGATGATTTTTTGGTGCTGATTTATGCCCGTTTATGGCTGGTCATGTCTTGGCTGTCATTTCTTGACTTGGTGCAGTGATTTGGTTAGCAATTGCCTCTCACAGTACCCTGCTGTCATTTATTACATCAAGCATATAACTCCGGACTGACATGGATTTTTCATACTGAAATATTCTGAAATGATGTACTTTCACTAGTACTTGGTGGGCAGCAGCTTTGGTTACACTTTTCTCGCCATTTTCTCTCGATTTTGGTGATTTTTTGGTCATTTTCTGCAGTAAATAGCAAGCAGTTTTGAACTGTCTACAGTCTTCCAGCCTACATTATGGCAAGTTCGTCCACTGATCATGCTATTTTCAACATCACTAAGCTTGATGGTACGAATTACTCTTATTGGAAGAGCCAGATTTAGCAGGTATTGGTGCAGAAATCGTAGATCAAACCATTGAGGTTCAGCGAGCAGCCGTCTGCAACTATGCCAGATGAGGAATGGTTTGAGCTTGATGAGTTATGTAAGTCCACTATTGTATTCTCTCTTATAGAACATGTTCATTACAATGTATTTGAGGAAGAATAGAGTGCATGGAAGTTGTGGGATAAAATCAAGAATCTCTATGACAAGAAAAGTCCAGCGAGTCAGATGTATTGGCTGAAGCAGCTTATGGGATCTGATGAAGGAGAATGTGATCATGTCTACTCACTTGAGCCAGTTCCATGCTATACTCAAGAACTTGACTTCGCAGGACATCACTTTTACAGAGGATGTCACTCCTCTTTTCTTGCTTGGTACTCTTAATGAATCATAGGATGTATTTCGCACTGCATTATGTGCCTCTGCTACTACCTTGAAATTATCTGATGTTGAGAGTGCTCTTCTGCAAGAAGAGGTTAATCGTAAGAATTTGGATGCCTCTCTGTGTCGCATGCTATGACAGTTAGAGGCAAGAATGATGGATATGGAAAGCATGGCAATGGCAGTGGCCATGGATGGGATTCTCAGAAATCTCGGTCCAAGTCTCGTGGAAAGTCACGTAGCAAATCCCGTGACAGAAATGCAGATGTTACTTATCACCATTGTGGAAAAAAGGGCCATATTAGGCCACAATGCCATGAACTGCGCAATGAAAGGCGCAAAGATAAGGGGAAAGAAAAAGTGCAGGATAAGTCTTCTGATCATAGCATAGTGCTTGCAAAGTCCAATGTTAAAATTGAAGAGATTAATGTTATGCAGCCTAAGGATGTTGATGATGATGATTATATCCTTGCAGCTTCTTCAAGTGCTTCGCAGATGATAGAGATACACTCTATGTATGCACATTGTTGGCTCTTGGACTCAGGTGCGTCCTTTCATATGACACCTTGCCGAGAGTGGTTTCATTCATACCGTATTGTTTCGGGTTTCGTGTGCTTGGATGATGACAACTCTCTTGACATTGTGGGCATTGGTGATGTTAGGTTGCAGTTTCCTTCTAGCAGCAGTTTTGTTATTTAGGATCTACGTCATGTACCTGCTTTGATACTCAGTCTCCTGTCAGCTGGACAGCTTGATGACGCATATTATCATGTATCTTTTGGAGACTCTGTATGAAAGATCACTCGTGGCAGATTTGTGATTGCGAGAGGTGCCAAGGCTGGCAGCCTCTATCCTTTGATTGTATCCGCTTCTTCCCTTGATCATGTTTTATCTGTGGGTTCTATCCCACATGTATCTCTTTGGCATGCCCGTTTGGGCCATATGTCTTTGAAGGGAATGTAAATGCTTTCTAGTTTGCAGTACTTACCGCCCCTTGATTATGTATATTTTGATTCATGTGAGCATTATCTTTATGGCAAGCAGACTAGGTCTGTGGGCCCATGCCTTGTCAGTCTATGGGTGATGCCAAGTATTTTGTTATTTTCATAGATGATTTTTCACGGAAAGTTTGGTATTATCCCATTAAGCTGAAATCCGATGTCTTGGCTATGTTTCAGAGATAGCTTGTACTGGTTGAAAACCAGTCTGGGTATAGGCTAAAATGCCTAAGAACAGATAATGGGGGTGAGTATGTTTCATGTGCTTTTGAGCAGGTATGTGATGAGAGGGGTATTAAGCATCAGTTGACCGCCCCCTACACCCCCCCTCCCCCCAGAATGGTTTGGTTGAGCTGATGAATAGAACCATCTAGGAGCATGTACGCAGTATGCTTAGCCATGCAGGCCTACCACAGAGCTTTTGGGCTGAGGCAGTTAGTACAGTTGTGCATATCATAAACAGATCACCTTCTAGTGGTTTGGATTTCCAGGTTGCCGAGGAGGTATGGACTGGAAAACCTCCCTCTTATGTGCATCTCCGTGTCTTTGGATATGAGGCATTTTGCCATGTGCCCAGGGACAAGAGAAGTAAGCTGGATCCTAAGAGTATCAAATGCATTTTCCTTGGTTATGGGGATGCAGGCGAGATGGGTTACCGTCTCTGGGATCTGCAGGCGCGGAAAGTCATCCACAGTCATGATGTAGTCTTCCATGAAGACAAGATGCATAGGCAGCTTGAGAGAGTTGTTGAGATCCGTAGGGTCACATTTTAGGAGGAGCCGAGAGCTCCCGCACAACCAGTTGGACAGCCTACATCTGTAGCAGATACTCATGGTTAGGGTGTTGGACATGTAGCTGGGCAGGCGCAACAGAGCCTGCCGTGAGATGGTCTACTAGAGACAGACGTCCACCTGATAGATTTCAGCCCTCGATACATTATGTCTTGGTTACAGATGCAGGAGAGCCATTTACTTATAATGAGGCTATGCGCAGGGGTGACAGTCACTCTTGGGAGAGGGCTATGCAGTCTGAGATAGACTCCTTGCATAAGAATGAGACTTGGGATTTGGTTTCCTTGCCTAAGGACAAGAAGGCTTTGCCATGCAAGTGGGTGTACAAGCTGAAAAGTACCCCTGGACACCCCAAGCCGGCATACAAGGCTAGATTGGTAGTAAAGGGTTTTAAGTAGGAGCATGGTGTGGACTTTGATGAGGTCTTTTCTTCTGTGGTTAAGATGACCACCCTGCGCTTAGTCTTGGCTTTGGTTGCTCAGCTTGACTTGGATTTATGCCAGATGGATGTCAAGACGGCTTTCTTACATGGGGACTTGCATGATGATATTTATATGGAGCAGCCTAAGGGCTTTGCAGAACCTGGCAGGGAGCACATAGTGTGCAAATTGAAGAAAAGTCTTTATGGCTTGAAGCAGGCACCTAGGGAGTGGTATTATAAGTTTGATGCCTTTATGCAGTCACAGGGCTACAGCAGGAGTGCTATGGATCCGTGTCTTTACAAGAAGGAAGCCCGTGATGGTTCTTTATTGATTTTGGTACTCTATGTGGATGATATGTTGATAGCAGGGAAAGCTCATGATGAGCTAGATGCTCTTAAGGCTCAGCTCAAGAAAATCTTTGAGATAAAAGATCTGGGACAGGCCTCTCACATACTTGGTATGCGCATTAGATGCAACAGGTATCAGGGACTCCTCTACTTGTCACAGAGGGAGTACATTCATAAAGTCCTTGAGCGCTTTCGCATGCAGGACGTAAAGCCTATTGGCTATCCATTGCCTTCTTATATATGAAGGTATCACAGGGTGATTCTTCATAGACAGATGAGCAGAGGGCCGAGATGGCCAAGATTCCCTATGCATCCATAGTGGGCAGTCTTATGTATGCCATGATAGCCACTCGTCCAGATATTGCCTTTGCAGTTGGTATTGTGGCACGCTATATGGCTACACCTGGTAAGAAGCATTGGAATGCCTTGAAGAGTATCATGAGGTACCTGAAGGGAACTGCAGATATGTGCTTTTGCTATGGCATCCAGGATGCAGGAGTCGTGGGGTGGGGTACACTGACTTTGATTATGCAGGATATGCAGATAGTAGGAAGTCCACTTCCGGCTATGTATTCACCTATGCTGGAGGTGCTGTTTCTTGGATATCCAGGGTGCAGAAATGCACGGCCTTTTCTACTACAGAGGCCGAGTATGTTGCAGCCACCACTGAGGCTTGCAAGGAGGCCATTTGGTTGGGTCGTTTGGTTGCTGACCTTGATATTGATGCTATCCCTACACTGCATTCGGATTCTATGAGTGCTATTCAGTTAGCCAAGAATCCGGTCTTCCATGCGAAGATGAAACACATTGAGGTGAGGTATCACTTCATACGTGGGGTCGTTGAGAACAAGTGTGTTGATCTTGTCAAGATCTCGACTGACCAGAATCCTGTAGATCTGCTTACGAAAAGCCTCTCTACAGAGCGCTTTGCCTTCCTCAGGAGGTTGATGGGTGTGGGATGAGATGACATCTTTCCTCATCCTGTTGTACATGTGTACATGTTGTACTGTCTTTTTCTTTTTCTTTTCACTCCTCACTAGGGCAGATTCACCTTTAAGTGGGAGGTTGTTGGGGGTAAAGGCACCTCTGCTTAGCCGCCCATATATTACTACACTGACAGTCACCGCCATTGCACACTGCAGGTGGCGGGTGCCCGTCACTGTCACTTTATTCTTTATTCTTTTAGTGACAGTTTGAATAAAGGAAGGCTCGGTCAGACATTGTAACTGTTGGAGTTCCCATTTCTTGTCTCTCTCTTTCTTACTCTTGCTCTCCCGCCATAGCTCTCGAGTGCAAGCTTCGATCCTTCTCACCTTTCAACTATAGCTTTTTTCTAGATTGGTTTTGAAGGATGCTAGATAGTTGGGTTGTTAACATAAATGATTCAACTACCTGAAGCTCTTGAGAATAGGGTGAGGAGAAACCCATAGATTATACATAATATGAAGAAGAGTGTTGAAATACAAAGAAAAGTCCACAGATTTCACACCCTATGCCAAGCAAATGAAGAAGAGCCATTAGCATGGGGAAGAAAGAGGAATTGTTTTGTCACTATGTAGAAAAATTTTAGTGGGTGAGACAAAAAACCCCATCTAGATGGGTTCTAACTATGAGATTAGGGCTTTTACATGCCATATAGAAGAAAACAAGATTGATGATGTACACTACGCATGCAAGAAATGATATGCAAAACAATATGAATGAGTCCACAAGCCCTATCAAAGTGGACTAATTGTAATGAGGTTTAATAGCCTAGTGGAATTACTTGTCTAGAAGAAAATGTGAATATGTAATTCCCACAAGCTTTGCCTCTAAGAACATCCTAACATTGGCATTAAACATATCACTTTAAAACAACCAAGCAATCCATGCCTAGATTCTCTTGGTGCTTTTCATCGATGTTCTCGCACTATGGTTCAAAGCATTAGTGTTAGTAAAACAATTAGGAAACTTTGCATCCTAATGCATGTTTCACATACTTGTACACCATTGCCTCCACACACACACACACACACACACACACACACACACACACACAGATTCTTGCATGTTTCACATACTTGTACACCATTGCCCACACACACACACACACACACACACACACACACAGATTCTTGCATGTTTCACATACTTGTACACCATTGCCCACACACACACACACACACACACACACACACACACACACACACACACACACACACACACACACACACACACAGAGATTCTTGCATTTGCATGCCAAGGGAGAAAAGTAGAGGAAGAAAAGATATAGATGCTTCTAATCCTCAAGCCAAGAGATGTGAGAAGGAAGAAGAAGAAGAGAGGATGTTGCCACATGACATCATAGGACATGCATGTATAGTTGCTTCGCACGTGTCAATATCAATTAGGGTACTTTGCATCTTAGTTGTTACTAATATCCCTTAGTGCAAGTGAGGGGGTGCTAAGTCTCCAAGAGGCATACATTGAAGGCTCCTCCACCTTCTCTATTTTTCTCTATCTTCATGATCTCTTGCTCATTACATTACTTAATATTATATATATTAATAATGTATATTACATTAGTTATATATGGAACACATGTTTATTCATTTATGTTTTAATGTTAAATAATGCTATTTGTGTTTTAATATTTTAATTCAATTATTTACAATTTAAAATAGAGTTAATTAATTTATATTTTAAAAGTATTTAATTTAATAATTACATGAAAAATTGATATTTTGATAATTGAAATGATCACATTTCAATATTTATGTTAGAAATTAGAGAATTTTAATTTTTATAGTAATAATTTTGAAAGTAATATTAAATAATTTACCTTTTAAATTTATTCAAATTTTAATAACTACATTGAAATAGTATTTTCCTTTTCATAATTGATTTTTTCATGTATTAATATTTATGTTAGGAATGAAAAATTTTTAATTTATGTTTCATAATTTTAGAAAGCTATGTTTTAATTTATTACACATTACTATTATATAGTATTAATATCTCTATATAAGTGTAGAAGCTCTCTCTCTCTCTCTCTCTCTCTCTCTCTCTCTCTCTCTCTCTCTCTCTCTCTCTCTCTCTCTCTCTCTCTCTCTCTCTCTCTCTCTCTCTCTCTCTCTCTCTCTCTCTCTCTCTCCCCCGGTAATGGGTGTGGGGGTGGGCGCAATCACGGGTGCATGGGTGGGTTGCTAGGTAGTCATCGTGGGGGCTAGGCTCTATCGTGGGGGAGCCGGGGGGTGAGGGGAGGCCTCCCAACATCTTGGAGCTGCAACCCCCGCACCCCCCCCCCCCCCCCCCCCCCCAATTAATGCACATAGAGGTGGAACAACCTTAACTTGCAATGTCCTCTTCTTGCTAGCACAGTTATTTATTAATAATTCTATGACCTTTTTCTCCAAGCATCTTTTTTAGTAGGTTTGTCCACCATGAAGAGCATTTGGTTTTGTTTAATTTTCAAGTGTCATTGCTTAATAAAAATGGCTTCCACATTCTACTCTTGAGCACATGCTACATTTTATTTGACCTCTCCTCCATGCTTCTCATAGACTTCATTGCAAATGTGCACATTTGTTTTCCATTCATGCTGTCTAATATACACTATAGGATCATTGATTCCATAATGATATGCCATTCAATTTTGCATTATGGTAGGGTTTTTGAGTAGTGCTAATTATAGAGCTTGACAATATATTGAGTTGTCAAAAGTCAAGTGAGATCACATGCTATATATATTGCCTACTGGAAGGAAAGGGTAATGCTTGTTGTGCCAACATTGTACTACTTCTTTAGACCATGTGAGGAACTAAATGACTTGCAATGAGACCATTTGGATAAGCATGTCTAGCACCTAACATTGTCATTTATAGACACTTGGGTTTCACCATAGGACTTGGAATCAAGCTTTTCTTCATATGGTTTTGTAAGAGGCTAGATAGTTGGTTGGTTTATAAATGGAATAAATGCCCACATATTGCACACAATATGCCAAGCAAATGAAGAAGAGCCATTGGCATGGGGAATAAAGACGAGTTGTTCTATTACTATGCACACATATATTTTTGTGGGTGAGACTTAACCCACCATACTCATGATTACCCCATCTAAATAGGCTCTAACTGTGAGATAATAGCTTGGGCAAGACATGCATAAGAAAAAAAGGTTGTTAATATGCACTATGTATGCAAGAAATGGTATGCAAAATAATGCAAATGAGTCACGACAAGCCTTGTCACAGTGGAATAATTGCAACAAAGCTTAATTATAGAGCTTAAAGATATATTGATTTTTAAAAATCAAATGAGGCCACACGCCATAAAACTTGCCTAGGAGAAGGAAAAGCATATGCTTTATTGTGCCAACAACTATTGTGCTATTACTCTAGACTATACAAAGACCTAAATGACCTGCTATTGCACCATTTGGATCATCATGTCTAGCACCTAATAAATTCATTAATAGCCACTTGAATTTTACCATAAGGCTTTGTGATCATGCTTTTTTTTCCACATGGTTTTTGTAGGAGGCTAGATTGTTGGATGGTATGAAAGTAAAATAAATGCTGCAAGTACCTTAACTCTTGTTAGAAAAAAAATTATATTGTATGAGGAGGTGGTAGAAATCTAGGGGGATGTTTAAACCATAGTACAATATGAATTTTCCCCAATAAAGCACTCCATTTTCTTAATAAAAATTTCATGTGATAAGATTGTAGAAAAGTGAGCTAGTGCATCTTATGGAAGCAAAATTAGTAAGTTGAATTATTTGCTTATCTAGTTGATTCTTGTATACGTTTGTGGCTTTAATTAGAATTAAGGAAAATATCATAGATCAACCTTAAGATACCCAATTGTATGCATTGCTCTTTGAGGTAATGTGAGGGTTGCAACCTCACATTAAAAGCTAACTTGGACAACTCACTCTTTTTTTCCTTAGCTTCTTTCTTCTCGCTATTATCATATCCTTTGGGCTTGCTAAGGGAAAGGCTTTAGAGCTTGGTATAGGGTGCATTTTCCCCCCCCTAAGTTAAGGTAGTTTGTTAATCCCAAATACAAATCAATTGGTAGCTTACTTAAATTGTCTTTTTAGTTTTTTTTAAATTGCATAAGTTAACACCCTTTCTTGTCTTCGTTTTCTATGTTTCCATTGGTGCAAGGCTGCTTTTAAAAGGAGTTATATGCGAATACTCTAAAAAATGTTGCTTATTGAATGTTTAAAGCATTCTACTATATTTAAAGCATTCAATGTAGAATTGGTGGCTTACTTAAATCGTCTTTTAAGCTTTTTGAATTGCCAAAGTTAACACCCTTTCTCATCTTTGTTTTCTATGTTATATGCCAATATTCGCAATAGTTGTTGATTGAATGTTGCAAGTATTCAATATATAATAACAATGGCCTTTTACACTTCTCCTCTTTATGATCACACACACACACACACACACACACACACACACACACACACACACACACACACACACACACACACACACACACACACACACACACACACACACACACACACACAACTCTTTCTACTTTAGTGACATACAATTGTGCAAACACCCACATCACTTTCTACTTTCCTTAGTGCAATGTTGTTTTTGAAAAGTGTTAAATGACCTCATATTAGTGCAATGTTTCAAGCATTTGATATAGAATCATGATGGAGTTTTGTACTTGGTATCCTTGTTGTACTTCACATACACATCACTACCTCCTTTGCATGCACGCGTGCATGCGCGCGCGCGCGCACACACACACACACACACACACACACACACACACACACCCACTATCTACTTTTTCTACTTTTTCTTCAGTGCAAGGTTAAGTGAGAATATTCTCAAAAAACTTGTTGGTGATGATGGTCATTTGCACTTATCAACTTTATGATTTCTTTGACATTATACTTAACGCACTTCCATACTATCCTGCACGCACACACACAATGCTTACGACTCTCTCTCTCTCTCTCTCTCTCCACCTTAATTGTTAGGTTCTCAAAATTACATATTAAAATCCATGCCTTTTCTTCTCTTTTACAAAGCCCATTGATATGTAATACCTCATCTATATTTATTGTAATATTTAATATCCAATTTAACAAACATTTGTTGATTTTTCATGCGCCACCTTCTACTTTAGTCTCTTCTCTTTCTCTCTCTCTTATCATATTTGCTTTTTGGGTTATCATAGATAGGTATTAAAAATACACGCATTTCCTTCTTTACAAAGTTTGCTGACATATAATGCTCGCTCCATATTTATTTAGACAATTCTCATTGACCTAAAGAGACCTTTGTTGATTGTCTTGCACCTTATTGACTATGAATAACACACAAACACATACATACACACATACAAATGTAAACCTACACACAAATTTATAGACAATTATCTTACTTGCATGTATGCAAACATATACAAATATGCATATATACTTGCATGTATGGAAATGCATACAAATATACATGTATATAGAATTTCCACACATGCATGAATTCATGTAGTTGTACACATAAGAATATAGACATAGGTACATGCCTATACACAAATGCCCAAAAGAACAATGTTATTAGGGGCATTTGTGAATACATTTAAATATATACCTACTAACCTCACATATTTGTGAAGTAAATCTCTAGGTAGCTTCATCAAAGCAATTGCTAATTATATAATGTACTAGATCAAATTATGAAGGGAACAAGTACAAGTCTTACCACTAACTTCTATAATAAGAACTTAATATTGGCCAGGTACACAAAAAGAACAATTATTTAGGATATGCATCCATACTCACACCAACATATATACACTACTCCAATATAGGAACATGTACTTACATACCTTAGAACGTTCCTTCTTGGCCTTTGCAAATGAAATGGAAAAATTATGGCTCTCTCCTACTAGCCACATTAAAACAAATGCCTAATGTAAATATCTATGTACTATGGATAGGTAGTTACACATCTTGTAAACTTTGAAGATATAATCTAGGTAGACTCTAGGCTCATGTGAACTTCTTTTTGTAAAAGAAGTTTCTCTATGAATGCACATAGTGTATGCTAGCTTATCAAGCCTATATGCATTTAGTTTCGATTGTATGCCCATATATTCTTGGTACAATTCCTTTCACATCTTACAATTTTAGGGCTACTATTCTACTTAATTAACCACCCATAAGCCTATATACATTTAATGCCTTAAAAGGCTTTTCTTTTCCATAGCATCACCATGATCTATACTTTAACATTTATTAGCATCTTTACACACCTTTTGAAAGGCAACATGTCTTAGGATAGACATATACTTGTGCACACCAAAACTTTGCACATGCGTGTACATATGGCTTTTAAATTTGAAGACATCAATATCAAGGATCTCTCTTTATTTCATGTTGATGAGTGCACCTTGTTGATGATGTGTCATGAGCCCAAGGGGGTATGCATGTGATAGCGATGGTTGAGATAATGCCAAATTGGGTACTTATATTGGGAGGATGAATGTACATCTTTCATATACATTATCAATCGTTAGACAAGGGACCCTAATTTATTTGAAAAGTTAAATATTTGGAGTATATTGTGGTCAAAGTATGACTCCAATTCTTCCCTAGACTTGGACACATTTAGGGAAGAAGTCATCTTGGCTCTCTCAAAAGGTGCTTCAATAGCAAATGTTTGTATATCCCCACATTAACCTAAGTATGCAAAAAAAAAGAAGCTTAAGTTCCTCATTTTTCCAGTACATACCATTTTAGACCATGATTTAAACTCAAATGCATTTTAGAGATACCATAAATACTAGGGAAAACCCTAGGCTTCAAGTCTTCTAAGCATGCCACAAGAAACAAAGGATTATTTATTTCTTCATGTTTTTTGTGTGGACTAGCCTAAAGCATGCTATAAACTAAAATAACATTTATGAAAAAGACCCAATGCTTCATAAAAATCAAACAATTATATTATTTTAATTAAAATCTTGAGCCAAACCTAATCTATTATGTACACCTAAAAGAGTGTCATATATTTTTAGTTTCTCCCTTCTTTGTTGTGGATTTTGGTCTTTAGACATCAATAGTAGGCCATATGGGGAGTTATTCACTTGTCCACTTGCTAAAACACATCTAGATCTAACTAAGTATTTTTAAATCAATTAATAGGGGAGCTTTGTGGAGTAAAGGATTTAGCTCTTTGCAAGACGAAATAAGGACTAAAGCATATAGACCAAATGTCCTAAGGATCTTTCTCTACTTTAAAATTCTTAGTTACTTCTCTAATAAATAACAATAAATTTTCAAATATACCCAAGATCTTTCTTTAGTAATCTTGGCCACGAAACTCAATGACCAAGTTTTTTTGGTCATGGGTGTAAATATCCAGTCTTTTTGGTTAATCAACTTAGCTCAAGAAACTTAGTTTGGTTAGAAATAATTGGACAAATTATTGTTCGGGGTAAAGGCACATGTGCCTAGTCACCCACATTTACTCATTATACATTGTACCCACACACCTATACATTGCAGGTTGGCGGGTGCCCATCACTATCACTTTATTCTTTATTCTTTCAGTGATGATAGAATAAGGGAAAGGACTTTCTAATAACCTTTTGTATGGTACTGTAGATCCTTTGTTGAGCTTCTGTAGAACCTCTATCTCTATTCTGTTTTATTCTATATGCTTCTGTAAGTGTTATATGGGATGAATGTGTAGCTTGGGTAAGCTTTTCAACTTTGGAAAGAGATGAATACCGGTTCAAAATAGCTCAAAGAAGTGGAAGAAGTAGCTATTGAAGACTCAAAGTAAAGTTTAAAGTGACAGTTACATTGTTAAGCTATGAACGACCAGTGTAGTGGCTCTAGCGAACTTTCATATCAAACATATCTCTTGGGAGGGGTATCCATGACCAAAGAGGGCTTATGAATTATTATTCTTGAATATATCATTCTACTATTGAGAGAGAGCATGTATAAGAGTGAGAAAGAGAGTGAGAGATAGCCAAATCTATGCAAAACAATGTTATTATGAGTGAGAGATTGTGAGAGAAAGCTATGGAACTATTGAAGAAGAATACTATGTGATGATTCCCATTCAAAGTGGTATATTCTCTTGAGTTTTTGTAGTATCTTGATGAATTCTATGAAGAATATGAGAAGCATAATCAAGTTTGTTCAAGTTAAGTCCGTGGGAGAATTGTTTGTATGAAGCTGCGTGAAGATTTCTTGTTCCTAGTGTTCTTTTCCTTGTTGTGGTCAAACCAAATATGAAAAAGATGTTTGTTGATGATACAAGATAGATTTTCTTGTAGTAGATTCCCTATTTTCTTGGTGTTCCTCTTGGGGCTCCACTTACATACACTATGTCTATGCCTATGGGATGTATTGTTTACTGACACTTTGAGTTTGTGATAGTCTTTGGTATTGGTGGTTTATGCGTATTCTTCACTATTAGTTGTATTTATATACCTGAGTTACTATTTGGATATTCCTAGTAGTAGGAGCTTTCTTTCTTGTCTATTTGTCCATACTTGGATTGATATACATTGCTGCATTTGCTACAATATTGTTGTAATTACTATTTTTACCATTATTTTGAAGAGTAAACACTTTACTTTTACATTCTATTGATTGTAGGTTGTGGACAAATACACCCTCCTTTGTTTATGTTCTTTAGCCTACCCTTTTGGATCAATTTTGAGGTTATTTTGCTATGATTACAATAGCCTATACTCTTATCATTTGTAGACATTTGTAATCATTATGGTATGTTCTCATGCATCAACCGATAGTGCTATTTTCAACATTGAAAATCTTGATGGCAATAACTTTCAATATTGGAAGATGTAAATATGGCAAGTCTTGGTGTAAAAAAGGCAAGTTAAGCCATAATTTGAAGTTAGAGGGCATAAAGCTAGAGCTTTATGATGCAAAGGATTGGGCAAAAATTGACGAGCTATGCAAGTCCACTATAATTTTGTAATTATCAAACACGTGTATTTCAATGTTATTAAGGAGGATGCTTATGCAATATGGAAAAAGAATTGTGATCTTATGACAAATAGAGTCCTGCATCTCATTGTATTGGTTGAAGAAGCTTGTGGACCCTTTGTTAACCGTCAGGGGAACAAGGTGGAAAATCTGAAAAAGCTAAAGCAGAAGAAAAAGGCCAAGGAAAAGTGAAACGGAAGACAAAGGCGCACAAGGAAAATCTAGAAACACAAGAAGCGCAGAAAAGTCCCAAATAAGGGAGAAAGACGCACAAGGAAAAGTGCAAGTCAATACTTCTGTAAAAGAACGCAAGCGCATCGTGATTTAATTTAAGGAGCGCCGGGCTCTCACCCGTGTAATTTGTAAATGTAGACGGGCGGTGAAAAGGAAGCTAGGAAGATAGAAGGACAATGGAAAAAATAGCCTAGGCCACGGCCGGCCATGTAAAAAAGGGGATAAGGGGATGACAGCCCAAAAGGGATTTAGGGTTTTGTATATAAAGTTGAAAAGTGAATGAGAAGCTCATTCTTGTGTGTGGCCAAAAGTGAGTCTCCTCTTTTTCTTCTTCTTCTTCTTCTTGCTTGCTTGAGCTTGTGCTTGAGAGAGGGAGTGTGAGAGTGTGAGGGAGTGAGTGTGTGAGGGTGAGGGACCGGGGAGGAGAAGCTCTCCATCTTCTCCTCTCTTCTTCTCTTCTCTTCTCTTCTCTTGTCTTGCTCGCGGCTATGGAGCTTGGAGTGTGGAGCTTGAGAATGGAGCTTGCTTGAAGCTTGCACTTGGATCGTGGAGCTACCGGAGTGCACGGGAAAGGAGGTAACTCGATCGACATGGAGGTAAGCTCACTACACCCGTAGATATGGATGGCACGTCGGCTATGTGAGAGGTAGCCATTAGTGCTCGGCTTGGAACACTTGAAACAATAAGTGGTCCGTGGGTCTTGGTGGTTGAGCGAAAGCTCCCACATTTTGGTTCCAGGAAACCGGGAAAGACCACATTTGACATTCTGCGTTCTAAGAAGAGAGTGAGCTTGAGAGCTAGGGAGAGAGCGAGCTGCGAGGAGATCGTTGAAGTGCTGATTGATTCGAACGCCACATTGATTCCAGGTATGCCTGGCAGTTCCTTCTATTATTTTGCACCTATTTGGAAGGCACGGGATGATTCCGTGGTATAGGCGTTGATCTTGAGGCATCGCGCGCAACCTGCAGGCTGTCGTCCGCACCGTCGAACCAGTCGGTCCGATTCCCAAAATCGGACCATTCAATTTCGGGGTCGGACCGTCCGACTGCTAGAATCAGACCACCCTATCCGATCCGATTCCTAGAATCGGACCACTGTGAGAGTCAAACCCAGTCTCAAAATTGGACACTCGGACCCTGAAAATTGCACACATTGAAAATCGGACTTCAAAATCAGGCACTCGGACCCTGGAAATCGGACACAAGGAATCGAACGGCTCAAAATCGGACGCCTATCAAAATCAGACGTCCAATTCCAGAAATCGGACGTGACCAAAATCAGACCACTGGGTCGATGGGACAACCCAAAATTGGACGTCCGATTCTGATAATCAGACTCCTAAAAATCGGACATTTGAGAATTGGACAGAAAACTGTCAAAATCGGACAGGTATCTAGAACACAAATTTTGACGTATCTAAACCCCGAAATTGGCCCCAAAGGCTACGTAGAGCTAAATGCACATCATAGATCCATCACTGGACTGAAACTTAGAGCAAGTAGTTCAAAATTTGACTATAAACTGTCCTTCAAATTGCGCATGGTGTTTACTGTAACGGCCTTGCAGGCCGGGGGGGACTGCCCCCTGGACCCCTACAGAGGGGGCTCTGCCCCCTCCGCACCTCCCCTAAGTAGGTTGGAGAGAAAACACGCGTCGTGACAAGTCCTCCAAATTGGACCCTAGTGTAGTAATGTCTCTACACGAGCATGGATTCTCACTTGCAAAAGAGTAACCAAAAGCCAATACCCAAACAGAGAGAAACAGATACCCTAGAACATCAATGGGCCAATCTAGCCAACAAGGGCAAAAAGGCCACATTGCAAAAACACATATGTATTGCATACGGACTGCATCTAGTCAAAGCAGAAATCAACAACATCAAGCTGTAACTGCGAGGAGGACTAGATATGACAATCCTAATGATAGATGCTCCTTGAATAGCACTGCACTGGCGATCCAAGACGTCAATGGAGAATCCACATCTGGTAGTGCAGTTGGGGACTCAAGGGCATTTGTCAGAAGGCTTAAATTTAAAAGCCAAGACCCAGAAGACGAAGACATAGCACCACATGCTTATCTTAGGGTCAAACTCACCGTGAAAAGAGAGCATACTATCAATGCTCTGATTGATGAAGGAGCAGATTTTAATATCTTGACCTATGAATCATGGACCCTACTAGGCCAACCAGAGCTTACACCGACTAATGCAACTCTTAGCCCTTATGGGGGACACCCACAAACACTCATGGGGAAGTGTAAAATCCTTGCGACAATTGAAACTGAGAGCTTGCCTATCCTATTTCATGTTCCTCCAAATAGTGCTAATTACAGGAAGGAAACCCTTCTAGGAAGACCCTTCAAAAGGGCGATCAAGTGTGAGGCCGACTATGTAGCACAGAGAATACACTTGACACTACCAGGTGTGAGGATAGTCACAACCTTTAGCAAGGGTAACCTCATCGAACCTCGAGGGAAAGGCAAGGAGGGTGCTGACATAATAGTCAAGCTTGCTAACAAGAGCAAGGACTTGTTGGAAGAGTTGATACAGGCACAGGTTAAACAACAAGAACCAGTAAGTGAGGGCATGCCTGAAACAAGAAGGTCAAGAGACAATGCCAAGGACGGGCTTTGGACTTACAAATATCGTAGAAGACCCCAAAAGAAGCCCAAGCCTTATAGATGAAGGCATCGATGGAGGGTCAGCACAATGCCACGATGGATATCCAAAGCATTGCTACGTGCTCAAGGGTATTACACAGGTAACCGATGGATTTGGGTATCAAATCCCCTTGCTAAACCTCCCTTGTTGACTGAAGGCCAGATTGTATCAAGAGCAAAGAAGCGTAGGAGGAGATCTAAACGAAAAACCAAGTCTCGAGTCAACAACAGTGGAGTGACCAAGCCCCTCATGGTTGAAATCAAGAAACCAAATGGGACCAATCGGAGGGTAGACCCTCAGCCTAGTGTGCTTGACAAGCAGATATCAGATGTAATCGTTGAGAATATGCAAAAGCCACTAGTGCCCAAGGAGCCTTTGATTCCCTAAGAGGATAGCAGGCATCATAGGCTCAACATTGCTCATGGCAAGGTTAAATGCTCAACAAAGCAAATAGCAAAATCATCTAACAGCCACAAGCAAATCTCCTAGCCAATATCAAAGTCACTTAGGAGTCCCAAGTCTCCTACACCCTCTTCCCCTAAACGAACACAGGAAGCACAACAGTCGTCAAGTGCGGCTACTCAATCCCAATCTCTACCTACATCAGAGCTTCCAAATGTCCAAGAGGCAGGACATGACATCACCCTTAGCTCTCAACCTAAGGATGTGCCTATGCGATCCATCGAGGCTAGCTCTTCAAATAATACTTGATCTACGCAAGTGAATGCTCTAAGGGCAACAAAAGACATGACCACTTCCAATCGATCTAAGGACTTGATACCGCAATCCACCAATAGTAGCAAGTCCACTGAACTAGCTGCTACTACTTCCAATCAGGGATCACAACAGTCACAACCCTTGGCCGTGACAATGCCCCTTGCCGAATGTATCCTTAGTAGTTTACCTATGGAGGAGGTGTCGCAACCAAATTCATTGACAACTCCAGCACTTCCAAAGCACCTAAAGTCTAGGCTAGAGGAGTTAAATAGAAGGGAAGAGCTAGACTCTCCAAAAACGGAGGAAGTTGTACCCTCACAACCTAGCGAGGCTATTCAGTAGGCCATGGCTATGTCCCATAAGGACACACTAGAAAAAGAGAATGCTGAGGCCCAACCAAGCACATCAATAGTTGACCTAGTCCAGGGTCCTAAGTCATTGAGAGATGCACCTTCACTGACCAAGAAAAAGAGGAGAAAACAGCGAAAACAACAACAGTTACAGGTGCTTGTGGACCCCAAGAACATTGACACCAAGAGCGCTGGAGAGCTGAGGAATAAAGCATCGAGTCCATCCACCAATGACCCCATTGATGCCTCACCTAATAGCGGTGAAACCTCAGACACATCTATGTGCTCTGAAAAATCAAAGCAGTCGTTACCATCAACGGTTGCTTGCAACACTCAATCCACCGACAACAGAACTTGCATTGACCAATCAAGAGTGAATACAATGCTATCACAACAATATGACAAATTTATACCAATCACATCCAAGGAGAACCATGACGCAATAACGAAGCCTCAGGAGAAACATGGAAACCCCAATAGCATAAGAAATCCTAGAGTTGACCAATCTTGCTCGTTTCGACATGATCCCCTAACTATGCTAAAGCTTAGCCAAACTCCTAGAACCTTGCATGAGATAGCAACCGAGCAAGCCCTCATTGAACATAGAAGTGTCACAGAATGCTTAACCGAGTTGGATGCTAAGCTCAAAGTGTTCGCACATGTCTACGTCCTGGCAGATATGGGCACATTCCCTAAAGAGCAGCTTGAAGAATACTTGCCATTTCCCTTATCTTGGGAAGAGCAAGAACATCTTGACAAGCACTATAACAGGCTCCTGCATGAACGCATGCGACTCATCTCTGACGAGGAAGCCGACGAACTACGCTTAACTATATCATTCAATGATGTGCTCTACCAACCAAATCTCTTAGAGATAGAGCAACTAAAGCGACAATCAGAGGGTCGAAATCAATTTGAACAATGTTGCTGTGAAAACCACGTTGCAATGGCCGAACTAGGAGTCCAGATCATGACAGTCTCAGAGGAGCGATTGGCCAAATGGTAGTCTCAAAGAGACCCAACCTATGTGGCACCAACTTCCTTTCGAGTGCTGACTGCCATTCGGGGTACGGACTTAGCTGAAACTAGCCAAGAAAACTCTCTATCTGATAAGATTCTCACACTGAGGAGGAGTTACATGTTTCCAGTAGACTTGGACAAGGTTCCATGCTACTCGATATTGCAAAATATCTATCGGTATTGAGTAAGCTGCCACGAGTACTTGATGCGTGTGTCACACTCTAGTACAATCCGGAGTTCTACAATTGGCTTTTATCCTCGTGAAGTGACATTGATTCGTAAATATGTACATAAATAAACAATGAATTTTGTGACCCTGTATAGACAATATCAACACACACAAGCAATGATAGTCAAGCGCAGGGAGAAGAGTTGGGTTCAACAGGCTAATCTCCTCAGGTCCTCCTCTCACCACACATTTAGAAGTTGTGTGACCATTCCCACCTCCAAGTGGAGGGCATGCAACCCTCATTACCACCATAGGAAGCCCTGACCAACATCTCTGATGGTGTAGACAGGGTACCGTCCCTTTCTATACACCTTTTTCCCTTTCCGGTCTATCCTTCCGAGGATGAGCCCTGCCCCACTCCATGACAACTAGTCCACGCAACTTAGCATGAGCCAAGATCTGCTAATGGTGGCTGGAGGCAAAACGAACATCATCATGGGGCCATCCCTCTATGAAAAACACTGCATGCCTCACCTCTCCCCTCCTCGTCATATGCGCTTGACAACCCACTATATAATCCCTTCCATGTGAATAGTTTTATCCTGCCTCCTCAGGGCCTAATCCTTGGTTCTCATTTTGCAAGTCCCCCTACGGTAGCCCACATGGAGCACCTAGTGCAGCTAGCTTGCAAGGATGCTATTCGCCGTTGAAGGGAGCATGTAGCACAAGCTCCTCTGTCGGAATGCTATGTACCTACCCTTAAAAGGTATGCAAAGAAATGAGGCCCCAAGCGACACCGACCCGGATGTATGCCAAAAAATCCCCAGGCCAAGGGAATAGAAGCTCAAGGGAGCACACAAGGCATGGCAACACTGGTCGTGCGGGCTCCCACCACACACTCGGGCACCAGGTGCTCGAAAGAGGAGAGGGTAGCTCAGGACAAGCAGGAATTTGACGCATTGTTTAAGAGCATTCTGGAAACAGTTGTTGCCAGGGACTATACCATCTGAGTCCCAGCTGACATCTTTCCCAACCAGCCCCACAGGAGCCCCTTACCAGCACAGCCTCAGTCACCCGACCACCGAGACTTGCCCCGCCTCGTACAAATAGAGTAGCCCTATGTTATATAAAAGGCTTATCAAATGCTACCCGGCCATGACTTTTGTCTTTAAATGGTTAAGTGTTGACATGTTCCCCGATTGAACAAACTTTTCATATTAGCGCTTAATATATTTTCCATCTTTAGCAAAAGAAAAAGCTAATCAAGCACAGGTGATAAGTATCTAAGCCAACCCCATGGAATTCAGATAAGTGATGTCTCCTTGTGTTGCACTAGTTTATTCTAGTCGCGGCATATGCCGTGTATGTACTCTCATGAAGTGATAAGTGGATGCAAGATGACACAGGTCTTTGTGCGAAAGTGTTCAATGCCCAAGTCACCGCAAGACCACTGACCCCACAAAGAGCCGCGATAAAGCCATGCTGCCAAAAGCAAAAATCACCCGTGCGAGTACTCACATCGCATGGCCCAAAGCATAATCTTAACCACTTCCTCTTTCTGGGTTACACTCTACCTCAGGGCACTCACGACAGCTGTTACCCCAATTGTACCAACATCGCACATTCCAAAGAGGGTTGCAATATCTCAAGTGTATCTCCCCATCTCAACGACTGCTCAACGAGGCTAGGGCACAATCATCACTGTAATATCCATTTTCTGAGCCTTCGAAGCTTGACATTTCCCAACCCATTGAAAGGCTGATAGCCTCAACATATTGCAATGGTTGTACTCAGGCAAGCCCAAAAAAAAAAAAAAAGAATAAAAAGATACGATGCATCCACGATCATAGCACAACACCTAGGGGTCCTCAAATTAGGTACGTCCAGTGACCTTGGTCGGTTGGCTCCGTCCCTAGTCCCCTAGCCCTTTAGCATCATCCACAATTGTTCAAGGCACATCAAGGGCAAGACATACCTAGGGAGCTTGTCTTGCCTATGGTTAGACCTGTCACCTTGACCCATTCGCACGATTCCCTCTTGCACTTTGCCTTAATACCATTGCATTCAATTGTGGTAAGCACCACACGAATGGCCATGAAAAGTACACAGTTCTCATCAAGCAAGTCCACTAGCTCCCAGCTACTAAAAGTGCGGTGTCCCTGTGTTCAATTATGCTATGTCGTGTAGTCACAATGCAAAGGATGTCTCATACACCTTCATGTGTACTTATTCTCAACATGGACAACTTTGCTTCATCCACACATTGTTACGAGAAACCAGCCCGCGGTCTTCTAACTATGTAATATCTAAGTATGCACGAGCACTCACATAATATCTGCACTAAAATATATACACAGTTTGGGTCCTCAAGTGCAGGACAATACTCTTAGCTTGCTTACAGTTCGACCTGTCTCCCAAACTAATTGAACCATGTCTTGTGCACGATATAGAAGACTAGCACTACCCCTAGGGAGAAACCACCTATGAGAGGTTTTCAATTGTAGGTATTGAAGACTCCAACGAAAGTGTCGTTCGCTCTTCATCGACACCCAATTCTGAACTCTTATTCTTTATCATCCTGCAAGCCCGCCAAGAATCGTCATGTGCAGAATCCCCAACAAACCAACACTTGTGCTTGCCATCAGTGCAATCCCCAACAAAGAACAACCCTACCACCACCTCCAACAACCCTACCACCAGCCACCTAGGCCACCAGCATGCCCCCAACGACCTTCCTCCACACCACCACCAATACTCCTCCATGGCAACCATCGATGTCCCTTCCACCCACGTCTTCAATGCAAGCCTAAGCCTGCTACCTAGACAAACAAGGTGGAAAATTTGGAAAAGCTAAAGCAGAAGAAAAAGACCAAGGAAAAGTGAAACGGAAAGGCGCAAAGGAAAATATAGAAACACAAGAAGCGCAGAAAAGTTCCAAATAAGGGAGAAAGATGCACAAGGAAAAGCACAAGTCAATACTTTTGTAAAAGAGCGCAAGCACATCGTGATTTAATTTAAGGAGCACCGGGCTCTCACCTGTGCAATTTGTAAATGTAGATGGGCGGTGGAAAGGAAGTTAGGAAGATAGAAGGACAATGGGAAAAAGGGCCTAGGCCACGGCCGGCCACGTAAAAAAGGGAATAAGGGGATGACCGCCCAAAAGGGATTTAGGGTTTTGTTTTTAAAGTTGAAAAGTGAATGAGAAGCTCACTCTTATGTGTGGCCAAAAGTGAGTCTCCTCTTTTTCTTCTTCTTCTTCTTCTTCTTGCTTGCTTGAGCTTGTGCTTGAGAGAGGGAGTGTGAGAGTGTGAGGGAGTGTGTGTGTGAGGGTGAGGGACCAGGGAGGAGAAGCTCTCCATCTTCTTCTCTCTTCTTCTCTTCTCTTCTCTTCTCTTCTCTTCTCTTCTCTTGCTCGCGGCTATGGAGCTTGGAGCGTGGAGCTTGAGGATGGAGCTTGCTTGAAGCTTGCACTTGGATTGCGGAGCTACCGGAGTGTGCGAGAGAGGAGGTAACTCGATCGGTATGGAGGTAAGCTCACTACACCCGTAGATATGGATGGCACATCGGCTATGTGAGAGGTAGCCATTAGTGCTTGGCTTGGAACGCTTGAAACAATAAGCGGTCTGTGGGTCTTGGCGGTTGAGCGAAAGCTCCCACACCCTTGCATGAAGGAGCCTACACATATGTCTACTCATTTAAATAAGTTCCACTCTATTTTGAACAAGCTTATATTGCAGGACATCAATTTTGAGGATAATATCAGTTGTTGTTTTTGCTCGTCACACTACCTAAGTCATGGCACACTTTTCGTACTGCTATGAGTGCTAATTCCCTTGAGAGAGGTTTTAAATATAGTGATTTAGAGAGTGATCTACTAATAGAAGAAGTAAACAAGAAGAATACTGATATAGCCCGTACTTCTCATGCATTAATTATTAGAGGTAGAAATGGTGGAAATGACAATAACAACTATGGTAGAGACTCATTGCCCCGTAGGGGTGTCTCAGTCTTGTGGAAAATATTGTAGTAAGTCTCGTGGATGTAAGTCCTCTTTGACACATCATTATTATGGGTAGTAGGGTCATATTACTCCGTAGTACCATAAAATGCACAATGAGAAAGGCAAGGGGAAAATACAAGAAAATGCAAAGTCCCACTGAGATTGTACCTAAGCCCAATGTGAAGATAGAGGAGATAAATGCATTTGAGTATAGTTCTGATGACTACATTCCTACAACTTTATCTCTTGATGCCGCTGAGTTGACCGATGCAGCATTTGTTTACTCTTAGTATTGGATTTCTAATTTAGGGACTTCCTTTCATGTTACCCCACATCGCCATTGGTTTCATAGCTAGCATACAATTACGAGTTTAGTTAGACTAGGAGATAATATTACTTTGAATATCATTTTCATAATACACATCGTATCCCAATTTTGATGAAAGCCCTATTTAAGTTGGACAATGTGCCAAGGTTGGCAGCCTCTATTCTTTACTTGTTTTTGGATTTGTTGGCCATGTATGGGTTGTGACCAATCTTTATCATGTATCTTTATGGCATCTTCACAGACACCTATCTTTGAAAGGAATGAAAGCATTGACCCATTTATAGTATCTTTTCCACTTGGATTATTCTTGTTTTGATCCATGTGATCATTGTCTTTATGGTAGATACACTCATAATTTGCATAAGAAGTTTGGTCTACACGTGGGTGAGCCTTTTGACTCTTGTGCATCCAGATATTTGTGGCCCCATGCCCTATCATTCCTTGGGTGGTGAGAAGTATTTTGTTACATTCATAGATAATTATTCACATCAGGTTTGGTCTTATTCTACTAAGAAAAAATTGGATGTTTTGCCTACATTTAAGTGCTTTCTCACCATGGTTGAGAACCAATTTGGGTATAGGATGAAATATATAGGGTCTAACACAATGGGGGTGAATATGTTTCTAAGGATTTTGAGTAGCTATGTGATGAGAGGGGTATTAAGAGACAATTGACCACCCCATACACTCCACCCCATAATGGTATTGTAGAGTGCATGAACATGTTTATTTAGGAAAGAGTCCATAGTATGCTTAGTCATGTAGGCTTACCACAACACTTGTGGGCTGAGGCAGTTACCATTGCTATGCATCTCATTAATAGATCCCCATGCACTATTCTTGGTAGTAGAGTTTTAAAGGAGGTATGGTCAAGGAAACCTCCCTCTTATGCACACTTGCAAGTCTTTGGATATGAAACTTTCTATCATATTTCCAAAGACAAGCACAATAAGTCCAAAGTCCATTGTATGTATCTTTCTTGGTTATGGCGATGTAGGTGAGATGGGCTATCATCTTTGGGATTTGCATGCTTATAAGGTTATTTGCAGCCATGATGTTATCTTCCATGAGGATAATATGCATATGAGACCAGAGTAGGTCATTGATGTAAGCAAGGTGATCTTTTAGGAGAAGCCACTTGTTACCATAGAGCTATCCTATTACAATTATAATAGGCTAAGTGCATTGCAGCCGTTGAGGCTTGCAAGTAGGCCCTATGGTTAGGCCGTCTGGTTGTAGATCTTGGTATGACTATGACTCCTACACTGCATTCAGATTAGATGAGTGCCATTCAGTTGGCCCATAATCTGTAATCTTCCATGCAAAGGCAAATCATATTGAGGTGCACTATCACTTCATCAAGGAGGTGGTGGAGGAAAAGTCCATTGAGCTTGTCAAGATACCTATAGATATGAATCCTATAGATCTTATCACTAAAAGTCTCCCAGTGGAATGAAATGCCTTTCTTAGGAGGTTGATGGGCATAGGATGAGATGGTGTCTTTTCTCATCCTATTGTACTCTATGTACATGTTGTACTTTTCTTCTTTTTTCTTTTCTCCTCACTCGAGGCACATTTGCCTTAAGTGAAAGGTTATTGGGGGTAAAGGCACCTGTGCCTAGCCACTCACATTTACTCATTGTATAATGTATACATTGTTGGGGGTAAAGATGCCTGTGCCTAGCCACTTGCATTTAGTCATTGTATAGTGTACCTAACACACGTATACATTGTAGGTGGCAGGCATCCATCATTGTCACTTTATTCTCTATTCCTTTAGTGACAATAGAATAAGGGGAAGGCCGGTCACATATTGTAACTATTGGAGTTCCCACATATCAGCCTCTTTTTTTTGCTTGAACCTTCATACCTCTCGCACTCTTCTTGCTTCTGCTCATGCTTCCACATTTTTCTCACCTTTCAACTATTACATGGGCCTTTAAGTATCATAATATTTTAGTTTTAACCCTTGATAGAGCTCTAGGCAAGCAAATTGTTATGCGAGTAGAAATCTAACCATATTATATTCTCATTGGATGCATGCATCAAGCTTAACATTTGGATTATTGGCAATACCTATATCATGCTTTTGGGCAAGATGAAAAGAAACTGTTGAGGTATTCCTATGGGGTTCAACTACTCCCCTATTTGGTGTAATCTTTACCTTTGCTTTTTCAAGCACAACTCTTACAAAACTCTTGCTCATGCAAAAATGTTTGATATCTTGAAACACTTTGCACATACCTTTTGATTTTATGATGAGCTTATTTTGGTTCATGTACCAAATCCATGTGTCATATTATCCAGAATGCTTCCTCTATCTTCTCAATCTACTGTGGGTGCTAGTCCGATTTTATTTGGTATATAACCCTTTCTACTTTTGTGATACTAGACACTTTATCTTAGTTCATACAAACTTTCTTAGTATGTCGATCTATTGGCCACATAATGCCTTACGAATCATTACTTTTGATAAGAAGAAGAAACTACCCTTCCATTGTATAGAAGTAGCAATAGACCCTCACATTGGTTTGACAAAGTAATTCTCTCTCAAGTTTGACTAGTCTTGGATTCAAATAATTTGGCTTTTGAAGCACACATTTAGCTTTGTTATATAGTTCAAGGCTTTGCAATCATTGGCTTTGAAAAAGTACAACTTTGGAGGCTTGTATGCAATTACCTCCAAATAGATTAACCTTTGTTAAAGTTATACATGTTCTAGCATTGATATTTGATTTGTAGTTAATCTAGGTGAGTACCTTGTGAAAGGTGAGAATGATCGAAGCTTGCTTGGAAGAGCTATGGCGGGAGAGTAAGAGCAAGAAAGAAAGAGACACAAAATGGGAACTCCAACAATCACAATGTGTGATGGACCTTCCTTTATTCAAACTGTCACTAAAAGAATAAAGAATAATGTGATGGTGATGGGTGCTCACCACCTGCAATGTGCAATGGCGGGTACTGTCAGAGTACTATTACATGGACGGCTAGGCGGAGGTGCCTTTACCCCCAACAATCTCCCACTTAAAGGAGAATCTGCCCTAGTGAGGAGGAAATGGGGTTGGGCAGGTAGGAGTAGTGGGGTTAAAGGAGAATCTGCCCTAGTGGGCGGGTAGGAGTAGTGGGGGGGGGGGAGGGTCGGAAATGGGGTTGGGCGGGCGGGGAAAAGGGTGGGCAAGGGGGTTGGGGGTGGTGAGTTAGTAGGGGGTGGGGTGGGAAAGGGGGGTGGGGAGGGAGATATAGGGGAGGCGCAGGAGCGGCAACGGCACAAGCACAACAACAACGACGACGCAACGGCGGAAGCCGTGACGCGTTGGCAGAGGCGAGGGGTTGGAGGGCCACAATGGGGGGTTTGTGAGCCATAGCGGCACTGGAGGCGGGGAGTTTGAAGGGGGAGGGGAGGAAGGAGATGAAGAAGAAGGAGAAGAAGAAGAGGAGGTAGAAGAAGAAGGGAGGTGGAGGAGGAGGAGGAGGAGGAGGAGAGGAGAGAAGAAGCAGAGGAGAGAGAGAGGAAAAGAAGAAGAAGAAGAAGGAGAGAGAGAGAGAGAGAGAGAGAGAGAGAGAGAGAGAGAGAGAGAGAGAGAGAGAGAGAGAGAGAGAGAGGGGGGGGAGGCAATGGGGGAGAGGGGAGGGTACACAGAGAGGGGGGAAGGTGAGAGAAAGAAAAGAAGACAGAAAGAAGGGAGGCAGAGGAGAGAGGAGGGAAGGAGGGGGAAGGAGGGAACCATTGGGGAGGGGGGAGAAATTTAATTTTTAAATTAAAAATAAAATATAAATTAAAAAAGAAAAAAGAAAAATAAGGTAGCCCCCCTCGTCCCGTGCACAGGTGCCGGGCGGGGTTAAAAACTTTTGCAGTGGCAGGACTTGTAAACGACCGAGACACCGTCACGGGGGTAAATAGTACGTTGGACGCATTAGAAGACGGGAAAATGAAAAAACACGGATGTTCATGCGCAACGCGGGAGGCATGTACGCATGTAAAAACACGAAAAAATTAATAAAATCCAAAGCGTGCATCGGAATGAAATGCCGTAAAAATAGAAAATGTGTTGGAAGGTAGGGGGAAGATAGTGGAAAAATGCGACAAGGGGCCCAGGGAGAATGCAGGGCTTTCACATGGGAAAAAGGTGAGAATTGAGCCCAAAAAAGCATACGGAATTAATATCAGAGAATCCGTTAGTTGGAAAGAAGTGCGGGAAGAATGAAAAATGTGCCAAAGAAGGTGCCTGGCAATCCTATCGCTTCAAATCACAATTTCGATCAAGATAAAATGTGTTAACGTGGGAAAAACCCAAAAATCAAACTCGAAAAGGGATTCAAAAATTAATAATTAATGATTTGTCCACTAGAATTGAGGGTAGCCAAAAGGAGAAATGTTACGACAATAGATGATCTTCAGGGCTGGCATGTTAGAACTTAGTTTTGATGGGGTTAGGAGGCGTTCACATGGGAAAAACAATAAAATAAAGCTAAAAAACACCTATAAAATTGAATAACGAAAAATCCATAGGTTGGAACATGGTGGTGGAAAAAGGAGAAATGGGTAGAAAGGGCGGCCAGTCAAGGCTATCCACTCAAAAGTGAATTGCGAGGAGAATTAGGCAGATTCACATGAAAAATGATGAAAATATACACGAAAAAGACATGAAAACCCGTAAAAATTAATAACAGACAAACCATACGTCAAAATGATAGGGTGTAAAAAGAAAAAATGTCAAGTGAAAGGTGTAGGATAGAGCTATCATATGAGATCAACATTCCAAAATAATTGGGGAGCGTTCACATGAAAAAACATCAAATGTGCGAGAATTCTTTCAAAAATTAATAACTTTCAATTTGTTGCTTGGAACAAGGGGCAGTGAAAGGAGAAATGTACAATTGAAAGGGTTACACATGATTTTAAGGTTGGATTTGGGGTTTTGTAAGTGGAGGGTGTGTTCACGTGGAAAATGACCAAAACATCGTATAAAGGAAAATAACAATAGGATCAACCTCGTAAGTAAGGGAAATGAGGGCTAATGGGTGGGTAAGGGACCCATTAAGGTAAAGTGAAGTCATGGGATATACACAAATTCCGTGAATGACATATGCAAGATGTATGCTCGGCAGACGCGCAAGGACGCATCCCCACACTTAAAACCTTATTAGGTAGGGTAAAATGACTCGGCATGAACACAAGACGTGTCAGTGGATTGTATGTGAACGTCCTCACACTTAAAACATGACTGTCACTTGTAAACAGAAGGTGTAGGATTAGAAAAACTTGGCCCAATTTGTCCAGCATTGCGATTGACTATTAACGTTGCGTCATGTGTCGTAGTCGGTTGCAAGAGGTACAAAGATGTCTTCATAGCATATGTCCAATGCGGCAGGGACTATGCAACATCACCGAGGGAGGCGGCTTTACTAATGAAGGTGCATGAATTCGAGTGATGACGAAGGATATTGCACTCAATGCACAATCACTCAAATGGGAAGGAAAGAATAGGCACTCACCCCATAATGTACATTGCTTGATGAATCTCGTAGAGAATCCCATAACGTACACCCGGTTTAGAAATCAACAAGAGAAATGGGACAGAAGGAGTATGCCAGGGTGCACAGTTGATGGTGCATAAGTGTGTCCAACCCCATCTTGCATAGGTACAAGTAGGAAGGCCAGGGAGCCTTATGGTGCGGTGTACAGAATAGGGTGATGTGTCCTGTGATGACGGCAGAGACAAATCCTGTGGGTGCATAGGGAAAGGAAAATATAACTTGCACCAAGTGTTGTAGTGCCCCTCAATCTCACCTCTTGATTTTTTTGAGGACACACCAGTCACACTCGATCCCCCTCTGACTGACACTCTATTGGAGAATACAAGAGGACAACCCGATCCTTACACCCATTATTGTTATCCTCACAATCTCTTATGCAAAGGTTGTATGCCTTGTGCGCATTTGATAATGTAGCAGTGTATCCTGCCATGTGCTAGCATACAATGCGAGAAGGAAGGCCAGGGAGCCTTATAGTCCAGTATACATGAACAGATCATGCATTGTGCATTGAGAGGCCCAGCCTGTGCGTGCAACCCTCCATTCCATACAACTCACCTCTCATTTGAATTGAAGGAAAAGGATTGGTTACTCACTCCACCCTTTGTCTTACGCTCTGGTGATAAATACAGAGGGTAGCCCATACTCACAGCCCATCCTATTAGGATGAAAGCTCACATCACTCAATTGTTTGTCGATGAAAATTGCTTCATCTGTTGCTAGCATCAGGGAGTTGATGATGAGATGTACCCATGGAGGTAGCCCATATATTTGGTACTGTAGATTTTATGGAGATAATGCCATCTTTGTTAGGGAATCACATGTGCTACCAGGAGTATAGAGAGGCTTTGGAAATTCTTCTAAAAAAGTGTTAGCTGATGATTTGGCTAACTTAGACTGCGGGGTGTTATCACCTTTTCCACAAGCAGCTTCCCATCCAAGGGTGTTTCCACCTTTTCTCAGAACGAGGCCTGCTCTATGATTGGGAATTGCTTCCTTTTCTCCCATAACAGTATGTTTTTTTTTTTGTTTCTTTATTTCCTACTCCTGAGGGTGTTTCCACCTTTTCTCGAAGAATAGGTTGGCATAACAGAGATCAAAGTCCTTTTCTCCCATGATCGATATATATATATATATATATATATATATATATATATATATATATATATATATATATAAAGAGAATGGTAGAAATACCATGTATCAAGACCATCCTCACCACCGTTGTTGGATCAAACGAGAAGAGAACAAGGTAGGGGTGGGAGATATCTATGAGGGGCTAGCAGAACAAGGCTGCCTCATGAAGAAGATCTTAAGGGCTATTAGGAGTATGAGGAGAAAGGCAGTGTGATGCCCAAAAGGGGAAGGGTGGGTCGAATGTGATTGTCAGGATCCCTAGGGAGGGAGTACTTCTTCAGGAGATAGACATTGATCAGGAAAGGATCATCAGAGACATCAATGACATGCACTTGAACAGAGCCATTATGGTTGATATCAAGTACCTTATAGGGGGCCCATCCATCATTGTTGAAGCTTGCCAGGAAACTTAACAAATCGTGAATCATAGGCTAGGACAAGATCACCTTCCTTGAACTCCTTGTGATTGATGAAGTTGTCACGATAGGCCTTTCATCGGGCTTGTGTGGCTTCTATGCACTATAGAGCCATCTTGCAAATCTCATCATGATACTCCAAGTGCAAGAGACAACGTTGCAAGGACTCAGCATCTCCCAAGTGTTCATTGATGGGCACGCGCAAGGAGGGAAACTTCAGTTCAACAGGAAAAATGAATTCTGTACCATACACCAGCTGGAAGGTGTCTATCCTATAGCTGCCCTATGGGAGGTTCTGTACACCTAGAGGGCCTCTATAAGTTGATCATCCCAATCACGGTGATGTGAGGCAATCGTCCTTGTCAGGATCAAGTAGAGGATGTGATTAGTGTCTTCAACTTGGCCATTGGCTCTAGGGTAATAGGGGATGGACTTGCGATGGCGAATCTTATACAGCTTTGTGAGTTCTTCCATGACCTTATTAATGAAATGAATGCCTCTGTCACTTCATGTGAAGATATTCTCGTATAAGAAAATGTGAAGATATTCTCGTATAAGAACAAGGCCATGCTATTACCATCGTACCGCTTCAGAGCTTTAGCTTTACACCACTTGGTGATATAATTCGTACATACCAGGATGTATTTGTTCTACTTCCGTTTGGTGGGGGGATTGATTGGATCTATGAAGTTGATGCCCCACTTCTTGAACAACTTCAAGGGAAGGATAGGCTACAGTGGCATGACACTAGTCTTGGTGGGTTTTCCCATCCATTGACATGCATCACATTGCTTACAGTAGTAATAGGTATCCTTATGGAGGGTTGGTCACCAGTATCTTGCTAACAGAGCCTTTTTGGTTGTTGCTTCTCTTGCAAAGTGGCCTCCACATGGCTTGTCATGGCATGCTTTCAAATCTATGCTGATTTCTTCTCCTACAACACATCTTCTAAGCATTTCATATTTGACTTTCTTGTATAGTGCACTACCTAACAGGGTATAGGGGGTTGATTCTAATAGAAGCTTTTTTCTTTCTTAACTAGAGATGCCATCACGAGGATACTGTTGGGTTGCCACGAGGTTGGCTATGTCTGTATACCATGGGGTAACTTTTTTGACTAGAAACAAGAAAGTAGTAGGGAAATTTGGATCATCTTACTCTTCTTCATCATCACTTTGAGAGATTTGCGAAACGTAATCAGCTAGAACATGAGAGCGACCGGGTTTGGCAACCACTTCAAAGTCGAACTCTTGAAACAAAAGGAGCCATCTCATCATTCTTCCCTTCACATCGGCCTTGTTCATCAGGAAGGACATGGCTTCATGGTCCACGTAGAATTTGAAATGTGTTGACGGCAGATAATATCAAAATTTTTCCAAAATAAACACCATTGCTAGACATTCAAGCTTCGTCACTATGTAATTCCGCTCTCTGTCGATTACTTTCTGACTTGCATAATAGATTGGTTGATCTAACTGAGAGGGGCCCTTTTGGCATAAAACTGTACCTAGGCCTTCAACTGATGCATCAGTGTGCACATGGAATTCCTTCATCCAATCAGGAGGCTGTAGGATGGGTGCTTCAATCAAACACTGCTTCAAAGTGTTGAAGGCTTTGTCACATTCTTCTATCCAAATAAACTCCGCATCTTTCCTTAGAAGCTTATGCAGAGGGGCTGCCTTCATCGCAAAGTGTGCAATAAATCTTCTATAATAGCCCACATGACCAAGGAATCCCCTCAATTGTTTAAGGTTAGTTGGGGCTATCAAGGTGGCAATATTCTCAAACTTAGCAGGATCTGTTGCTATCCCTTATGCAGAGACAATGTGGCCGAAAAGAACTCCTAATGAGACTCCAAAGACACATTTGTCGGGGTTGAGAGAAATCCAATACTCTCGACATCTATCAAAACATTGCTCTAGGTGTCCCCAATGCTCATGAATTAGGCTACAGACACAGAAGTCATCAAGGTACACTTCAATGAAATCATATAGATGGTTCTCAAAGGCAACCATCATCACTCGTTGAAAAGTAGCAGGAGTATTATAGAGCCAAAATGGCATCACTCTATAAGCATAGATTCCCCATTCTGTGGTGAAGGTTGTTTTGGATTAATCTTCTTTTGCGATTTGGACTTGGTTGTATCCTTTGAATCCATCCAAGAGGGAATAGAGCTCATGACCTGCCACTGTGTCCAACAGTTGGTCTATGAATGGGATAGGGAAATGATCCTTCTTCGTCTTGGAATTTAGTTTTCAAAAATCCACACATATTCAAAGTTTCCTATTCTTCTTGGGTACTACCACAATGGGTGAAATCCATTCACTATTAGCCACTGATAAATGAACTCAGCTTCAAGGAGCTTCAATAATTCGGCCTTTACCAGAGCAGAATAATTAAGATTCATACGTCTCTATCTTTGCCTCACAAGTTTGGCATCAGACTCTAGATCGATGTGGTGTTGGCATACTGTGGGATCAATCCCCTTTAGATCTTTGTACGACCATACAAACACATCTAAGTTCTCCTTTAATAGGTCTCGCAAAACCAATAGTTCCTCTTCTAGAAGATTTAGACCCACTTTCAGGTGACATTCAGTACTGTCAGCATCCACGAACGTCAATTGCCTTTCACTTTCCACTTCTTGGATAAATGTCCCATGGACTGGTTTTGGGTAGAGATCTAACTCCTTCAAGGGAGTGGTCTTATATTTCGATGATGCACTGGAACTAGTGTCCTCTTTTAAGGGAGGCCTAGCTCGCTCTTTAGGAGGCTAAAATGGTATCATTAAGGTTTCGGGTTTGAGTTGGGGATGAGTTACTTCTTGGCTCGAGGATTCGTCTTCTAAAGATGCATCCAAGAATGCCACATAACATGAACTTTTTGTGTTTTGTTTGAGCTGCAAGAGGGCTAGGGGTTGTTGGAAAGGTGCATCGTCATCATCTTCTTAAAGGAAGGGTAACTTTGGACGACAAGAGCCATTGCTGAAGGAAGGCCTATTCTTCTTAATCCATTTCTTATAAAGGCTTTTCTCATGATGTGACTCATTAATCAGTCTAAAAGGTACCATAATAATTCTGTCGATCAAAGAGGGATCTTCTACTTCTGAGGCTTCAGGAAATTCAGGGATTTCTTCCTCATCTCAACCTTCCGTGGGTAGGATAGATCCTTCTAGCTCGCATCCATAATCTTCTTCTCCATTATCACCTTTGTCCTCTTCAGAGTCTATTTCTATCTCTGTGGGGGATCTGTAAGAGAAAAATAAGCTCTTTGTTATGTCATCTGCTTTTATCTCTATGTTTGTCTTTGTCTTTGCTCCTATCCCTGTCTTTGGCTCTATCTCTACGAGTCCCATATAACAGGGAGAACAATACATCCAAGCTTCTATTTCATTGTCAAAAGTGATTTCAGAAGTCAATTCGGGTTTAGGTAGGAGGTATTCACCGATAGCCAAGGACTTTGCATCTTTTGGGAGTTGGCTCACAATGCCCATTGTTAAGGATTGTGTCTCTGTTTTCTTGGAAAAGATATGTTTGATAGCCTCTTCGTCTCCTGATGTACTATCTGTTACTTATAATTAGAGGAGTTGGTTTTACAACTTCGATGGACGTGGATCCATTGCCTTTTTGCAATCTATACAACTTCAATACTACTTTATTGGGTCCTCTGCCTAGGGTTAGGGTCCCTTTGAACCAATCCGTCCTTGCTCTTGCTTCAAAAATCCAAGGTCTTCCCAATAGCAGAGGGTATGAGGTCTCGTAGGAATTTGGTTTGACCACTAGATATGTCAGCCAATAGTCTCTTCCTGCGAGGGTTGTCTTTACGTATGGGAGAATGCCCAACGTTTTGATTCTACTTTGGTCTGCCAATCTGATAAGCCACTGTGTAGGCTGCATTCCTTGCAATCCTAGATTCTTCATTGTCACATCTGTCATTATGTTTACCGATGAGCCTTCATCAATCAATGCATCTGCAATAAAGCACCCTTCAATCGTCTTCTTGTCAAGATGCTTTTGAATCTTTTTCGACAACTAGGAGACAACATCAGCAACTATCAGAATGTTAGGTTTGGTTTAAAGGTATCTAGGTCGTTGATCAAATCATACTCTTTGATAGGATCCACAGGCTTTTCCAATCGGTTGGGAAATGGGGCCATGCCCACTTTTATCTTCTCTTTTTCTTCTAGGAGTGGCAACATTTACACTTCTTCTTTTTGAGGAGGTCCTTCCATATCCTCTATTTCATGTACCTCTGGTCTTGTCTCTGCAATTGTCTTTGTGGCTCTCTGTGGCTCTATAGTGCTCCGTGCGTCATTATTCTGAACTGCATTGTTTTGCTTTTCCCGAGAAATATTAAACTTCACAGTCTTAACAGAAGAATTATTCTCTTTTGGAATTACAGGTTCTCCTTTCTTTACATGTGTTATGTTGGCCACTTCCAATTTCACCAAATTGAAGTGGGTTCTTGGGTCTTCTGTTGGGTATCAGAGGTAGATTTCACAAGAGTTGGACTTGGACAATCTTTTGCAATGTGGCCTTCTCCTTTGCATTGACTGCATAAGGGTTTATAATCCAAAGACCTTCTAGGATTTGGACAATTTGGTGAGATATGACTCTTTTCTCTATATCTGTGATACTCCACCTCTATTCTCTGACCACCGTCAGACTATCATCCTCTGTAGCTCTAAGAGGGAAACCTCCTTGGACTGAAATTAGGACCAAAATCCCTAGGCTTTGGTCCAATGTCCTGCATTGTCATTTTGGATTCAAGCACGTTGAATCTTGCGTCTTCATCTTTCTTTCTTTGTTCGTGCATCTCTTTCGGAGAGTAGATATCCTCTATATGGTTCTTTCTCAATAAGTATGAACAAAAGGCTCAAAAAATTGTTGGTTTTTGGGTACATTCAGTGGCTAAATGTCTCGCTTGATGGCACTTTCTGGACCATGTATTAGAACACATCACATCTCTCCTACCTCCTGCTTGCAGGAGTGGATATATTGGCAGTATTCACCTTCAGCGTCTGTAACTGCTCTGTAATCACATCCATAAACTCTTTCTTGATACTTTTCACTAAATTGGATAGGTAGTCCTTCAGATTTTCACCTCCTTGAGTACTTATACTAGGGTTTTGGGAAGCTTCTGTGATTATTGCATACACTGGTTGGGTTGACCCAAAGGGTTCTCTGTTCTGGTTCTGATTCAGAGCTCTTGTTGAGACTTGGGGTTGTTGATTCCAGTGGGTAGGATTCCACTGCTATTGAGTCGCCATTAGAGGAACTATTTGAGACCACTGCTATTGTGGTTAAACCATCATTTGAGGCACTGTTGTCTGCAACCACTGTGGAATAGATGCATTGTACTGTGGCACTGTTTGCATCTAGGGGTAGGGGTAGGGAATTGTCCCTGGGACTGCATTTGGTGGGTATACCATTCATGGCATGGGAGGAGGTAAGACTCCTCTTTCTGAGGTCATTGATAACCTTGCTTCAGCTTCATCATATAGTCTTGCAGCTTGCAGATTAACTGGTCTTGTCAATTCCACAAACTTGCAAACTTTTGGTTGTAGGCCTTTAAGGAACACTCCTTTCTGGATGCCTTCCTCCAAATGATGATTGGTCCATCTCTTCAAGATGGATTTCATTCGCGACACATAAGCGTCTACTCTTTCTCCAGGGGATTGGCTTAGGTTCATGAACTCCTCTCACATCCACTCTTCAAAACCTTCACGCCTAGATTTAGTGAGGAAGGCCAACTTTAGGTTGTCCCATGTGCCGAAAGTTCCTATTGCTTGCCTTTCATACCACTGAAACGCCGCGCCTTTGAAAGTAGCAAGGAATATTAGTAACCAATGCTCGAGGGTTCTAGCATTGTTAGCCACACATGCTGCCATAAACTTTGCTACATGAAGATCAGGGTCTTCATTGTACTCTCCCTTTAAAAATGGCAATGGTACTACATTTTCTGGCTTGTCATCAATATTTACAGGATGAATCTAACTAGGAAAGGGACCTTGAGTCACCGTGGGGACTTCTATAAAGAGTGCTTTTAAAGCGTCAAAGGAGGTTTCTACTGCAAGTTCGTTCTCGGTCTTGAGTTTTTCTTTCTCTCTTCTCACGTACCTCTAGACTCATTCTAGTGCTTGCCTCTTGATTGGTCATTCATCAAGGAGTTGGCTCTGCTCAGTTGGTCTATACTCAATATAACTCTTTTCTTTCTTGTTTTCGTGAACCTTCATTGATCACGACTCTTGAAGCTTCTTTACGATCTCCCACTTGATGATGTTTGGAAACTTCTCAATGAATGACAAATCTTCCATGGATGGTCATTCTCTTTGTTTCTGCACTTTAGTTTGTTCCCAAACAAATTTCCACCAAGATGCAAGATTCTATTGCTTCAATAGGAAGAGAAAATAGTCCACCACATAAAGCCTGCATCATGATGGTAATATATTTCTGCCATTGTGAAATGAAATTCTTGTGGAAAGTGGCTTTGGAAATGAGAACGTCCAATTATTTAGTGATAGAAGGAACTTTTCAAGCATCCATTGAATTCTTCTCTTCTTGGCAATGCCATTTTTCTCATTTTCAACCTTTTGTAATGCATGTTGATAGCAAGTGTCCTCGGCTGCGCACCAAAAACATGGAGCCCTAAGAGAGACACCAAGGAAAATGGAATTCTATTGTAATAAAATCTATCTTATAGCATCAACAAGCTTTTGTTTCATTCTTTAGAGAACCACAACAAGGAAAAGAACACCACTAGCAAGAAATCTTCACGCAACATCATAGAAACAATTCTCCCATGATTTTATCTTCAATAAATTTATCATTTTCTTCATATTTTTCGTTGATAGACAAAGAGAACACAAAATAAACACCACTTTGAATGGAAATAATCACATAGTATTCATCTTCAATGTCTTCATAGTTCTCTCTCTCAGTCTCTCATAGAAATGTACATTGTTTTACATAGAATTGACTATCTTTGACTCTCTCTTTCTCTCTCAATCAATAGTACATCATATCATTACTAAAATACTCAATAATCACTCATAATAATCATTTTTTGGTCATGGATGCCCATTCCAAAAGGTGTGTCTAATATGAAAGGTCACCAGAGCCACTACAGTGACTTCTCACAGCTCACTACTATCACTTCACTCCAGTCTTCACTTGAATCTTCAACAGTTGCTTCTTCCACTTCTTGAGCTCTTTTGAACTTATATTCACCTCTTTCCAAGGTGTCTAGAAAACTTTTCCAAAATCATACATGCATTCCACAGAACACTTACAGAAGATCTACAGAAGAGAAACATGAATAGGAACAGAGGCTCTACGGAAGATTTCATAGAAGGTCAACAGAAAGCATCAGAGCCACATAACTCATACCAAAACCATTTCAAACTATCAAAAACCATTCAATGATCTTTTAAATATTCTCAACTTCCATCAATCATCAATCCCTACTTCATTCAGAAGAAAAATAGAACAAAACAGAACCTATCAAAACATCACAGAACCTCATATTTCTTCTGAGAATCATCATGAGCTTCCAAAAAATAATCAATCTCATTTAAAACACTCTCAAAAACTTCCTAAACAACTAGTCATCACTCAAAATCCATAAAAAATCAACCATTTAGGCCTCAAAATCAACAAAAATTAGCCAAAAAATCTAGTCAATTCACCCTTCAATATGTCTCTTTCTTATTTGAAAATGCATTCAAATATGTTACTGATGCACATTTATTAGTCATTCCATTGCTACTTTTTTCTATCTTTAGGCTTGACATTAACGTTGAAAATGCCTTCAAACTCCTAGGATGCTACCAAAATTTTCCAAAATCTACTTCTAAAATCTACTATTCACTTTGCTAATGATGGCCACATCCAGTTCTTACTTAACCTAATGATATATATGCACTATGCCTTGCAAAGAAAGGGCTAGTTTGTTTATGTAAACATGGAGTAAGACTGTGATGCAATTCTTAGTTAACTTAATGATATCTATGCACAATGCCTTGGAAAGAAAGGCTAGTTTGTCCCTATAAACATGGGCCTTGAGAATGCATTTTGCAAGATGATTAAAACCTTGTTCATGGTTACCATTGCTACAATAGGAATTAATGGATTGATGTCTACCCAATTTCAGCTAAGAAGATTAGTGAGGTAGGGGTGCCCCTTTGCACCATTATTGAACAACACCTTGTCACGAAACATCAATAAGCTTGAATTGGACAAGAGAGGATGCAAATAGATTGATGGCTACAAAAACCTGCAAGAAAATTCTCATTCTCACCAAGAACTTATGCCTCAAAACACACAAGAAAAATGGCACACAAGATATTGATAAATGCTTTGATCCTCACTCTCTTCCTCTTCCTTACTCTCTATGAGATCTTGCAAAAGAGCACAAAAGAGAAAGAAAGAAGAATGAGAAATGAGAGTTATGCCAAATGAGTAGAGAGGAAAATGAATCGTAAGGTGGGAAGATAAAGAAAGGGAGAGATGTAACCACCTCAACCTCCCACCTCCTCAAATCCCACGCCTACAACCATCTCCTTTTCCTTTCTTGAATTATAAAATCAAGTTGCATACATTGGCTAAGGTCTAGAGAAGACCCTTCATTTTGAGAATGAGACAAAGGTGTTTGAACTTTTCTTTTCCTTTCACATTTTAAAATGTGGGCCTTTGGACCCACACTTTTACATTGCTTTATAAATTATTTTTTTCCAAGAAGTACAAAAGCAAAGTGCCACTTTTACAAAAGATGTTTCCATGTTGAGCACATTTTGTTGCCTTTATTTGCACAAATTTCTCAGTCATAAATTATTTTTTGATGTGGTAGCCAATCCATTTCTTAAGACGAAAGAAATCAATCTTCAAAAAGTTGACCTTCATGGCATCCCTCTTCTAACGATTTGCAAATGTGTGTGCAACTATTTAAGTTTGAATGATATGCCAATTGGTTGCAAGCACTATCTTGAGTACTCAAAGTATTGTCTAAATGCTTATCTTAGATATCATATACTTGGGAATAATTTTGGGGATGCTTTGAGCTTGGTTTTGAGCTTGGGACATTTTGTCTTAGCTGGAAAATTACAGTTTGCAAGTACCATAACAGAGAGGATATTTTGGATAGTTGGATGGTTTCCATTGAGGTCCTTATATACTGATTTGGTATTGATATTGTTGACATATGCTTGGACATTGGGTGCACATACTTTATCCCTCATTTTTAGACAGAAATACATCAATCTATGTAGGCATTTTGGTGCTGTTTGTAGTGAACATTAGATCTTACTAGTTAGTTTGCATCTCTTCTTGGACGCTTATTTTCTGACAGATTTGGCTTGTCTTCTTATCATTGAGCTGCAATTATGGCTGGTAGCAATGATAATAATCATCTTATGCACATCAAGAAGCTTGAAGGGGCACATAACTTTGCAATTTCACAAAAGCAGTGCTACAATGTATTGGTGAACAAGTGAAGCCTATTGAGTTGAAAGGAGGACGACCAGTGGATAGAGCAAGAGGATTGGGTTGAGTTGAATGAGCTGGCTCATTTGACCATTGAGCTTTCAGTTTTTGATGCTTTGTTGTCAACATAGAAGGGCTTAACTCTACCTAATGACATTTGGAAGTGACTAGAGGAGTTGTATGCTCAGAAGAATGCTGCAAGTAAAGTTTATTGGCTAAAGAAATTGATGGATTTAGGCATGAAGGAGGAGACAGCCATGTTTATACACTTCAGTGAGTTTAATTCCATTTTCAGCAAGCTGGTTGCCTTGAAGTTCAATATCGATGATGATTTCAAGGCTACTTTTTTGTTATGTACTCTACCTGAAAGCTGGGATACTTTTAGGACAGCCATGAACAACTCAAATGATGTGCTATTGTACTCTAATGTAGAGAATTCTTTACTTATGGAAGATATGAATCGGTAGAACAATGCATCTAACAAGTGGCCTAATGCTTTGCATACTAGAGGCAGGTCTCAGTAGAGGGAAAAATCTAAAAGCAAAGGAAACAGTAAATCTCATGGGAAAGATGTGGAGTGCCACCATTGTGGCAAGAAAGGACACTTTAAGAGGGATTGCTTTAAGTGGAAGAAAGAGAAAGGAAAGAGTAAGAAGACTAATGATAGCAAGGATGAGAGGGACAGTTAGCCAACTAAGAAGAGCAGTGTCAAGATTGAAGAAGTGAATGTAGTCAACCATGAGACCGACAATGGTCATGAGGTACTCCTTGTCTCTTCTTTCTTCAATGCACATGCCCTGGTAGCAGATATAGATGATGACATGCATACCTGGATCTTGGATTCAAGCGCCTCAGACATGGTGTTGTCCACTTGGGGGTACATTTGTACTTTGTCACTTTTTTTTCTCCTCTCCTCACTAGAGGTACATTCACCTTTAGGTGGGAGGTTGTTGGGGGTAAAGATGCATGTGCCTATATCACCCTATATTTACTTCACACATTGTGAGCTCATGCCTATATACTGCAACTGGTAGGCGTCCATCACTATCGCTTTATTCTTTATTCTTTTAGTGATTATTGAAAAAGGGAAGGCCGTTCATACATTGTGATTGTGGGGGTTCCCATGTACGGTGTCTCCCTCTCTTGCTCTCTTGCTCCATTTTCCATAGCTCTTTCTTTGCTCTTGCTTCTGCATGTGTGCTTCTACTCAGGATCTACCTTTCACAATCCCTATTAGGTAGAAATGTGCCATGGAGATAACTCTTGTTGCATTGTGTAGAAATGTTGAGGAATAGATGTGCCATTGAGATGACTTTGATAAGTTGCAACCATGGGGAGAGAGAGGAAAGAATCCCTTGAAAGAATTAGGAGAAGAGAAGTATTTATTATACATAGGTGCATTTGAAAGATAGGGAAAATTTTGTGAGAGCCATCTAAAACAAAAAGAGAAGTTGCAACTTGCTATTTGGAAGAGAGTGGGGTTCGAATCCAACTTGTTAGTTATGTAGCCTTTTAAAGGATTGGAGGAATAATTTTTTAATAAATAGGCTTTTTAAATCTCAAGACTCTTTAGATGTGTGTCACATAGGATTTCTTGAGTTTGGTTTAGCTTCAGGAAATGTGAAAATAAGAGATAGTATAGATAGATACTAGGCATTCCACACCTAGATTCTCCCAGTGCTTCGCATCAGTGCTTTACATCAATATTCTCTTAGTGCTTCAAATTGAGGTTTGAATCACTAGTGCCAGTAACAATTAGAGGCTCTTTGCTTTTTTAGTTCCTTTTTAGTTTATCTCCATGGCTATAAAGCTTCACATCAAGGCTTGAAGCACTAGCGTAAGTTACTTTGGTTTATTTAGTTCCTTTTTAATTGTCTCCATTGTTATAAAATAGGTTAGTAAGAGTGAAAAATATGTATTAGCTTTTGCCTTACCAATCCAATTTAAGATAATTCAAAAAGTCACATTGATGATACTATACTCTCGAAAGGATTCATCTATTTTATCTAGCTTTAACAATTCTCAAGGTCTAACTAAACATGTCAAAAAGAGGCATAACTGTTTGCTTAAAAAATTATTGTTTAGTGGTTTAAGATATTTCTCCAAAAGAAATACCTTTGCAAAATTACACTTGGTGCTTCTTACCTAGATTCGCTTAGTGCTTTGCACTAATGTTAAGTTAGTGCTTTGCCATTGTTAAGTCAGTGCTTTGCACCATTGTTAGTATTTGTTGTGCACTTGCAATACGACATTTTAGAGACGAGATCAATCCTATGCACACACCCTATGTTCCCCTTATATTTTAATGTGATGAATGCTCAAGCACACATTATATATTTAGAGAGGCATAAAAGGATGACAAAGGAATTCAATGCAATTGTAAAGGCTTTGGACGTTTTTGGATGGTGTTAGTCAAGGGATTATACTTGGGTGCTATTAAGTAAGGCAATTTGGTACCTCTCTCTCTCTCTCTCTCTCTCTCTCTCTCTCTCTCTCTCTCTCTCTCTCTCTATTGATGTAGCCACTGGGAGCTAGAGTTAGGGTTTCCATTGTCCTCTAGTCCATTCACACCTCACCTTCCCTCATGCACCCTTGCTTACAAGGGTTCCCATATTATACTTCTAACACCTCCCCTCAATGCCAAGGTGGCATTGGATTACATAGCATGTAAATGGTTCCCCCACTCAATGAGTCAATGTGTGATACCTTTCTAAAGTAGGCTACAAGGATGTTTATGGAAAGATGATACAATAGAGACTAAAAAAGCCAATCATCAGATGCTTTGGAGATATAGTTGGCCTTCAATTCTTTTAGTACTTTAGGAGAGTTAGGATATTTATTGATGGCATGTCCTATTTGTTTAAATTTGTTACATTTCGTCTTGTTGGGATATTTCTTCCACTAGTTTCAATCAGTCCTTTCATGTGGGAAATGAACTTTCCAAAGTCTTCTCCTTGCTTGTATTCCAAGCTAAAGAACTCTATTTTGAGGAAGATTTTGGAATTTTTTCCTCTTGCACCATACAATTTCTTGAGCTCATCCTATGTCTTCTTTGCGATTTCAAGTTGATCAATGTGGTGGATTAAGGATTCATCTAGGTGCAACCTTATGATGGCTTGGGCTCTTTTATCATCTTTGACATATATTAGGGTTGGATGGGTCAATGGATTTGGTCCCTTGACGAAGGGCTGGTAACCCCTCTCCATCATCTTATATTTTACTAATATGTACCGTAGGTGAAAGTCTCTTCCATCGAACTTGTGGATTTGAGGCTTTACATCAACATATGCCATGATAGGAAGATATTACTGATTGCACAAGGCAATGGCTGTGTCTAATCCTTTACAAGATAGGTAAAAAGAGCAAATGAAATGATGTTTTAAACCAAGTAAATAGCAATATAAAAGTAACTGATGTATAATCAAATAAATAAGATTGGATAAAGAGATGAAGATCGTCTATGCGTTTATATCTAATACATAGCCTTACAATAGTCAAGTAAGATGATGATGGTTAAGCACTTAATGAATATGCTTAGGGCCTAAAAACCTTCAATTTACTAAGATTAGCCAGAAGCAATGATCATTAGTGTTTAAAAGCACTAGTATCCAAGCTTAGTGAAGTGCTTGTGTTGGAGTCCAGTTGAATGTCAACTTGAGAGCCACCTTTGGAGCAAGAAGCTCTAAGTTTTGAGCTTTTAGATCTACAAAGAATTCCAAAGGTGGTTAATTAGTGATTGGAATAATTGTTATTATTGACTTCCAGGATGATTAAAATGGACATGAAGAAAGCTTGAGCTTCCTAACTATGGTTCCTTGGCAGACCCAGAGTCAGGGTTTCATTGTGTGTTTGGCTAGTAGAGAGGGAATTAGATCAAACCCTTTTGGGGTTAGATAGCCCACTTAGGGGGACTAACAAAGCCCCATGAAGGCCACCAACATTGCACCTTCCATAGCATGGGATAGCTTGTCGAGTATCACAATATCTAGAATAGAGCTTTTTTGCGATTTCTTCAATGCGTCTTGAGCTTAGGAAGAGGTATCTAGAAGAGAGCAAGCCAAGATATGCCCTTCTTTGGCCACATCAGCTCCTCCAATATCATCTCATGAGGAAGACCTTTGGGAGATTCTCAAAGATCTTGAAGATCCTAATGATCAAACATGGAAGAGGAAAAATAACGAAGCCCTTGGGATAATAGCTTGAGGTCTATCTGATAATGTCCTATATCACATTTCAAGAATTAGATGAGCTGGATAAGATATTTAACTCTCAAAAAATCTAAAAGTAATCTATTAAGGGGATCTTTTATGCTTGATTTAAACCAATATGAATTTAAAAGCCTGAAAGTACAACTAGCTTCAATAGGCAAAGATATTGAAGAAGGTGAAGCCATTGCCATGCTACTCAATAGTGTGGACAAACCTAACAAAGGTTATGAGTAGGTGGTAGTAACACTAAGGAATATACCTGATAGAAAACCCAATGTAGTTGAAGTCACCTAATATGAGCAAGAAGGTAAACTTAAGGAGAAAACCCAAGACTCTAGATTGAGCCTTGTAGTTTTATAGAGAAGGCTCTTCTTCAAGAATTGTTTGCAAGATTTGTAGGAGAAATGGACACAAAGAGCAAGTCTATTGGAACAAAGGAAAACCAAGGTGCAAAAATTGCAACAAGTTTGGACACATCAAGAACGAATGTTGGGGCCAAAGGGAAAATTTTGTAAAAGGAAACAAACTCTAAAGAATCTATTGAAACTCTATTCTAAATTGCCTACACTTCGTTTGACATACATGAGGTAGAGGCCTTGTAGGAATTGGGGGTGGGGGACTTACATCCTTAGGTACAATTATCTAGAGGGTAAGGGGGTGTTTTAAAATGTATGTGTGGTGCTAGAGGCACATGTAACTGAGTCTTGTAAGTAAAGAGTGAGGTGTATGTCCAAGCTAGAAAGCTATAAAGCAATGTACTTGCAACCATCAAATCAATGAAGTCTCTTTTGTGCTATCATGGTCTCATTCTTGTTCTTCGTCTTTCCTCCATCACCTCTTCTTCTCTGCTTGCTCAACCATGTTTTGTACTAAGATGCAAGTGCACTAGTAAGAGAAGTCTATATTAAAGATATTAATCTCAATGAGGCTTCTCTATTATATGAGTACATATTCCATATTATGTAAGCATATGTTGAGACATAGCTCCTAATACAATCCTTGCTATTTCAACATATATCAATACATAAACTCTATTATATAAGCCTTTTCTACTCCATGAAGTACATTACATTTATAAAGTTTAAATAACCAACACATGTGGGTAAAGGACTTGAAGAATATTGATGTAATGTAGGGAAATTTTCCATGTATTTAGGATACCATTATAGCCATAAAATGGGCTGACATATGTAAATATACCCTATAATTAGAGGATTAGGGTTAGCTATAAAAGGTGAGGCAAGCCAAATGTAGCATCATCTTGGAGGATCATTTGGAGAATTCATGTTTTGGTAATTTTCTTGTACTTCTTTCCTAGTTTAGCTATGGCTGCCAACCATGATTAATGCAGATTAGTTCCTTCCCTTTCAATTTGTCTTGTTGGTTTCTTGTTGATCATCCATGGTTGGCCATGGATTTAGGCCAGTCTAGGCTAAGCTAGGTTAGTTTCATTACAATTGATTTATGTTGATGAATTTGCACGACACTAATTTCTTGAATTATGTGGTTGTCAAAACATTGCATCCATATATATTAGACATTTTACCTATGACAATAAAGGAGTACATATGACAATAAATTATTACAATTACATATAATGTTTAATACTTGTTCTATAAAAACTATTAATACTAACCCTTAACATTAAAACCAACATGATATTAAATTTATATTAATATAATAGTTATATATTAACATGTCCATCATACATACATATTTAGTTTTACTCATGAAAAAATAAAATGTTCAATAAATATCAATTAAAAAAACATGATAAAAACATTGATATAATATCATAATTAAAAATACAAAAATTTCATCTATCTATCTATCTATCTCACACACACACACACACACGCACACATGCACACACACATCCCACTCATTGTGTCGACTAGCCACAAAGCATTGTTGGTTTGCTGATAGACCACTTTGTCGGATTGCTGATTAACCATAGAGCATTGTCAGACTACTAATTGGCCATTGTTGCATCTGCTTGCACCCTAATATCAGCTTGCTCTACTACTTCTGTACCAACTTTAAGATGCAACACCATATGCCCTCTAATCCATGCCATCCGTAATAGCACTTTCACCTTCTTCTAACATACTTGCCACTCCTGCATGCTCTCATTTGCTATTGTTGTCTTACACTCCTACTTGATCCTTCCGCACATGGCAAGGGTTCCTCTATTTTGAGAGAGAGAGAGAGAGAGAGAGAGAGAGAGAGAGAGAGAGAGAGAGAGAGAGAGAGAGAGAGAGAGAGAGAGTAACACAAAAAGTTATTTGGCATATACACCCATGATTAGGTTTGGGGGTAGCTAGTAGATGCTCAGATTGAGGGTAGTCTATTTGAGGCACTCTCCGTCTTACTTTGTCATGGTGCTCTTTCTTTTGGTGCACTTTTCACACACTCTCTCTCTTCACAAGGCGACAAGTTGTGAGGAGGACATTTTTTGGAGCGCACCATAGGATAACACATAGTGGCCCCCCCTAAAAATGTCCTAGTAATAAATAATAGTAGAATATACATACATGTGTGTGTGTGTGTGTGTGTGTGTGTGTGTGTGTGTGTGTGTGTGTGTGTGTGTGTGTGTGTGTGTGTGCGTGCGTGCGTGGGGAGATGGATAGGATGACATGCGTTCAACTTAAGAGGGGCCCCGAAGGCACGACTAGCATTTAGAATGAGAGGGACCAAAAGTATGCCATCACCCTTATCCAAGCTTAACTACAATATCCTTCCCACAGAAGTAGACACTAACCATTGGCCCCTCATTCTAGATGGTAGCTCCCCCGTGGTGTTGGTCATAGCTCTAGTTTCACCTTGACACCACGATTCATCGTAAACAAAGCCTAATGTAGCGGTGCTTTTCTAACAAGGCAAGCCATAGTACTTTGTCCCTAGCCCACATATGAACTCATGCTTGCACCTATCCCAAGGCACCCTTGCCTCACCTTTGCCACTAGTGGTTCATTAAAGTTGTGTCAATGAGTTGTTGATGGCAACAATGGTGTTGCTTTTGAAACTCTTCTCATCTCAATGTTGATAGTAGCCTTGATAGTGGTGGGGCTCATCATGCATCGATTTCTTCGTACCACTCATCCCCATATTATGTGGAGCCCTAAGAGAGACACCAAGGAAAAGGGGTTTCTACTGCAAGAAAATCTATCTTATAACATCAACAAGCTTTTGTTTCATTCTTTAGAGAACCACAACAAGGAAAAGAACACCACTAGTAAGAAATCTTCACACAACATCATAGAAACAAACTCCCATAGTTTTATCTTCAATAAAATTGATCATTCTTTTCATATTCTTCATAGAATTCATCAATCAACTAAGAGAACACAAAATAAACACCACTTTGAATGGAAATAATCACATAATATATGAATCATCTTCATTGTCTTCATAGTTTTCTCTCACAATCTCTCATAGATAGATACATTATCTAGAATAGAATTGGCTATCTCTGACTCTCTCTTTCTCTCTCAATCAATAGTACATCATCTTCTCATTACAATACTCTATAATTGCTCATAATAATCCTTCTTTGGTTGTGGATGTCTGTTTACCTAATGTTTACCGAGCACAGAGGAGCGGGAAATGGAAAAAAGAAAATAGCAAAAGGCACAGGACAAAAGGAAGAAAAAGGCGTCCTAATCGGTAACTAGACCCTGAAAAAATTAAAAGCACGGGCACGATCCTCAGGAAGTCTTAGAGTCGCCCAAGGAAAGTAAAAGAGTAAAAAGCGCACCATTAAGTGTGAAAGCGCTCCCGAATCCTTGTAAAAGAGCGCCAGGCTCACTCCTATGCAAATTGTATGCATTAGTTGGGAATAGGATAGATTAGGACGGTGGGAAATGAGAAATGGGCCTAGGCTAATGGCCGGCCCTGTAAAAAAGGGGATGACCGCCCATGAAAAGTAGGGCATGTATATAAAGTTCAAAAAGTAAATGAGAAGATCATTCTTGTGGGTGGCCAAAGCTTATTCTTCTTCTTCTTCTCTTGTTTCTTGCCTTCTTGCTTGTGCTTGAGAGAGGGATTGAGAGAGTGTGAGGGAGTGATTGTGTGAGAGTGAGGGATCTTGGAGAAGAAGCTCTCCATCTTCTCTCTTCATCTTCCCCTCCTCTCTTCTCTTCTCTTGTCTCGCGCGTGGCTATGGAGGATGAAGCTCATGGGAGAGGGATTGATGTTGCTTAAGCTTGCCTCAAGGATCATGGAGCTACCGGTGTGCAAGAAAGAGGAGGGTACTCGATCGAGCATCAAGGTAAGCTCAATACACCCGTAAGGTAGGCATTGCGCATCGGCTATGTGAGAGGTAGCCATGGCCACTCGGTTCGAAACACTTGAGCAATAAGTGGTCCATAGGTCTTGGGGTAGAGCTTGTAGCTCCCCTTCATTTTGGTTCCATTGTGTCGGGACAGACGGAATCGAGCCTTGAGCGCCAGGCGCATCAAATCGAGCATAGAAGTAGGATTTGCAGCCCGAACCGGTGCTCGAGATAGCTACGAGATTTAGGAGGTTTTAATCCGTGAAACAAGTAAGTGTTTTGGTTTGTTGAAGCATTAGTGTAGGACTACCATTCTGCATCTCTGTTTTGCATTTTGGCTGCACTAGATTAATGTTAGATTAGGTTAAGAAAAGAGAAAACAGAAGGTTTTGGCTGTTGCTAGAAACAGGGAAACAGGGGACCAGATTCAAATTTCTGGGTAAAACAAGGAAAAGGGAACTGGTTTAAGATTTTGCAGTGCTAGGAAAGTACCTTAAGAGGCTTGGGAGGCCAGGGCAAACCTCATTTCACTGGTTAGCTTTGTGAGAGAGAGTGAGAGAGAGATTCCAGTTGCCAGGAAGAGGGAGCGCTATCACGATTCTGGGTGCCATCGATTTGTGCTACTCAAGATAAGTCTGGTGCTTCTTAGTAGTGCCCTAATCATATCTGGAAAGTCTCTTGTGATTGTGTGTAGCAAGCGTCATGTGGGATCGAAACACGTCGAAATCGCGCCTATCGCCAGATGCAGTCGGACCAGGTCTAAGTGGTCCGATTCCCAGAATCAGACCACCCGAGTCCTGGATTCGGACTGTTCGATTCCAAGAATCGGACCGTTCGACTGAGGGAGTCGGACTGCGCGGACCATCCAACATTCAAATCGGACCAAACAATTTTGGAATCGGACCCCACTACCGGATCGGACAGTCTGATCGGACGTGCCACATGGCACTCGGTCCGCCCAGCATAGTCGGACCATCAGACTTTAGGAATCAGACCCGACCTGTCCTATTGCTGGACTCGGACCACTCTGTGCGACTGCAAGAATCGGACCGTCCGACTACTAAAGTCGAATCAGCCCTGTCCGATTCCCAGAATCGGACAGTCTGATTCTGGGAATCGGACCATCCTGCCAAAAGGAAAAATAAGGATCTTTAGTTGACCCTGCCACAGACCTGACCCACAGGACACAACCCTAAACACCCCCAAGACCCAGTTTGACCATTAGAACCTCAGAGACCAATCGAACTTGGAGCAGAATAGAAAATGCAGCACAAACCTTTAGAAAGACCATAGAATAGCTAGGAACCGACCTTAGAACTCAAATCAGGATAAGAATGTGGAGAGAAACAAAGTGGAGTTCACATTAAACACTTTCTGCATCAGCACTTCACTCTTGTGTTCCACTAAGTTTGCACTGCAAGAAAAGAGAAAAGCCTGTTTTCGCACCAAGCACCACGAAAGCACTAAGCATAACGTGTGAATAAGGATTGCAGCTGCTTTCAAATAACAAAGAACACATCAGGATATCTAATAACATTAAGGAACCCACTAGTAGGAGAAGACCCCAAGACTTAGACAGGTGTCTGAGTGCCCTACTAGTAGGACCTGGAGAAGACACGAAGACACGGAAAGCAACAATATAGAGGATTGGACGCTGCCGAAGCTGCTTGGATTTATTGACAACCTCATGGAGCTGGAAGCAGAAACAATGTCGGGATCAAGAGGCGAACGAGGAGAGGACCAATTAGACTTAGGACAATTTCCAACCTCAGTCCAGGAACTAGTCCACAACTACGATCTACTCACTAGGACTGTGATCCAGGGTAGACCTGTAGAGGAAGTGGTAGCAAACCTGGAAGAAGAGAGAAGAGCAATCAAGAGAGCGCTAGAAGGCATAATTGCCTACAACCATGAGCAAAGGGCTAGAAGGCTACAGCAAGACGTAGATATGTATGAGGCTAGACGAGTGCTAGACCTAGCTGGAGCGACCAAATCTGGACTGAATGTAGAGAGGGAATGGGCAGCAGAGGCTGACATGACATTGAGCGAACTGGTAGCAAAGTGACTCTTGGACAATACGTCCATTGAACAGAGCGCTATTGTCCTAGCCACTGCACTACTATCGGGATTGGGAGTCACGCAAGGGGCTAAAGGGAAGGCTAGAATCCCCATCGTAGCAAAACAACTAGCTAGATACGAACCTAGCAGTGACACGTACAGCTTCATAGAGCAGTTCGAGCAAGTATGTGAGGCAAATGGTCTTACTAACCCTGCGCAGCGAGCTGAAGCTTTCGGTCTGTGCTTAGGCGATAAGGGGAGGACCTTGTATTCTAGTCTAGATGACGCAGAACGTACGAACTTTGTTCGCCTTAAGAGCCTCTTCATCAAGAGGTTTTCAGAGGCAGGGTATTCGGATAACCTCATCGTTAGGTTGATGAATATCAGTCAAAGGGAGAAGGAAGACGTTAGGGATTACGTCACTTAGGTGCGTAGCCTCTACAAGAGAATTCGTGCCAATGAGCGACCTACCGAGAGGGCAGTGTCTATAGTGTTCATGAACGGGATTCGAAGTGAGGAGCTCTACAAGGCTTTGGCCAGTAACTCCACCTTGCAACAACGAGATGTGCTAGCTAGAGTTTTCGAGGAGGCAATATGCGTAGATGATCAACTCAGGGAACGCAACATGAGGACTACCAACCGAGAGAGTGCAAGCCAGAGGGACCCTGAGAGATCAACTACTTCGGGGGGAAAAGCAACTACTAGTGTGCAGGATAAGGGAAAGAGTATAGACCACGACTAGGGGATGGCAGAAATGAGAATGGAGATTGCATGGTTGCAAGAGCTGGTAAGGAAGCCTGTGTGAGATCGCATGTACAATGTATATACTGCGGCGGCAATCACCTCCCAGTTGAGTGCCAAGATCCTAGATCTCGGCCGTGCTCAAATTGTGGTAGATTCGGGCATGATGCAGTGCATTGCAGAATGCCGAGGAGATTCCCATACGCGCAGCAGTACAACCTTCCATACTTAGGTAATAGGCCACCCAATTTCTTTGGGAGGGGAGCCTAGTTAGCTCTCCTAGCACCGACTGACTCAAGACCTGCCGTACCTAGGCTGGAGATGAACCCAACTGGTATACCCAGACCACTAGGGCCTTTTGTAACCCACCCATCTAACGATGCTCCTATTCACTTTGTGGAGGAGCCTAATGAGAAAGAAACATATGTCAACCCGTACATATCCTATGATGAAGAGGGCAACCTAGTCCTGATGGACTATCGGCCGGTACCGGTGATGGCTTTAGGAAGAGGAAGAGGCAGAGGCTTTGAAGGGCCAAGCCAAGATCCAATCACATGCTGGACTTGCGGCCACCCAGGCCACATTTCATCACGCTGCCCAGAACGAGAACAAGCTAACAAGGACAAAGCGGATCTCCGATGCACAGAGTGTGGAATCACACATCTGTTTCTTGACTATCCTAGGCGGAAGCCATCAACCAGCTCTGCCGACGTGCTATCGGTGCCTTTGGGGCTTTTTGGAGTGTAAACCTTGGACAGTGAGGATACACCCATCCCACTACATGTTATGACGCGAGCTCAAACAAAATAGGCAGGCATCTCTTTGCCAGGGCCAAGTAACCTTGAGGCAACCTTAATAGGAAAGAAAAGCAGGAGGAGACGGAAAAAGAGAACCGATGCAAAGATAACTCTTAAACCCGAGGAAGCGACTACGTTAGTAACGGGAAAGAGGGTCACAGACGCAGAGGCAGAGACCTCAGCTCCTAAGACAGCCGAGTTAGGGAGTGCCAAGGTAGGGGAATATCCCCATCCCAAACGGCAGCTCGAGGCTATAGCTAAGGTCAAGGAGTGGGTCAAGGACGCCCAAAAGCACCTCAAGGATGCTGAACCCATATTAGAAGATCCTATTGACGATTTCTCCAGCATGAGCACACCAGTCTCACCTTCAAAACCACAAGCTACGAGCATACCTGCACCACTAGGGGCAACTCAGCAGCAAGGCCAAGGGAAAACTTGCCAGGGCAGACAAAACGCATGGCCTAGAAATGCTAGCCTCAGGGGAAGACAAGAGCCTAGTAGCCTCCTCACAACATTGTTGTCTACTCTAGTAACTCTAAGCTTGGAAGACCTGCTTAGGCAGAATCATTCCTTATGGCAGGAGTTAAAGGACTTGATGGAGGGACATACAGGACTTGCTGGTGCTAATCCACAAGATCATGATGCGGTTACACAGATCCCAAGTCTAACTCTACACTCAACTCCTAAGTCTTTGCACATCAATGCTTTTTGGGAAGGCACTGAAATGCATGCAGTTTTACCCGTCCTAGCCTTAGGAGATATGACGCAAAAAGGAATTGTAGACACAGGCGCAGGTGTTAGTGTACTAAGCCATGCAGTCTTAGAGGCATGGGGAAACCCTCCTGTAGAGACTGCCAGGTTTAACGTCACGTTAGCAAATGGAATGAAGGTAAGACCATTCGGGGTCTTAAAGAATTGGCCAGTAAAGATTGCCGGTGCAGGAGGCTAAAGGAGGAGGCCAAGAAGCAAGCAAAGGACTCAGAAGCAAAAAGGCAAAAGAAACCGCAGGATCTACCCAAACGATTTACAAAATTTAAAAAGGGTGACAGAGTGGTGATTCTGCTAGGTGCGAAAAGACAAGGCCAAACTAGTGAACCGATCGAGGGACTCGCCAAAGTCAAGGAAGTTAACTTGGCTGGGGAAGGTGAAAAGCCAAGACCTGTATTCATTGCAGATGACTTGACGGAGGATGAGGAGACCAAACTTGTTGCACTCTTGCAAGAGTACATTGACGTATTTACTTGGACATTGGATGAACTTAAGGGAGTCGACCCCAGGGTTGTGACTCATAATATCCCAATGGTCCCTGATGCAGTGCCAACAAAACAACGACCTTACCCCATGAATCCCAAACACGCCCATGCAGTAAAAGAGGAGATTGGTAAACTCATGAGGGCAAGATTCATATATGAGATCGAGCACACGGATTGGGTATCACCTATCGTGATTGTCATGAAGAAAAATGGAAAAATCCAAGTGTGTGTGAACTACAAGAAAGTGAATGCCACTACAAAGAGGGATAACTATCCTTTACCTTACACCGCACACATGCTTGAGAGGGTAGCAAGTAAAGAAGCCTACAGTTTTCTGGATGGTTTCTCGGGCTATAATCAAGTACAAGCGCACCCCGACGACAGGCACAAGACTGCCTTTGCCACGGAATGGGGTGTATTCGCCTACATTGTCATGCCTTTTGGGCTGATGAACGCACCTGCGACTTTTCAACGCCTAATGTGCACTATCTTTAAGGACATGCTTAGGCGCGAACTGGAAGTGTTTGTAGACGACTTATGCGTACACTCTAGTTGGGCCGAACACTTAAGGAAATTGAGAGCTGTCTTTGAAATGTGTAAGTTGTACCATCTCTCGTTGAACCCCTTAAAGTGCCAGTTCTGGGTGAAACACGGATGCATCTTAGGGCATGTAGTGTCAAGGAACGGCATTGCCACTGACTTTTCTAAAGTCAGAGTCATTGTTGACTTACCGCCACCCGATAACTACAAGGGAGCTTAGTGCTTCTTAGGACACACTGGATATTATCGACGCTTTGTACTAAATTACGCACTAATTGCTAGACCATTGTACAAGCTGTTGATAGTGTTCGAGTGGACTGAGGAATGCTAGCGCGCATATGAGGAGTCGAAAAAGGCTCTTACTACTACACCAATCTTACGAGCCCCAGACTGGAACATAACATTTCATGTACACATAGATGCCTCTAAGTTCTCTATTGGAGCCGTGCTATGCCAGGCTGGTGAACATAACTTAGATTACCCGGTGAGTTTTGCCAGCAGGTAGCTCACAGAGACCGAGATGAACTATTCCACGACAGAAAGGGAGGGGTTGGCCATGGTATTTGCGGTAAAGAAATTTAGGCATTATCTGTTGGCCACTCCCTTTGTCTTCTTTGTTGACCATCAAGCCTTGCTATATCTTGTGAACAAGGCTTGCACTACGGGACCCATAGCTAGATGGTTACTCCTTCTACTGGAGTTTGACTTCTCTGTGGTTGTACGCAAAGGAAAGCAGCATTACATGGCTGACCACATGTCCCGCATACCCACAAGAGAAGCCGCTGGACAAGGCATACCTGACGATTTACCGGATGCTCATCTCTTTAACCTGTCTAGTGAGAGAGAATTGTTTAAAGCTGATCTGACACCGTATTGGGCCGATGACATAGTGCAAGTGCTAGAGAGCAGACTACCTGAGAGACCCATTGAGAAGGCCAGGCTAAGAAGACTTATCCTGAAAATTCAGCCATACCAACTGATAGCCAGCCAACTCTACAGGTTGGGACAAGACGGTTTATTGCGCAGATGCATATGTGAGCACGAGATGCATGATGCATTGAAAGAAGCACATGGCGGAATCGCTGGAGGACACTTTAGCAGGGACACAACAACCCGAAAGGTGCTACAATCCCAACTATGGTGGCCCACCCTTTTTTGTGATGCAGCTAAATTCGTAAAGCACTGTGATGAGTGCCAAAGGACCAAAGTGCCTGTGTGGAAAGACAAGATGGAGTTGACCCCTGTCATAGCCCGACAACCCTTTAAAAAATGGGGCATCGATTTTATTGGACCTATCAGTCCTGCGGCACAATATTCCCAAGCTCACTACATCATAGTAGCAACCGATTATCTAATGAAGTGGGCAGAGGCACGAGCCACGAGGAAGAATGATGCTAGAACCATTGCAAAGTTCTTGTGCGAGCAGGTCATTTCACGGTTTGGCTATCCAATCGAACTTGTAAGTGACCAAGGCATGCACTTCATTAATGAGGTGATTTTCCACCTGCTCTCTACCTTCCTAATAATTCATCGGAAGTCCTCTCCCTATTACCCTCAGGCTAATGGCCAAGCCGAATCCACGAATAAAATCTTAGTCAAAATGCTTACAAAGGTAGTGTCTACTTCAAGAAGTGACTGGGACAACAAGCTAATGGCGGCCTTGTGGGCCTAACACACATCTTATAAACGGCTGTAGGACAGACGTCTTTTAGGCTGACGTACGGAATTGAAGCCATTTTACCCTTAGAATTCTTCATCCCTAGCTTAAGGATAGCAGTCCAGGAGCGTTGGGAGGGAAGAGAGGCTTGGACCAATTGCTTAGTGGAGTTAGAGCGCCTAACTGAGACCTGACTCCTCGCCACTCACTCTATGATTTATGAGAAGGCTCGACGAAAGATGTGGTTTGACAAGCATGTCAAATAGCGAGACTTTGAACAAGGGGACCTTGTTCTGCTACACTCTGTAAAAGGACATAAATAGAAGATGAAGTTTCGGGGGCTAGGGCCTTTCAGAGTACGCATGATGGGTAGAACAGGGAATGTTGAGTTAGAGACACTTGAAGGCAAAGGAATAGGCTTTTTTAATGGCAGCCGCATGAAGAAGTACTATCCTCTTTCCCATCCATTACATGAGCCACCCATGCTAGAACCCCCAATGAACGTCTGCATGGCTACTATAATCGACCTTACAGATAGGACGAAGAAGCAGTGGCATCGGTGTATCTACGAATCACAGTCACAGCAGGAGCGACGTATTCTTTCGATGCCTTGATTGATGAAGGTGCCAACTGCAACATCTTGACGCATGACCATTGGACACGCATTGGTCAACCGAAACTACAGCCCACTAATGCCAAACTCACCCCATTTGGGGGTAATGCTTATTCACTCCTAGGGAAGTGCAAGGTAGTCGTTTCTATCGAGTCTGAAAGTTTACCAGCTTTCTTTCATGTGTTGCCTGACACTAAAGGAGCCGAAAATATGTCACTATTAGGTCGTACTTTCAAGAAGCAAACGAACTGTAATGTGGATTACAACCTAAACTGCGTTCATCTTGCTATAGGCAATGTGCGTATAGTGACGACTTTCAACAAGGGCTGTCCTGACTCCTCCACCATTACGAAGCCACCGGTAGAAACCCCTACGACCACGCTTCAGCCCAAGTCTAAACAGAATAAAACTAAGGCCTCATGATGCCAGGCTCTCGACCCTAGGCCCAAACCCACCAAGAGTGCTCACAAGGCCAAGGAGTCCAAGCTTATATGGGTGCCAAAACGGCAAAGACCACATCTGGGTAGACCACCCAAACGTGATTCTAAACGCTAAAATAATCAGCCATCATGGCCTAAGAGGCAGTCTAGACGCTATCGACGTAGACACACAACCACGCCGCGATGGATCCCTAAAGATCTCTTGCGAGCACAAGGATACCACGAGGGAAACCCTTGGATTTGGGTGCCTAAAAATGGCAAGTTTAAAAGCTCATCTACAAGCAATCTCACCCCAATGAGGGAGGCTTGCACACATGGTGCCCAGGGCATAGTCAGCAAACCATTGCTCGCTGTGGCTAGTAAGCCCCAGCTCATCTATCGACCAAAGCAAATGCCACAAGCCTTAGACTTACCTAATCTAGAGAACTTAAATACCCCCATGACTGCTCACTCAGAACCCAGCACAACTCCCATGCCCCCAGAGCTTCCTACAACACCTCAAAGGGCTTCGGAGTGCAAAGCCACACCTGTGACACCAATGATGGAGTCACCACTATCCAGTCCATTTGCACCATTCCCACCACCAGGTCTTAAACCTTCCTATGTAGTACGACCTTTCCTTTCCTTGGCTAAAGACCTCACCCCGACTTCTCGGGATGACTTAGTAACCTGCATCAAGATGTTGGACAAAACTTTCACTACATTCGCTAGAAGTTATGAGAGGCTAGACCTAGGTCTTCTTGACAAAACACTTGCTTCAGATGTTCGTGCATTACCATGCACTTGGGAAGAATACGAACTTATGACCGGTAAATTCCCCAAAATTGCTGTTGAACTAATAGCAAACGACGAAATCTCAAAGTAGCAAGCTGCCCTCAGAAGACTAATCACTTCATATCATAAGCCTCCTCGTTCTATTCCTGAGCACAAGTTGCAAGAGCTCACGCAGATGGCAAGCTCGCCTTCCATGTTCTTGCAGCAATGGTTTGCTCTGAGAATCCAATGGGAGAAAAAAGGTTGCCGGATAATGACCAATGCTGAGCAACGCAGGGCAGTTAAAACCATCGAATATGACCCTACTTATGTGGCACCTATATCGTTTAGGGTTTTGGCCATCACCCGCAACCAGCATTTAGACGACCATGTGTTCGCTCACCCTTACATTGACCAATTCCTTACGGAAGAGGAATTACATGTTGCAAGCCGCCTTAATACTGGAGATCTCTTTCACGATTTTTTTGACCTTCATCTCCCAAGTCTCCATCCAACCATCTGCTCTTGATTGTCATGCCCAACTCTTGGATTTATAGTCTCTCACAAGGGGATGTGGTAGACCTATGAAGGCTAAAGATGTACAAGAATGGGCATTCCCAATGCAAGTTAATGAAGTCTGAAGTTTTTTGGGCTTGAGAGATGGAATAGGATTTTTATCAAGGATTATGCCTTGATTGTTGCACCCTTGAAACTGATTTATTCAATAAGTAAATAACCATTGTATGGACTCCTATCAGTTTAGCTTTGAAAATCTTACAGAGAGCTTGATCACAGTTCTTATTCTAAAACTACTTGACTTGAACCAATAATTTGAAGTTGTCACTAATGCAAGCTCTCTTACATTGGGTTGTGTACTCATGCAAGAAGGCCATTTGATAGCCTATTCTTCTAGGAAGCTAAAGATTCATGAGAAGAATTAATACAATCCAAGCTTCTATGATTGGTTATTGGCTAAGTAAGTCAATCCACGAAAAACAGCATTTGCCTCGTACTTCCTGTGCTAATCCTAGGAAGGATTCCTTGAAAGATCCAAGACGGGGGGGGAGCAATGTGAGCAAGAGTAGAGCAAAATGAGAGTCATGCTATCTAGCAGAATGTTATGATTAATTGAGTTTCAATGGAAGATACTGCAAAGGGAAAACAATAGCACTTGCTGTTGTGAGCTTGTCTCTAAAATTCAAGCCTCTAAGCAAGTATACCAATTTTTGACACATACATTTTTCTCTCAAAATTGAGTTTTGTTAGAAATAAGCCAATTTTTAAGCATTAATGTTGGCATGGTGTGTTGACAGGTAACCACCATGGCAGGACAAGACAAAGGGGGCAAACTCCCATTTTCTGAAGAAGAGATGACCAAGTTCGGCATCAAGGTGCGTCGAGACACGAGGATTCAGTCAATTCATCTTCAAGCACACGCTGAACCTGGATGAGGCCATCTTGGAGGAACCTGCAATCAAAGAATTGGTGGACAGATGCCAACTCCACAAGTATGTGGAAAAGGTGGGGCAGGCCGTGGATTATGGCATGTGTGCTGAATTTCTGAGGAACTTTGACAAGGGCAGGAACTGTGGCACTGTCACAGTGAGGACATGGAAGCAGGAAAGAAGAGTTGAAGTGCCCCTCAATGCGGTAATCGTAGAGAAGGCTTTGGGGCTCGTACCCAAGAAAAAGAGGCGGCCGAGAAGGGATGTTTACGCCATGCTGGGGGTAAAGAAAGAAGAGGTGTACACAGTGGATGGAATCAACTTGGTTGACATCCCGGATCCAGTAGTGAAGGTGCAAGCAAAGATGATCCACACACTCTTCTCGGGCCAAAGGTACAACGCATTGATGAACAGGATCGGGGTCCCATTATTAGAAAGCATCGCATCAAGAGTCCCTGAGGAGGTAGACTGGAATGGGTTCGTGTAGAAAACCATTCAAAGCTCAGCTGCCCTTCTCACTCCAGTGGAAGCACCAGCAAGAGGAGAATCCCCTGCCTCAACAGCACGCTCCACAAGGAAGAAACCTGCCTCAAAGGCGGCCATAATTAGATATGGTGGTGTTTTGACAACCATCATAAATGAAGCAATGAAGGATGCTGGAGTCATGGAAGAGCAAGCTACACATCAAAGCCCACCGTATCAAAGCCCACCTCACCACGAAGGAGAAGAATCAAGTGAAAGAAGGATAAGTGACAAGGGAGAACAGGAGGTGCCGCCTACACAAGCAAGTAAACCAGAAGGACAAAAGAAAGGGGACAGGAGACAGAAGGAAAGGAAAGAGGAATTAAGCAAAGAAGAACGAGCTGAAATCAAGAGGGCTCAAAGAGAGTCTAGGAGGGCTAAGGAAGAAAGAAGGAGGAAAGAGGAGGAAGAGCTTGCAAAGATAAGAGAAGAATCAAAGAAGGCAGAAGAGGATAGGAAAAGAAGGGCGGAAGAAGAAACTGAAGAGCAGAGACTGAAGGAGCTGGACGAGTTGGCAGAGGCTACACAAAGATCTGTGGAAGAGACCCACGGAGGTGGAGAGCTCAAACCTATGAGCCCCCATCACCGAAGCTAGTTCAAGTGTGGAAGCAGCTCCAGTGGTTGTAGGCGAGGGCAAGTCCCTACTACATCCACTTCCTTCCTCTTTTGTGCCTGCAACGACTGAAACCATGACTACAACCACCACACAACCCACACCTCCCCTCGACACGGCACAGCTAATGAACATGATGCAAATGCTAGTGAGAAAAGTGGTCGAGATCATGCCAGAAACTAGATTGAAAAGACCCGCTGCCCGCAGATGCAGAGTCACGGAAAGACCCTAAAAGACAAAGGCTGGAGGCATCAACCACCACACCCCATACTCCCATGCATGCCGACACTGACTATGATGCATATGTGGCTGAGCTACTGGCACAACTAGACAAGGCGAAGGAAGAGAAGAAAGTGGCCTTGATGGAGCTAGAAAAAGAAAAAGAAACATCAACTGCTCTTAGGCTAGAAGTCTCAAGGCAGGGAGCTGACCGACAAAGAGAAATGAAGGCCCTATAGGACCAGCTAGTAGCAAAAGCAAAGGAAGCCCAGGACAACGAAAGCCGCCTTAGACAAAGGCTGGAAGACAAAGAGCAGAACCTAGTGGGGTAGAGCAAAGGAGTCTAAAGCTACTAGTGTAGCAATACAATGATCTACAGCAAAAGGTCGCTCAAGTGGAAACGCTAAGACAGGAGGTTCAGGAAGGCGAAGCCAGTACACCACAAGAACATACCATGGAGCTCCGTTTGTGGCAAGAGCTAGAAGAACAAAACAGATTAATAAGTGAAATCGAGTTTCTGAAGAGTGAAGGGCCAGGAGTCTTAGCAACAGAAGCAAAATGGTTACAAGATGAAGCGCAAAGATTACAAGATGCATTGGAGACCTCCCAGGAAGATGTAGAGGCCCTCATGGCCATGGCTTTCAATCAAAAAAGGCTATTCCTTGCTGAGATCCAAAGCCAAGATCAGCTGGTGCAAGAAAAATCAGAAGTACTGGCCGAGGTGCAACAAAGGCTCAGCATTGTAGATCAAGCCAAAGGGATTGCTGAAGAGCAGCTGGCTCAGAAGTCAAGAGAAAGGAACCAGTTGTGGTTTTTAACAAATGAGCAGCAACAGGTAGTGACCATCCTGGCGAGCCAACTAGAGGAAGAGAGAAAAATGATGGAAGAAAGAGCTATGGATTGGGAAATGAATAATTTTGACAGGGTGAGAGACTTGATCGAACACTTGGCAGTGGGGCAGAATGCGAATGAGAGACTTGACCAAACGCTTGTCAGTGGCAGAATGTGAAAGGGTGCTTGCAGAAGCCAGGGTTGAAGCTACCGAAATAACTACTAAAACACAACGCGACAAGCCTTCCTCAACACAGTACTCCATGTCACACAAGCTGAGGGCGATGATCCAGTGGAAAAGGTGAAAAGAAAGTTGGAGCTGACCACCCGAGCTCTAAGATATGGTCTTCAAGAGCGGGAGCTCCCAACGATTACAGGGATCACTAAGGAGCAACAATTCCACTACTTACGCTGTACGGGCCTTTCCACTGCTGAGCTCAAGGAGCTAGGTTTTGAGGAGCATGATCAGCCACCACCACCACTGCCAATCATCCCATCTGTGGTTGAACGACATGTCGAAGAGGGTCCGGATTTCGAGCAAGGTGATGAAGAAGAGCAACAAATAATGTCGAGTCCGCCTTAACCCAATCCCCCAGAGGAAGAACCTGCAGATGCCCATCTGCCTGAGCGTATAGTTGCAACAAGGAGAAGAAGACAAGAATTAGTTGAGGAGGCCCAACACCGAGCACGCACAATTCCAAGTCAACTCCCTGAAGAGCCCATGCCACTGAGAGGGGATGTACATCCTGTAGACTGGCCCTAGGAGTTGGTCATCTGGCGTCAGCGAGAGTTCCAAAAAAGGCTGTTTGAGCTCTCATTTGCATTCCCACACTCTTTGGACTGGGTCCTGCCTCTGGGAGTCTTAGCCAAGATCAAGGATCTGGCTAATGAACTTGCAAACATGTGGATTGAAGAGAGGAGCCTGATAATAACTAGGTGGCGACAAGAACCACATGATTACTGGGAAGATAAGGTCAATCTGGTTCCCAAAACCGTCCAAGGCTATGAGGCACAAACGAAATGGCAGAGAAGGATTTGGGACACCAATTTTGATGCATGGACCGCCTTTTGCAGTTCACTCCCTGAAGAGCGCAATGATCCTATATGCATGCCCTACTCCCGTAGGCATGGAGTGGACTATGATAGAGACTTGCATGGGGATTACGACTTCCCAAAAATATATAATGTAAATGCTAGGACCCCTGAGGAATGCTTAGTGTTTAGGTCAGAAGATATACTTCCTTCTATAAATCGTTCCCTTGCAGACTTCTCTTCCTACCCAGATCCAACGTTTTTGACCACTTGTAATTACCTCCGACTTATCAAATTCCTGCTACTCCAAAAACCCACATCAGAGGAAGCCCATCTCCCCCCACTCTTCTTTGATATCAACCTAGGAATAGATAGTAGAGCTATGACTAGGTTAATGATGCGGGCTACTCTCCTTCCTTCCTTCTGTCTAGAGCTCTTAGAATATATGAGTGACACCCGCTTCACCTTTTCTTGTCAACCACTCCTCTGAGAGCTAAGGCCGATATTAAAGAATACCTACAAAGTCGTGCATTCTTATCTCAATGCCTGCGACCGCCCCGTGATTAAATGGGTGTGATATGCCTTGACAATTGTACTCCCTCTCTCATTCTCAAAAAAAAAAAAAAAGAAAGCAAAGAGAGAAAAAGCCACAAGGAAACAAAGACAAGGCGACTGGAGAGAAAGACAAGAGCAAAAAATAACAAAGCTGAAAGATGAATCTACTACTAAGCAAGTTAACAAGGAGAACACATCACATGTGCTTGCAGTCTCCCTTCATTGTTATTGTGCACCACACTCACTACATCTAGGGTTCTCCCTAGCCCCTTCCCCACTTCACACTTAGGGCACATCAAGGGCAGGACTTTCAGACCTGTCACCCTAAGTTTTGCACCGCACCTCCAACAACGCACGAACTGGGTCCTCAAGTGTGGGACATTACCAAGGGCTTGCCCAAGGTTAGACCCCATCTCCCAGTTCCACTGGCACGGGCACCCATGCACTACACAGTGAGACAAACACACCCCCTAGGAAGTGCACAACTTTTCTTGCAGGTTATGTTCGTGTTTCAAGAACTGGTTGCTTGGCTGAAGAAGATCATCCACTACATCCTCCAATGACAAGGAATTTTTCCATGAGTCGGACATGACTCCATTACTGCAACTTTAGGAGCTTCGCTGCGAAGGTTTAAATGGCTCAACAGATTTCATATTGCCAATCATCCGCCTACTGATGGGCTGCCATGACTGAACCAAATCAAGTAGAAGGAAATCCAATGATGGATCTGCCATTGGCTTAGATTTTGGAACCTCATCTTCCAAAGATGCATGCCTACCGCCTCAAGATCTACGGATCGCTTATTGATTCCACAAGCCTAAAGATTTTCAATGCAAGGTTCAAGATCTCCAGCTCAGCACTAAAGATCTTGAAATCAAACCTGAAGATCTTTAAATCAAAGACAAGGATCCTCATGATAACAAGATCTTCAAAACAATGACAAAGATCTTCCATGCGAAGACAAAGCAAACCTTTGTCAAGACAGAGTTCAGGGGGGTTTCTCCAGGATAAATCCCTCCAACACCGTTCTCCTAAGGGATTGCTTATTGATCAAGCATTTCTGTTGAGCAAAGGATAACTGGCTACCTATTTTCCACCAGCCAATTGGAACCTCTATCATCCATTGCAGAATGGGAGCCACAACTGTGTGTGAAATCCCGAGCATTTTCATGAAGTCTAAAGCACGCCGGAATCTCTCCTGGTCATCGTCATCAAACTCCATCACCTCTCATTCACAAGCATCAGTGTCATCTACCCACCAGTTCCACCTAGCAACAGCATCATCTATCCCACTACTTCCCACCACAGTGCCATGGGACTGGCACTTGGCTAGGAGGGGGGTAATGTTTACCTAATGTTTACCATAGCACAGAGGAGTGGGAAATGGAAAAAAGGAAATAGCAAAAGACGCATGACAAAAGGAAGAAAAAGGCGCCTTAACCGGTAACCAGACCCTGAAAAAATTAAAAGCACGGGCACGACCCTCAAGAAGTCTTAGAGTCGCCCAAGGAAAGTAAAAGAGTAAAAAACGCACCATTAAGTGTGAAAGCGCTCTTGAATCCTTGTAAAAGAGCACGAGGCTCACTCCTGTGCAAATTGTATGCATTAGTTGGGAATATGATAGATTAGAATGGTGGGAAATGAGAAATGGGCCTAGGCTAATGGCCGGCCATGTAAAAAAGGGGATGACCGCCCATGAAAAGTAGGGCATGTATATAAAGTTCAAAAAGTGAATGAGAAGATCATTCTTGTGGGTGGCCAAAGCTTCTTCTTCTTCTTCTTCTTCTCTTGCTTCTTGCCTTCTTGCTTGTGCTTGAGAGAGGGACTGAGAGAGTGTGAGGGAGTGATTGTGTGAGAGTGAGGGATCTTGGAGAAGAAGCTCTCCATCTTCTCTCTTCATCTTCCCCTCCTCTCTTCTCTTCTCTTGTCTCGCGCGTGGCTATGGAGGATGAAGCTCATGAGAGAGGGATTGAGGTTGCTTGAGCTTGCCTCAAGGATCGTGGAGGTACCGGTATGCAAGAAAGAGGAGTGTACTCGATCGAGCATCAAGGTAAGCTCACTACACCCATAAGGTAGGCATTGCGCATCGGCTATGTGAGAGGTAGCCATGGCCGCTCGGTTCGAAACACTTGAGCAATAAGTGGTTTGTAGGTCTCGGGGTAGAGCTTGTAGCTCTCCTTCAATGTCTCTTTCAAAAGGTGTGTTTGATATGAAAGGTCACCAGAGCCACTACAATGACTCTTCATAACTCATCAATGTCACTTCACTTCAATCTTCTCTTGAGTCTTCAACAGCTACTTCTTTGACTTCTTCAAGCTCTTTTGAACTTGCATCACCTCTTTCCAAGGCTAGAAAAATTCCCCAAAATCATACATACACTCCACAAAACATTTACAAAAGCATATAGAATAGAATAGAACATGAACAGAGCAGGAACAGAACGCGAACAGAGGCTCTACAGAAGCTCAATAGAGGGTTACAGAAGGTCAACAGAAAGCATCAGAACCACATAACTCATACTAAAACCATTCCAAACTATCAAAAAAGCATTCAATGAGCTTGCAAACAATATCAAACATCAACAATCATCACTCTATATCTCTCCATACAAAAAGAAAACAAAACCAAACATAAGCTTAACAGAACCCAACATAACCAAACATAACCTATCAAAATGTCAAAATAGATCATCATAAAACCTCATATCTCAACTTAAAAATACCATGAACTTATCAAAACCATTCCATCATATCCAAAACACTCTCAAACCACTTTTAAACCAATCAATCACCATATAGAATTGACCATTCAGCCCAAAAAACAATAAAAATTAGCCTTAAAAATCATAGCACTTCAACAGTCAACATATCCCCACACTTAATAAGGGAAGCGTCCTTGCAACCTAGAAAAATGAAAATACAAGTTCATTCAAGAGTTCATATCATTGATCTTCAATATCAATCTTCACGAAAACTCCATCCAACCATGACCCCAACTTATAATGTGTATCTCTGATAAATAATACAATGAAAGAAAAACCCTTTATTCATTAACGCTTCTTAAAATCAATTTAAAAAACAAACCGGTAAAGGATATAAGAAGTCTCTTCTGTCTATCCATCCATCAATCAGCTTCGCGATCAGGTCCATCTTCATCTTCAACTCCACTTGAGAGAAAAAATAATACATACGCATACACATACACACACATTGACACTTAACACAAAACCAAGTAGTCTGAATGGCATACGCTCCCAAAAACGGAGAGCAAATGAAAAGATTTTCATTAAGAAAAAAGATGACACAATCATGAAAACCCTCTTCTGTTAAGCAAAATGAAGATGTTTCTTCTTAAACTCCATACTTAGTTTAAGATGTTCCAAGGCTTTGTTCTCATGTACAAAGTATTGAGGTACATTTTGGAGGAACAGGAGACAACAGGCCCTTTCCAGTAAGATGATAAACCTAGTGGGGAGGTCTGTGCAAAGTAATATAATACATCCATTTGAGCAGCAGCTACATCCATATTTGGATCTATGATCAACTGGGGGATACTCTTCCGAGTATTCAAATGAGATTGATGATGCATGAAGGCAAGATATCATGCAAAATGAGCTGCAAGATGAACAATGGTATCCTCAAAAGTAACATGTACCTCTAGCAAAATGAAGATAAGAAATCAAACATGTCATAGACATATCTCAAGTCCCTGGAATAAAAGGCCAGAGTTAAATACCAATCCTGTCACACAGAATCATGCAACGTCCATTGTCTTCTACGAAGAATGTCATGATCATAGCCAAGTGTATCCAGCACTATTTGGGGAGGAAGGTTAATGTAATCATATGGAGAGGGCAATGGAACAAGAGGAGAAAATTGTAACAGAGGATAAGATAAGTCATAGAATGAGGGTAAATGAAATGATAAGGAAGGTGGAAAAGATGGAGAATGCATCAAAAAGTTTTGAAGGAAATCCCCACACAGTCAACATATCCCCACACTTAATAATGAAATGATAGAAAGAGGTTCAAAAGAGGTAGGAGATATCGTGGGATTAGTAATAAAAGGACAAATGGTAAACAATGGAATGTGAGGCAACCCAGAAGGGGTAAAAGATAAAAGAGGAATGGTATCAGGCTTAGATGAAAGAAGAGAAACATATAAGGAAAACGATAAGATATGAGAAAATAAAACAAAAGATTTGTAGGATCCAATGGATAGAAAGAACAACAAAAATGAAGATCCTGGAGAAAGAAATCAGTAAATAATGGATGATCAGCAAGATAGCTCAATAATTGGGATTGTAAAGGTTGGATATCAGATTTATGGAATACACTATTGAGACAACGAGATTCCAAAGCAACAATCTCCAAAGGTGGATGCCAAGCATATCCTTTATACCAAGATTTCTGCTCATGATAAGTCTTCGAACTCTCTGCTAGCAAAAGCTCCACTGAGTATACATACATAACATCTTGCAAGATCACATCCCCCATATAAACATTTAGATCTTCCTAATCAGGGATATACAAATGGCCTGTAAGATACATAAAAGATAATAATTGAACTTCATGGGAAACCAGCTCATCCATGAATCTATCAAAAACAACTCTCAACAAATTTGTAGAGACCAGAGATTTGACCATCCATCCTCTAAAGGTTCCAAATCCACATTGCTTAAGGATGTGTATAAGACAAATTTGTGCTAATCATATTCAACCCAAAAGGAAGGAGGTGGTGACACCAAGTCAGTATAGCAAAGAAAATCTTTCTACACAATTCATGCATTTTTGGAGGCGTTCTACTTTAGCAACAAATCCATCACACAACTTAGTTTTATGCTACAATTGGTTAAGCTCCTCCCTAGAAGATACGACTAAAGAAACAATAAGGGCTGCTTTTTGATTAAGCTCCTCAATAAGCTTCTTTTGGGGCTCAATAGTTTCTTGGGAATGCTGCAGTTGACCTTCACAAGTTTCCAATTAATGAGCTGTCTCTAACATCTCCTCAAGAGTTGCATTTTCGTCAGTCGTTAAGGACAGATTCTCAACTTCTGATGTAGCTACTTTAGCTTCCAAGAATTGTAGCTTTCTGGTTATCCATCAAAATAGTCGCCTCAGTCATCTGCTTATCAATGTCACTTAGGGTAGCTTTTTTTAATGCCAAATCCTCCAAGGCTTTCCTCAACTGACTAGTCAATGAATCCACCTTGTCTTGCAAGGAAGTATACACTCTTGTGTAAATACACTAAAGATAGGATGTAAGGGAGGTCTCCAACATAGATTGGACACCAAAAACTATCTGAGAGAGCAATGGTCCAGCTATCAATGTATGTAAGGGAGCACGAATTTGTTGATTTAGTTGTCCATCCCTTTGAGCTGCAAATAGATTAGGACATGAGAGGAACGCAAGAAGTGAATTGCTAGAAACAGTAGTAGTATCCTTGACCAGAGGATATGTAGCTCATACTACAGAGGGACTAGGGCCTTTAGTACTTCGGTGCTTAATTCGGGAAAATCTTGGAGGGGGTTTATCCTCTGAATCTGAGTTTGCGTGTAATGGGGGAGGGGATGGAACACGAGGTGATGGCTACTTCGGAAGAGGAGCAGGATCAACCATTGGCACACCACTAGGAGGAGGGGCAAGAGTGATAATCTTTTGAAGGAAAGCACCATAAGACACATTACTGCCTTGACCTTTTCTACTTCGGAAGAGGAGTAGGATCAGCCACTAGCACACCACCAGGAGGAGAGGCAAGAGTGATAATCTTTTGAAGGAAAGCACCATAAGACACATTATTGCCCTAACCTTTTCCGACTCTTTGGAAATGTTGATCCATCTTGGCTAACATGAAAGCTAACCAATTAAATTTAGCCCCTTCCATGATCCAAACAAAAGCAACGAAAAGCTCCTTGGAGAGACATTTAGATGTAGGCTTGCCCGACATAAGTCTTGCAGAAAATCGCAAGTTGCTTCCATATCAAGGAGGCGATAGGAGCAACAAAAACCCCTGAACTAGTAATAACCTTTCTAGACACCAAAGGGGTAGATGTCTCCTTCTGAAGAAGGGAAAGGATCTCTTAAGCTGTCAATAATTGGTTTCCACTAGGGACAAAAGAAGCTGAAAGAGGCAAACACAACACATCATTGATGTTGGCTATGGATAAGGAGAAGCATCGGTTATAAACCAAGCCAGATTGGTTCTTGTATGACGCTTGGAAGGAGTAGCAAAGCTTATTATCCACTAGCGGAAACTTCAGGGCCACAAAAGGATGAAGACCAGCACGACAAATACAATCCACCTCCAAAAGGAGGCAATAATCATGTACCGGAAATGGCACATGCTGAATCACAAGTGGGGAGTAGAGGAAGACAATGCCATTTAGACTACACATGATGTCCACACATACACACAACCAAGGAAGAAAAAGAAAATTCCTTGCAAAACCCAAACAAAACCACAGCTAAGAAGGATATCACGGAAAAGTCACAACATTAAAAAAAAAAGGACTGGATCAAACTTCCCCAAACAAACCATAGCCTATGGAAAAAATTTGACATGACCTACACACATGTGCAATCAAAAGCTTCGTGATATGCATGACAATCAACAACTCTGATCCCCTTAATCAAGCATGCAAAAAGAAATATATAAGTTCCACCATACCATAGCCTAGACACTGACTCGACTGAAAATAGAATGACCGACTCAGACCATCATGGACAAATACGACCGACCTCTAGACTAAGGAATCCCAATTCCCGTAATCGTTGAGCATACACCTAAAGTGCGGTGAAGTGAGTGGGTGATCACTATCGCATTCATTTTAATCATTAAAAATTTAATTTGCAATTTATTTTTAATTAAACCCTTAATACATGGTGGAGTGATTTTGTAACCCAATCTCACTCTGACAAATTAACTAATTGGACTGGGGGTCCCTAAAACTGCAGTTTATTTTTATAATTATATGATATTTTGCACAAAGCATATGCATGTGTGACTTCGGGGAGTTTATTTTAATTACAATTTAAATGTATCCGTAGCGCGTGTGCGTGTGCACTGCGAATGTATTTTAGTTTACAAATTACGTGGGTTATGGTGCAACAGTGCTTGTGCAACAGCGGGGTTCCTTTTATAATTAACGGTCAGGTTCATTTTAATTAAAATTTATGATGTGCAGTGTGTTCATTTGGTGGGTGCAACGGTCGGTAGATTTTAAATTACAATTAATGGTGTGTTATGGTACACGTGGGGGAGGGAAAAGGAAAGGAACATGGCGGTGGGTGGATACCCACAAGGTATGTGGAGTAACAGCTACGGTGCGTGAACTGCTGATAATATTCGCACCACCGCATGAACAAGGGGACACGCGTGAATAGCCACTAAACAACTCACGAGCAAGTCACGGACACGATCCAGGAGACACGAATGGCACAGGAACGGTAGCTACAAACCCGTAGGAAACACGATCCAAGGGGGGTGGTCGAGGGTCGGGGGATGGTGGGGAAGGGAGTGATGGGGGTGGCGGGTGGGGGGTGGGGGGTGGGGCATCAGTGTAGTGGCGGCAAGGGACCAATGGGGGCGACGAGGGTCACATCGGGCGGTGTGGGCACAATAGTGGGCAGTGAGGGACTGGCGGGGGCAGCGAGGGGAGACAGAAACAAGCATGGGGAGAGGGAGGGGAAGAAGAAGACGAAAAAGAAGAAGGAGAAGGAGAAGGAAAAGGGGGAGGAGGAGGAGGAGGAGGAAGAAGAAGAAGCAACAACAGGAGGGAAGAAGAAGAAGAAGAAGAAGAAGAGAGAGAGAGAGAGAGAGAGAGAGAGAGAGAGAGAGAGAGAGAGGGGAGGAGGAGCAAAAGGGGGTGTCGGGGAGAGAGAGGGAGGGGAGGAGAGAGAAAGAAATAAAGGAGGAGAGAGGAGGGAAGGAGGGGAAGAGGGAACCGTCGAGGAGAGGGGAGAGTATTATTAGTTATTCTTAATTTAAAAATATTAAAAAAACAATAAGTATTTGATTTTTTGTTAAAAAAAGAAAAATCAAAGGTGGTGCGAGGGTAAAAAAATTTGCAAAGGCGGGACATCGTCATGGGGGTGAACGGTGTGACAGACACATCAAAAGATGTGTAAATTGAAAAACACGGATGTTCACGTGCAATGCAAGAGGTGCGTATACACGTAAAATCACGAAACAAAATTTAATAAAGCCCAAACCCTGCATCGGAATGAAATACCGTAAAAATAAAAAATGTGCCGAAAGGAAGGGGAAAGAAATTGGAATGATGTAATAGGGGGTTCGAGAAGAATGCAGGGTGTTCACATGGAAAAAATGTGAAAATCAAGCCCGAAAATGCATACGAAAATTAATATCGAAGAATCTGTTCATCAGAACAAAGTGTAGAAACAATGAAAAATGTGTCCAAGAATGTGCTGACAATCCTATCACATCAAAACACAGTTTCGATCAAGATAAGATATGTTCACATGGGGAAAACCCAACAACCATACTCGAAAAGGGATTTAAAATTAGTAGTTAATGATCCATCCATCGGAATGGAGGGTAATCAAAAGGAGAAATGTCAAGACATAGATGATCTTCAGGGCTGGCACATTAGAACTCGGTTCCGATGGAGTTAGGAGGCATTCACATGGGAAAAACAATAAAACAAAGCTCGAAAACACCTATAAAAATTATTAATAATAAATATGTAGGTCAAAATAGGGCGATGGAAAAAGAAAAAGTGGATGAGAAGGGGGCTAGTCAAGGCTATCCACTCAAAATTGAATTTTGAGGAGAATAGGGCAAGTTCACATGGAAAAAGGGCAAAAATACACACAAAAAAGACACGAAAACCCACAAAAATTAATAACGGACAAAAGGTACGCCGGAATTATTGGTTCTAAAAAGGAAAAATGGAAAGTTGAAGGTATATGATAGGGATGTCACATCAGATCAACGTTTCGAAACAATAAAGGAGCATTCACATGGAAAAATCTCTAATGTGCAGGAATTGCTTCAAAAATTAATAACTTTCAATCCCTTGCTCGAAAGAGGGGGCAATAAAAAGGAAAAAGATACAATTTAAAGGGATACACATGGATGTAAGGTTGGATTTGGGTTTTTGTAAACTTAGGATGTGTTCATATGAAAAAAAAACCAAAATATCATGTAAAGAAAAAGAACAATAGGAACGGCCTTATAGGTAAGGGAGACAAGGGCTAGTGGGTGGGCAAGTGACCCAATAAGGTAAAGTGAAGACATGGGATATGTGCAGATTTTGTGAATGACATATGCAAGATGTATACTCGGCAGACGTGTAGGGACGCGTCCCCGCAGTTAAAACCTTACTAAGTAGGGTGAACTGACTCCGCATGAACACAAGAGGTGTCATTAGATTATATGCTAACGTCCCTACACTTAAAACATGACCGTCACTTGCAAACAGAAGGTGTAGGGTTAGAAAAACTTGGCCCAGTTTGCCGAGCATTGCGGTTGATTGTTGACGTCACAGTCGATTGTAGGAGGTACCAAGATGTATTCACATCATATGTCTAATGCGGCAGGGATCATGTAACAGCACCCAGTGGGAGGCAGCTCTAATGATGAAGGTGTAGGAATTCGAGTGATGATGAAGGATATTGCACTGAGTACACAGTCACTCAAATGGGGAGGAAAGAATAGTCACTCGCCCCATAATGTACATCACTCGGTGAATCTTGCAGAGAACCCGATAACGTACACTCGGTTTAGGAATTGACAAGGAAAATGGGACAAAAGGAGTATGTCAAGGTACATAGTTGATGGTGCATAAGTGTGTCCAACCCCAACATATGTGCAAGCAGGAAGGCCAGGGAGCCTTATGGTACAGTGTACACAACAGGGTGATGTGTCCTATGGTGATGGCAGAGACCCATCCTGTGGGTGCATAGGGAAAGGAAAACATACCTTGCACCAAGTGTCGTAATGTCCCTCAATCTCACCTCTTGATGATTGTTTCGAGGACACACTAATCACACTCAACCCCCCTCTGATGACTGACACTCTGTTTGAGAATACAAAAGGGCAACCTAATCCTTACACCCATTATTGTTATCCTCACAATCGCTTGTGCAAAGGTTATATGCCTTGTGCACATTTGATGGTCCAGCAAGTATCCCGCCCTATGCTGGCATATAGTGTGAGAAGGAAGGCCAGGGAGCCTTATAATGCAATGCACAGGAACAGATCGTGCATTGTGCATTGACAAGCCCAGACCGTGCGTGTAACCCTCCATTCCACACAGCTCACCTCTCATTTGAATTGAAGGAAAAGGACTAGTCACTCACTCCACCCTCTGTCTCTCACGCTCTGTTGATAAATACAGAGGGCAGTCCATACTCATAGCTGATATTGTTAGGATGAAAGCTCACATCACTCAATTGTTTATCAATGAAGATCTCTTTATCTATTGCTAGCATCAGGGAGTTATGATGAAGTGTATCCAAGGAGGTAGCCCATATATCTGGTATTGTAGATTTTCTAGAGATCATGCCGTCTGTGTTAGGGAATCATATGTTCTACAGGGAGTATAGAGACACCACACCAAGGGAGGTGGCTTTGGAATTTCTTCTTGAAAAGTGTCTGCTGATGATTCGACTATCCTGGACTATGGGGTGTTACCACCTTTTCCACAATCAACTTCCCGTCCAAGGGTGTATCCACCTTTTCTCGGAGCAAGGCATGCTATGACAGAGAATTGCTTTCTTTTCTCCCATAACAGTTTTTTTTTTAAAAACTCCTGAGGGTGTTTCTAACTTTTCTCGAAGAATAGGTCTACCGATATATATTTTTTCCTTTTTTATTCTATTTCTTATTGTCTTTGAAGCATCGAATGGCAGGGACACCATATATCAGAACTATCCTCGCCACCTCTGTTTCATAATATGGAAAGGAAACCAAGGGGGAGGGGAAGTGGCTACGAGGGGCTATTAGGACGAAACCATATCATTAAGATCAGTAAGAGGGTTATGAGGAGCATTAGGTAAAGTTGTCTTGACCATTTATGCAAAGAGTGAGTAAGCTATTGACGGTGATTATGAGGATCCCTAGGGAGGGTAATACTTCTCGAGACGATAGCCATTAATAAGGAAGGGATCATCCAAAGCATCGAGTGTCTGGACTTGGACTGAGCCATTCGGATTGATGGCAAGTACCTTATCCATCCAACGTTGTTGAAGCTTGCCATGAAACTTGCCAAATCGCAAATCATAGGCCATGACAAGATCACCTTCCTTGAACTCTTTGTGCTTGATGAAGCTGTCATGATAGGCCTTTCGTCGGGCTTGCATGGCTTCCATGCATTGTAGAGCCACCTTGTGAGTCTTGTCTAGACATTCCAAGTGCAGGAGACGGCGTTGCAGGGACTCGTCATCTCCCAAGCACTCCTTGATAGCCACTCGCAGGGAGGGCAACTCCAATTCAACTGGAATACCGACTTCTGTTCCATACACCAACTGGAAAGGAGTTTGTCATGTAGTTGCCTTATGGGAGGTTCTATACGCCTAGAGGGGCTTTATAAGTCGATCATCCCAATCACGGTGATGTGTGGCAATCATCCTTGTCAGGATCGAGCAAAGGATGCGATTTGTGACTTCAACTTAGCCATTGGCTCTAGGGTCATAGGGTGTGGACTTACGGTGACGAATCTTATAGAGTTCTATGAGTTCTTCCATGACCTTATTAATGAAATGAGTGCCTCTGTCACTTACTAGCTCTAGGGGAATGCCAAAATAGGTGATGATATTCTCGTACAAGAACAAGGGCACACTATTTTCATCATCCCGCTTCAGAGCTTTAACTTCACACCACTTAGTGACATAATCTATACATACTATGATGTATCTGTTCTGCTTCCGTCTAGTGGGGGAATCAATTGGACCTATGAAGTTGATGCCCCACTTGTCGAACAGCTTTAAGGGAAGGATAGGTTGCAGTGGCATGTCACTAGTCTTGGTGGGTTTTCCCATCTGTTGACATGCATCACATTGCTTACAGTAGTTGTAGGCATCCTTATGGAGGGTTAGCCCCTAGTATCCTGCTAACAGACCCTTTCTGGCTGTTGCTTTTCCTGCAAAGTGGCCTCCACATGGCTCGTCCTGACAAGCCTTCAGAACAATCCTATCTCGTCTCCTGCAACACATCTTTTGAGCACTTCATCTTTGCCTTTCTTGTACAGTGTGCCTCCTAACATGGTGTAGGGGGCTGATTCTAACAGAAGCTTTTTCCTTTCCTGACTAGTGATGCCCAGAAGATACTAATGGGTTGCCAGTAGGTTGGTGATGTCTGCATATCAGGGGGCAACAGTTTCGACTAGAAACAAGGAAGCATTAGGGAGGTCTGGATCATCCTGCTCCTCGTCTACATTCTGTGGGATACGTGACAGATGATCAGCCAAAACATGGGAGCGACCAGGTTTGGTGATTACCTCAAAGTCAAACTCTTGGAATAGAAGGATCCATCTCATCATTCTTTCCTTCACTTCTTTGTTCATTGGGAAGGACAGTGCCTCATGATCTACATAAAATTTAAAATGAGTTGACAATAGGTAGTGGCGAAACTTCTCTAGGGCAAACACCATTGCCAAACACTCCAGTTCTATCACTGTATAGTTCCACTCTCTGTCAGTGACCTTTTTGCTTATTTATTATGGGTTGATCCAGCTTTGAGGATCCCTTTTGGCATAGACTGCACCTTAGCCTTCAACTGATGTATCAGTGTGTACATGGAACTCCTTCATCCAATCAAGAGGTTGCAGGATGGTGCCTCAATCAGACACTACTTCAGAGTGTGGAAGGCTTTGTCACATTCTTTTGTCCAAATAAACTCCGCATATTTCCTTAGAAGCTTATGTAGAGGGGCTACCTTTGTTGCAAAATGGGCTATGAACTTTCTATAGTAGCCCACATAGCCTAGAAATCCCCTCAACTATTTGAGGTTGGTTGTTGTTGTTAAGGATGCAATCTTCTCCATCTTTGCAAGGTTTATTGATATCCCTTGTGTGTAGAGACAATGTGGCCCAACAAAACTCCAGAAGAGACTCTAAATATGCATTTTTCTGGATTGAGGAAGATCCCATACTCCCAGCATTGATCAAAGCATTGCTCCAAATGTCTCCAATGTTTAAGGATCAAACTGTAAACACAAAAGTCATCCAGATATACCACAATAAAGTCATACAGATGATTTTGGAATGCAGCCATCATGACTCTCTGGAAGGTAGCAGGGGCGTTGCAGAGCCCAAACGACATCATCCTATAAGCATAGGTCCCCCATTCTGTGGTGAAGGTTGTTTTGGACTAATCTTCTTGTGCTATCTGCACTTGGTTGTATCCACTGAAGCCATCTAACAAGAAGCAAAGCTCATGTCCTACAACCATATCTAACAGTTGGTATGTAAAAGGAATAGGAAAGTGATCCTTCTTGGTTTTGGAATTCAATTTGCGAAAATCCACACATATGCGAAGCTTTCCATTCTTCTTGGGGTATGACCACAATGGGTGAAACCCATTCACTATTGGCCACTGGATAGATGAACTCGGCTTCCAAAAGCTTTAGCATCTCTGCTTTCACCACGATGGAGTAATTTGGATTCTGCCTCCGTCGTTGTCATACAGGCTTAGCATCAAGCTCCAATTCAATGTGGTGTTGACATATTGTGGGATCAATCCCTTTTAGGTCTTTATAGGACCATACAAACACGTCAAAATTCTCTTTTAATAAGTGGTACAAGATAGACAACTCCCCTTTTGGCAAGCTACTACCCACCTTCAAGTGGCATTTAGTGCCATTTGTATCCACAAAGGTTAATTGCCTTTCACCTTCCACTTCGCAGATGAAGGTCCCACGGACTGCTTTTGGGTATAGTTCCGACTCTTTCAAGGGGGTGGTGCCTTCTTCTAATGTCCCACTAGACCCGACTTCTTGTTTTAGTGAGGACTTGGGTTGCTCCTTGGGATGTTGAAATGATATCAAGGCTATCTCAGATTTGGTTTGGGTATTAATTACCTCGGAGCTCGAGGACTCCTCTTCTGAGGATGCGTCCAGGAATGTCACATAACAGGGACTCTCAAAATTCTATTGGGCCCTTGGGGTTACTGCTTGTTAACAAGGGGCGTCATCATCATCCTTTCTTGGCAAGGGTAGATGAGGGTGGCAAGAACCACTGATAAAAGAAGGCTTATTTTTCTTAATCCATTTTTTATAAAGGTTTTGCATATGAGAAGATCCATTTACCAGTCCAAAAGGTACCATTGTCATTCTGTCCAAAAGCATGAAGTCTTTTGCTTCTGAGGCTTCTAGGACTCCCTCTTCATCCATGCCTTCTTCGGATGGAATAGATTCTTCTATCTCGCTTGCATAATCTTCTTCTTGAGGTTCATCATCATCCTCTTCAGGTTCTGACTCTACCTCTGTAGGAGCTCTGTAAGAGAAAAATAGGTTCTCTGCTTCACCTTCTACCTCTGTCTCTGTCTCTGTCTCTGTTATGGCCATGTAAGAGGGAGAGCAATACATCCATGCTTCTATCTCACTGTCAATAGTGATTTCAGAAGTCTTTCATGGCTCAAACAGGAAGCATTCACTCATTGACAAGGACTTTGCATCTTTTGGGAGTTGGCCTACAATGCCCATTGTTAGAAACTGTGCCTCTGTTTTCTTGGGAAAGATCTGTTTGACAACCTCTTCGTCTCCTGATGTACCATATGTTACTTCATTGGAGGAGTCTGTTATGACTTCGATGGATGTGGATCCATTGTCTTTTTGTGATCCATACAACTTCGATACTACTTTATTGGGTCCTCTGCCTAGGATTAGGGTCCCTTTGAACCAATATGTCCTTGCTTTTGCTTCAAAAAGCCAAGGTCTTCCCAACAGCAAAGGATATGAGGTCCTGTAGGAATTTGGTTTGACCACAAGATATGTCAGCCAATAGCCTCTTCCCGTGAGGGTTGTCTTTACGTATGGGAGAATGCCCTATGGTTTGATTCTATTTTGGTCTGCCAATCTGATAAGCCACTGTGTAGGTTGCATTCCTTGCAATCCTAGATTCTTCATTGTCACATATGTCATTATGTTTACTGATGAGCCTCCATCAATCAATGCATGTGCAATAAAGAACCCTTCAATCCATATGCCAATCTTTGGGGTTCCATGATCCAAGAAGGCATTAGCCACATCTACTTCCTTCACGAGTTCTGAGGCTCTATTGGACTTGGTCACCACGGAGGGAACAATTCTTAGGCCTCTTCTTATAGTCAGTATGCTTTTGAATTTCTTTCGACAGCTGGGAGACAACATTAACAATTGTTGAAATGTTAAATTTGGTTTAAAAGTATCTAGATCTTTAACCAAATCATACTCTTTGATAGGATCCATAGGCTTTTTCAATCGGCTGGGAAATGGGGCCATGCCCACTTTTATCTTTCCTTTTTCTTCTAAGAGCGGTAACATCTGCATTTCTTCTACCCCCCTTAAAGAGAGGTCACACGCCCCCTCTAATATTTTCAAAAATACACCCCCCTTTCATTATCTTTTCTCCACTCAAGGAGAGGCTGCAAGAATTTACTTATAGTTGCATAGGAGAGTGCGACAATTCTATCTCTCGTACACATGTCTTCGAGTATGGCCCCAAAGCATAGTTCCACAAGGATGGCAAAAACCCTACAAGTGTGGATGGTGGTTCGAATCAAGACGGCACCGCAACCGCAAACAGTTTATCAGGCGTGAATACCACTGGAATCAACACATCACTCCAAACCCAAGTTGCTCTATTATTAAATCATAGATTATAATTATCATGGTGAAAATCATATTCACATACATCACATTAATGGTACGATTGATAATTGCCTAGGTATGAACTTAGTTGTGATGTATGTAACAAACAAGATAATTCTCGTTGTAAGATGACATCATAGTAGATGAAATTGATTAGGTAATTGCATCGTAAATTACCAAAAAAGTATTGCATGAATTCTGGCATAAAGTACATTGCTCTGCCGTCGTTCGTAAGTACCTCTTCCTTCTTCATTTTCAGGAAGGTGTAAACATCCCTTTTTTTCCGCCTTTCTGTCCTAGGTACCAATCCCAGAGCTTTTTCCACCAAGACTGGGTCCAATCGAACCTATACCTTCTTTGCGCCCTCTCCTTGGCCTACTGTTACAATGCCCGTTTCCTGGTCCGAATTGTATGTTCTAAGGAATTCCACGCATTTGAAGTGATCCGGCTCCTGCGAGAATTTTTCAATGTATTTTTTCAGGTTGCACTGTTCCACCACCCTTCTGGCTGCCTCCTCCTTCGCCACCACCACTCCGATGTTGTGGATGGTTCGGAACTTCAGCTGGCTGAAGGCGCGGTTCTCCAATTGGATGCAATATAGCTCCCTTTCCTCGTCAGTGAACGGGAGTCGATGGGCGCGATCTTGCTACGACATTTTCTGCTCCTGCCATAATTCGTAACTTCCATTAGTATTTTCCACATAGCACTTTGCTGTTTTTAAACTCTTAACTGAATTTTTGGAAGCCATTTTTCTCATACTAATGCTTATGTCTTTCAAGGAGATACTTCTGCATCCTCTATCTCCTAGACCTCTAGTTCTGTCATCTCTACAACTGTCTCTGTAGCTCTCTGTGGCTCTATAGTACTCTGTACTTCATTCATGGAGTGCATTGTTCTACTTGTCCTTAGGAAGGTTGAACTTCACAGTCTTGATAGAGAAAATGTTATCTTTTGGAACTACGGGTTATCCTTTCTTTACACGCGTTATTGCGGCCACTTCCAATTCCACCAAATTGGAAGCGTGTTCTTGGGTCTTTTGTTGGGTATTAGAAGTAGATTTCACAGGAGCTGGACTCGATTGCATAAGGGTTCTAGGGTTTGGACAATTTGGTGAAATGTGTTCATTTTCTCCATATCTGTAACACTCCACCTTTGATCTCTAACCACTGCCAGACTGTTGTCCTCTATAACTCTAAAAGGAAAACCTCCTTGAACCAAAATTAGGACTGAATTCCGTAAGCTTTGGTCCAATGTCTTGCGTTGTCATTTTGGATTCTAGCAAGCTGAATCTTGCATCTTCACCTTTCTTTATTCGTTTGTACATCTCTTTCAAATAGCAAATATCCTCTGTATGGTTCTTCCTCAAGTAGTATGAAAAAAAGGCTCCAGGAATGGTTGGTTTTTGGGTACATTCAGTGGCTAAATGTCCTTGATGGCACTTTCCACACCATGTATTAGAACGCATCACATCTCTCCCGCCTCTCGCAGGAGTAGATATATTGGCGGTATTCACCTTCTATGTCTGTAGCTGCTCTATAATCACATCCATAAGCTCTTTCTTGATACTTGCCACTGAATTGGGCAGGTAGTCCTTCAGATTTTCACTTCTTAAAGTACTTGTAGTAGGGTTTTGGGAAGCTTCTATGATTACTGCACACACTGGTTGGGTTGATCCATGAGGCCCTCTATTCTGTTCTGATTTAGAGCTCCTATTAAGACTTGGGATTGTTGATTCCAGTGGGTAGGATTCCACTATTTGTGAGTCACCATTGGAGGAACTATTTGAGACCATTGCTATTATGGTTGAGCCACCATTTGAGGCATTGTCGTCTGCGGCCACTGTGGATTAGATGCATTGTACTGTGGCACCATTTGAATCTAGGGGCAGGGGTAGGGAATTGTCCCTGGGACTACATTTGGTGGGTATACCATTCCTAGCATGGGAGGAGGTAAGACTCCTCTTCCTGAGGTCATTAACAACCTTGCTTCAACTTCATCATACAGTCTTGCACCTTCCACTGCAGCTTGTAGATTGACTGGTCTTCTCAATTCCATGAACTTGTGAACTTCTAGTTGTAGGCCTCTGAGGAATACTCCTTTTTGGATGCCTTCATCCAAATGATGATTGGTCCATCTCTTTAGGATGGATTTTATTCATGAGACATAAGCTTCTACTCTTTCTTCAGAGGACTAACTTAGATTCATGAACTCCTCTCGTATCCACTCTTCAAAACCTTCACGCTTGAATTTAATGAAGAAGGCTAGCTTCAAGTCGTCCCATGTACCAAAAGTTCCTGCTGCTTGTCTCTCATACCACTAAAATGCTGCACCTTGAAAGTGGTGGGGAATATTTCTAGCTAAGGCTCAAGGGTTTTGGCATTGTTAACCACACATGCCACCATAAACTCTACTACATGAAGATCGGGATCTTCATTGTACTCTCCCTTAAAAATTGTCAATGGGACTACATTTGTTAGCTTGTCATCAATATTTCCAGGACAAATCTGACTAGGAAGGGGACCTTGAGTCACCATGGGGACTTCTGTAAAGAGTGCTTTCAAGGTGTCAAAGGAGGCTTCTACTGTAAGCTCGTTTGCGGTCTTGATTTTTGCCTTCTCTCTTCTCATGTACCTCTGGACTCGTTCTAGTTCCTGCCTCTTAATTGCGTCATTCATTAGGAGATTGGCTCCAACCAATTGGTCTGTACTCAACAAAATAGAATTAGAGGGGGCTTCAGTCTCTATGGGACTCTCTGGCCAACATTTCTTCTACTTCCTTCTTCTCTACGTCTCTAAATTCAACTTTCAAACCACTACAAAGAGGGAGATATTTTATTCTCTGAAGGTATCAAAACTCATTCTTCTGAGGATTGTTGTTGTGCCATCATCATAATAATGCTAGCTTCTGATGGTTTCAATAGTGTATGTTGTAAAGAACACTCTATCTACCAACTTCCAGTGGGTTGCTAATTGAACAAATAGGAGATTGTCAATACACCAAGCATCCCATGTGTCTTGCTGTTAAGCATCTACGAACAAATTCCAACTTCTTTCTTTCTTGTTTTCATGAACCTCCACTGACCATGACTCCTGAAGCTTTTTCACAATCTTTCACTTGATGATGTCTGGAAACTTTCAATGAATGCCAAATCTTCCATAGATGGTTATTCTCTCTATTTCTGCACTTCAGTTTGTCCCCAAACAATTTTTCACCAAGATGCGTGTCTCCCTTGCTTCAATTGAAAGAGGAAATAGTCCACCACATAGAGCCTGCATCATGATGGTAATATGTTTCTACCATTGTGGAATGAACTTCTTATGGAAAGTGGCTTTGGAAATGAGAATCTCCAATTCTTCAGTGGTAGAAGGAACTTTGCAAGCATCCATTGAATTCTTTTCTTCTTGGTAATGCAATTTTCCTCATTTTGAGCCTTTTGTAATGCTTGTTGATGGCAAGTTTTCCCGGCTGCGCACCAAAAACATGGAGCCCCTAGAGAGGCATCAAGGAATATGTGTTTCTACTGCAAGAAAATCTATCTTGTAACATCAACAAGCTTTTATTTCACTCTTTAGAGAACCACAACAAGGAAAAGAACACCACTAGTAAGAAACCTTCATGCAACATCATAAAAACAAACTCCCACGATTTTATCTTCAACAAGTTTGATCATTCTCTTTATATTCTTCATAGATTCATCAACCAACTAAGAGAACACAAAATAAACACCACTTTGAATGGAAATAATTACATAGTATTCATCTTCATTGTCTTCATAGTTTTCTCTCATAATATCTCATAGATAGATACATTATCTGACATAGAATTGGCTATCTCTGACTCTCTCTTTCCCGAAATCATACATACATACACTCCACAAAACACTTACAGAAGCATACATAATAGAATAGAACAGGAACAGAGGCTCTACTAAAGCTCAATAGAGGGTTACAGAAGGTCAATAGAAAGCATTAGAACCACATAACTCATACTAAAACCATTCCAAACTATTAAAAGAACCATTCAATGAGCTTGTAAAAAATATCAAACACCAACAATCATCATTCTATCCCTCCATATAGAAAGAAAATAGAACCAAATATAAGCTTAACAGAACCCAATATAACCAAACAGAACCTATCAAAATGTCAACATATCTAAATTTTATTTTAATTGGTGAAGGCACAAGTAAGAATCTATCTAAATAGGTGGTTAAACGTTCCACTACTTTGAAAGATGATATTTGAACAAGGTAATATTGAAAGTTAATTGAAATGTCTTTCAAATTCTATGACTTTATAGAATAGGCTTGGTCCTCCAATGGTGTAACTTGTTACATGGTAATAAGTAAATTGATTCAATGCTTGAGAAAACATGTGATTTTTCCAATGACAAAATACATGACAATGCAAGTTTACATGAGTAGTGATAGACCTAGCATTCATTGTACCACATTCTAAGATCCCAGGATCCTTGCATGGCAAGGGAGCCCTGCAATATTGTTGATGTAAGGACTAGAAAAAATCACATTGGAAAGTAAGGTGTGGGTTTCAAAATAAGATTGATCATGGGGGATGGGGGGGGGGGGGGGGGGGGGGGGATTCTATTATCATAACCCCTTGGTCCAATTGCTGATGTGATAGTATGGAATTTAGACATGCAAAGATGCAAACAAGTCAAGATTAAGAAGATGAGGATCAATTAGACACAATTGCAGCTAGATGGGCAATCAAGAGAGCTTGATATGTATCCTCAAATGCTAAGGAAGACTAGGCCACAAGTAAAGACAAAATAGAAATAGAGATGCTTCAAGATTGTAACTCAAATTTAGAAGATGAAGCAAATGGAGCTTAGCCAATCATTTTTTTGTCTTCATGTTTTATTGGTGTTCATTTAGATTTTATGGCCATTTTGAAAGTGTAGAATGTGCTTTAATATCCATCTAACAAACATGATGTTATCCATCCACCATACCTTTTTACACTATTTGCATTATTTAGGAGAGATTGGTTTAGCATGACATCCTAAGATGTTATTAGTGTTCTGCAAATGATGAAGTTGGTGTTATTCTTTAATAAAACCAAGTAGTTCTACAAAGAAATAGAGTTTTTTTTTGGGGTAATGCATGTAAATTTTGTATTGTCAACAAATATTTATGTAATTGAGGATGGACAAGCATAAGCCAAAAAACCTAACCACTCTTCATCAACTTAGCATAGGCTACTTTGAATATATGGCCTCTCTTCTTCATGATCTTAAGTAAGGCAAGAACTTCTTCTTTGCACAAGGAGACTAAATTGTTTCTAGGGGTACCAGTCTCTTTCCTCATGATGACCCTATTCCTATTGCACAAAATGTGCTTCAAGAACTACTACTCCAATTATATTCTAGGGCCTTTGTCTCCTAATAGGGCACCTCTTCTTGACAGTGCAAAAAAAAAGATTCATAGTTTTTGTGTGTAAAACACAAAATCCACAAGTTGTGTCCAAGGGGCTACTTGGTCAACCACATGTGCCAAGATCGGATAGTCATTTGTGGGTTTGGGCCCTTCCACTTACTAGTCACCTTGGTTGCAATATCCCTTAGTTGCTTACTGCAGTCCCTATGTTTCTTAAGTTTGCAGGCTAGTTTGCCCTTGTGGTGGTTGACAAAGCATTGGAGACCCCTAACAAGATCAACTTTGGTCTTCTTTAGTCAAATTTCCTCTTTCTTTTGCAATATCTATTAGAATAGCACAAATTCCTAGTTACCAAGGCTAAACTTTTATACTTGCCTAGCTTTGCATTGGAGGAGAGTGGGGCTTTCTTATCCTGAAATGCATAGGGAAAGGTCCAAACCCCCTTCCTTGAGTCATTACCTCTTCATCCTAGTTCCTTCAGTCAACTCCTCCACAATTCCAAAAGCCTCCTAATAGAGGCATGTCCTTTAATTTGAATCCTAGAATCAATAGATAGAATATTGTCTTCCCAGTTCAGCTCCCCCCATTGGCTTCCCTCCACATGGGCTTGACTCAATATTGACTTGGTGACTATGGCCTAAGGCTCATCTGAATCTAATTTGAGAGTTGCTTGCAGGCATGCCTTTTAGCTTGTTCATGAATAGGCTCTAGCCCCAACTTGCCATCTGCCATATATGCACTAATAGTCTTCTAGGAGATGTTGTGCCATCTTTGCTTCTCTCCATAGCTCCATAGAAAGGCTCACATGAGATTTTCCACCTTCTCCTATTGGGATTCTACAAATAGAGCGACTTCAATAACAAACATGATTGCGGGTGCTATTATTTTATCCAATACCACCAACCTACCTCCAAAAATAATTGGAATATTGGCTAACTTGTCAATCTTTGTTGGAGCTTGGAAATTAGCCACTGCATTTTGGTTGGGGTAGAAGCACCTAAACTCAGTACGGAACCAAGGTACCTAAATACCTCCCTTGGCCTTCAAACCTTGAATTCTAGTTCTACAATCTTATCTGGTTGGTCATTCCCTCCTAAGAAGAGGAACTCGGATTTCTGCCTATGTCACCTCCTTAGAGGCTTTGGAATACACCTCAAAGGTAGTTAGAATGTCCTCAATGTTATTCTTCTTAGCCTCAATGATACTCGAATTGTCATTAGTAAAAAGATCCAACTACACATTTGATTTCCGTTAGGAAGAGATAGCCCCCAAATTAGTCCTTGCTAGATTTTGTGATCAAGCATTCTCAGTAGTGGCTCAGTTGCCACAACAAATAATAGTGGGGCAAGTGGGCATCCTTGCCTTATTGATCTCTTCAAATGAAAGTTATGGGAGGTGAATCCATTGATCCTCACTTTAGCAATTGCATTGGTGAATAAAGTGGCCATCATATTGACAAATCTTGCCCAAAAGCCAAGCTTAGCCAAAACTACTAAAATGAAACCCTAGTGGAGCCACTCATACACTTTGTCAATATCCATATTAAGTAGAAAAAACTTGCCTTTGCACTCCACCACATGCTCCATTACTACCAAAAAATTTAGGAGTGCATCTTGGATCTTGTAGCCCCAAACAAAACTATATTGGGATTTGTGAAGCACTTTACTAAGGATGAATTTGATTCTGAGGGCTAGGCCTTTGCAATGATATTGTACATCACGTTGAGCATAGTTAAGGGCTGCCATTGACTTGGTTTAGGAATTTGGGAAGTGAATTTATCTTACCTATATTTAAAAAATAGAACACACTCTGGAGCATTGTAGATTTGAAATAAATCAAAAGTTCATTCAACATATTATCATGTACTAGGGTAGCAAAAATTTTTAAACTATAAATGCAAATTCTAAAGCAAAGATAGTGTCAGGAATATGCAAAGAAAGATCTTTCCAAAAAAAAAAACCAAGATATGGATAGAGGAGCAAATTGGCACTTAGGATCCAAACAAGCCCACATATTAGTAAGAACTAGTAAATATACTTGCATCATAGGTGTCAACATTCACTCCTTGTTGCTATTCCCTTTGGCCCACATACCAATATTACATTTGCAATGTCCATGCCATATAGACTATTGATGGTGTGCTACTGTAAATTGAGATAAATTCCTTGGTGAGAGTTGTTTATGCGTAGGAATAGGAGTCCATGCCATGTAGACTATTGATGGTGTGGTACTGTAAATCGAGGTAAATTCCTTGGTGGGAGTTATTTATGCACAGCAACAAGAAAGCCTTGATATTTGGATGGTGACCAAAAAGGGTTAAATGAAAGCAGTGGAGGAAGTTAGAAGGATGGACAAGTGCAAGGGTTAAGGTTGCAAGTGGTTGATCATTATGAAGAAAAGGTGGGTTGGTATAGTTGTCACTGTATACATGCCATGACTTTGTGTATAGCTAGGGTTGGAGTACGAATTTGTACATTGCTTGAAGGACAATCTACATAAACATGTGTTAATTAAGTAGTAGCATACATGTAGAACTTGGTTAAATTCAAACTCAATTCCTATTATCACGTATTTATGTTACATTTTTTAGCATAAACATGTAGGGGATAAGGCAACATCATGTATGCATCATGCAAGCATAGGAATATGTGCAAGTCATGGCATATGACTCCTCCTAGTGCATATGCTAGTAGGGGCCATAATTATATGCATGGGTTGAATCACATAACACAATCATAGGATATCCATAAAGAACATGCATGATGGATAGTTCATGTAATCATATGCTTATCAAATGGTGTAGCTGAGGAGCCATTAGTGGTGTGGTAATTATCATCCAGAAAGTGGAGTTCACTGTAGCACTTGCTAGCATATTCATATGTAGGACATCCATATTTATCCCACATCATTCATGGATTAGGGGTGATGCAATCACGATAGATCTTGAGATAAAGCATTATATGTACTCATAATCCAAGGGTAGTGGATGCTTACTTATCACTGTCTAAAATATAACAACCACGATAGTATTTCGTGGGTTAATATTCCAAGGGTGGTAGAGGTGGGTGCCATCAAAAGGATGGAAAGAAGAAAGCTTTTTTTTTAATAAATTAATACATTGAAATGATTAAAAAGGCCTAAATGGATACATGGCCTTGGGACATCCAATGCATGGTAGAGGACTATTTGTTAGAATCATATTTTAAGATGGGAAAGGACCTATTGAAAGGAATATGTCTAAAAGCTACAAATATTGATGATGCATGAGGGTTGTGTGCATCTAACAAAGTTTCTAACAATAAAAGTTAACACATACAAAATACACACGCATATATCTTCAAAAGTTACAAATTAGATTAGAGGAAGGATGTTTTCTAATCTAATGGTTCTATAAAGGCATGCTATAAAATGTGAATTATCAATATAAAAAATGGGAGAATTTTTTTGAAAGTACCAATTATATCAAAGAATTAATAAGAATATTTTGTGTTGAAGGATTATTTAAATAACACTATGGTTGCTATAGGTGAATAACATTTAATTGGTGAGGAGGGTTTGAAATTTTTTTGGGTGCAAGTGCATTAATATATGGAGATATGTAAGCCAGATTAGTGAAGAAATCTTACTAAACTAGTAGGAGAGGACTTTATGAGCATGATAGGGTCATGTGGTTCGAGCAAGCGAGACAATTGCAAATTATTTATTAAATAACATTGATATTCACGTAATATACATCTTGCAAACTTTTATGGTTTCCAGATAGTGTGCTCTAGTTGTCGTAGAGAAGTAAATATAGTGAAAGTTGTTTTCTATAATAGTTACTTGGATATTTATTATTGTTGTAGCTTATGTAGTAAATTTATAATTTTTTCCTATTTTTAAATCATATACACAAATAAAACATTCTCTAGTTTTAGAGATTATTTGAAATAGTAGTCTATAAGTAATGGTTTTGCTATTGCAGTTGATGTTTCATCTAGTTCTTTTTAGGCTTCTTGTTTTTTAAGGATGATGATGTGTTCCTTGGGACTACTCGTATCAATAAAGTAATATGCTCTAGTCGACTGAGTGAAAGAAAATCAGGAATAATGTAAATTGCTTGTTGGATAGACGTTTGTTGCATGCTTAAAATTCATTTTCTAGTCTTTAAGTTATTCTTGTTTCATTGCTCTTTTCCATTTAACAATGTTTGAGCATTGTTTTTAAGGCTCTCGGTATAGGTGTGTCTCCTTTGTTATATGCAACATGCGATAGTCTCTTGTAGCATAGGCTTTAAATGCATTGCATGTGTTCCCTTAGATATATCATACAAGCAATTTACATGTTTCTTGGACATCCTTTCACTCACTCGATTAGAGACTACTACATTAAATAGCCTCTCTAAACTAGAGAATGTCTGATTAGTGGATATGGAAGCATAGCACAATTGCAAAACTATGCTTAAAAATAGGAAAAAAAGGATTAATTTGCTATGTAGACTACAACAAAATAAAGATCCAAGTAACTACTATAGAGAACAAACTTCTACTATATGTGCCTTTCCACAACAACCAAGGCACACTATTAGAAGCCACAAAAGCTAGCAAGATGATATAGTGTGAATATCAACATTATTGAATAAGACTTTAAGGATATTTCTTGAGACTTTGCAAACAAATAATGGCAAAAACATCAATTATATATGAAACACAATTATAAATAAAATATAAATAACAAAATATATGACATCACTAGAAATAAAATGGATAATTATACTCCCTCTCATCATTTTTGTTTTCTTTCATTTCTCTTTCTTTCTACTTTATCTCATCTTTCTTCACCTCATATTTATGCATATGTACACATGTATATATGTGTATACACATATTTGTATGCATTGCATGTATATGCAAATATATACATTTGTGTGTGGATGTGTGTGTTTGGATATATGCATGTGTGCATATCTGTAAGTGTGTGTTTTATAAGTGTGTATCCATTTTCTCTCCTTTGCTCTCTCCCTCTCTCCATTTTTTTCTTTGACTCATATATATTTACATGTGTATGAGCATGTATGTATATATGCATACATGTGTGTATGTGTTTGCATATGTATACACATGTACATGTGTATGTGTGCATATATTGTTCATGTCTTTTTGTAGTCCATGTGTATTTGTGTGTGGTTTTAGAGTATGTATATGTTGCATGAACATGTTCAACCATTAAAATTCTTATTCCATCCCATAATGTTCAATTAAAAAAGAAATTCAACTATTTGTTTATAGTATATATGTATTTGTGGATGGTTTTAGAGTATGAACACGTTGCATGTGCATGTTCAATCATTAAAATATCATATGATTTCATACGCGTGGGACACCCTCTAAGGAGAGGAAGGGGAGAACCTTCACGGAGTCTTTCTTCTTCTTCTTCTCTTCTCTCTCTCTCTCTCTCTCTCTCTCTCTCTCTCTCTCTCTCTCTCTCTCTCTCTCTCTCTCTCTCTCTCTCTCTCTCTCTCTCTCTCTCTCTCTCTCTCTTCTTCTCTCTCTTCTCACCTCTCTTTCTTCTTCCTCTTCTTCTTCTTCTTCCCCTTCTTCTTCTCTCTCTTCTCACCTCTCTTCCTTCTTATATGGCCTCTTTGCGATTGGTGCAGCTCCTGGCGCCAACTTGATTTCATGGTCGACTTCCCTTTGAGGAGATGTTAACATAAAGAATCTTATTGTCCAGACGCAGCCCCAAGCGCAGGTTCCAAGTCCGACCAAAATAAATTCGTGTGTGTGTGTGTGTGTAGAGAGAGAGAGAGAGAGAGCCATATACAAATTTTCAACAACTCACCTTTCTCCTTTCCATAATCATATCCTATATTTAGTCGAGAGAGAGAGAGAGAGCCATATACAAATTTTCAACAAATCACCTTTCCCCTTTCCATAATCATATCCTATATTTAGGAGAGAGAGAGAGAGAGAGAGAGAGAGAGAGAGAGAGAGAGAGAATATGTGTGTGCACTTATGTTCAATTGGGTAGGGGAGATGATAGAAAATAAATGTAATCCCCACTCACCTTTCAAGAAAAAATCATCTTTATTTCTTGAATACGAAACTCCTTCTTGTGCCACATAGGCTTGGTAGTTTTTTGGTTGATTCAAGATTCCCAAGGCACAATTCATGTGACACGAGGGTTCATAAGAGATTGATATAAGTAACATATTCTGAACTTCAAAAGCTTTGGTAACTTAGGTCAATACAATATTCAATGCATGAAAATACAATATATGGGGATGTGACACTCACCAATATATAGGGAGTGGAAGACAAGCATTAATAGGATCAAGCCTAAACTGTATCTCCAAAGAATCCTTTTGACCATTTCTCAAAGACAAACGCATTTAACAGTGATTTCTATTCACATTCAGCTTGGTATGTATATCATCCTCACATATTTAGCTTATCATTTAACACTTAATAACACACACACACACACACACACACACACACATAATAATATATATATATACTATAATTAATTTTTTAAAAATATAATGATAATTATATATAATAATTAAGTATCAATCAATATTATAAGTATTATTTATAAGTATATACATTAAATATAATTATAGAATTTATGAAATAATATTCAATTATAATAACAATACTAGAGAGAGAGAGAGAGAGAGAATGTTTAAGGGAGCGGTCATTGATGAGAGGCTACTAAGTGGCACACACACACACACACATCTATACGTATAAGTATGTATGTATGATATTCATATTTATATATGTGTAAGTGTGTGTGCATGTGTCTATGAATGAATGATTCGCACATATATACACATGTATTTTTCTTTTTTCTCTTATTGTTTTCAGTATGCTATGTATGTGTATACATAAATGTTATATATGTATTTGTTTATTTCATGCATATGCATGTTGTGTATGCATGTATATATATGTGTATACAGTTGTATGCATATGCACATGTATATATCTGTATATGGATATGTGTGTTTGTATATTTGTAAGTGTGTGTTTTATAAGTGTTGTATCCATTCTCTCTCTCTCTCTCTCTCTCTCTCTCTCTCTCTCTCTCTCTCTCTCTCTCTCTCTCTCTCTCTCTCTCTCTCTCTCTCTCTCTCTCTCTCTCCATTTTTTCTCACTCATATATATTTTTGTGTTATGAGCATGTATGCATATATGCATATATATGTGCATATATATACATGTGTGTTTACATGTGTACACATGTACATGTGTGTTTACATGTGTACACATGTACATGTCTATGCATGGATGCATTATTCATATGTTTACGTGTGTACACATGTACGTGTCTATGTATGGATGTATTATTCATATGTTTTTATAGTCTATGTCCATTTGTATGTGGTTTTAGAGTATGTATATATTGCATAAACATGTTCAACTATTAAATTATTATCTTATCTCATATGTAATTTTTTTTTTAACAACTCTTTTTTTATAGTATGTGTGCATTTGTGGATGTTTTTAGAGTATGTACATATTATATACACATATTCAACCATTAAAATATAATATCATTTCATATATCTCATTTAAAAAATTCATAGAGAGAGAAAGAGATTGAGAATTCAATTAAGAGAGTGTGTGAATATGTGTGTTTAATTGATTGAGAGAGAGAGAGAGAGAGAATGGATATAACCCCTACACGCACTGGATGTGCGGACGCGTCGGTCGTCTCAACATGTCTTGTATTTTGGCTAATTCCATCTTGACCTCAGCCAAGCCGCCGTCTCGCCCCTACTCACCCTTCAAGAAAATATCATCTTTACATTTCTTCTCCTTGTGCCACATAGGCTTGGGAGCATTCTAGTTGATTCTAGATTCTAAGGCAAAGCTCTAAATAATATATAAAATAGATTAGCTAGCCTAACAAGATGCACTAACCACAAGTTTGTGAAGCTTGCAAGGCTATGCCTCCTTTGCTTCACATTTGTGAGCAAAAGGAGAGCAACCTCACTATCCCATACATGCACCCCTTTTCACTCACAAATAAAAAATGGACTGAGCTATGCATGTTACTTGGTCTACTAACCACATGTTACTCTATTTACAAATTTTTGAAGGTCAAGAGACCGTGTATTGCTTTCTTTAGGTTTATTAGAAAAAATGGGAGCTTGGGAAGGGGAGCCATTGCATGTTTACAAAATACAAAAAAGATCAAGCTACTCTCATCACTTGGCTCAAGTACTCTTAGTCCATGATACCACATACACTTTCTTAAATGTTAGTTGTCATGTATACATGCTTACACACACACACACACACAAATACAAAAAGAACCAAGCTGTGATATACACATGCACATGCTTGCATACACATAGATAAATACAAAAAGGACCAAGATACTCTTTGTTGAGATATCGAGCTCCACTCGTGATATGCCAGGGTGACCGTTGTGCATTTATGTCACCGACGTGTCAGTTGCAGATGCGGTTGGTACACCGCCCATGAATAATAGCTACATGATAGCTATCCTTATCTACTCTAGTTCGTGGCTCAGTTAGTATGCCACCTTAGTTAGTTGAGTTTGGTTTGAGACCCATATATAGGGTTCTTCTATTTCTTTGTACTAGAGTTCTTTTGGCTTACACAACTAAGAAGAGAAAAACTATTTTCAGCCTCCACCCTTGTGTGTATTCCCCCATTGTGCAAGCAAGAAAGCTACAAGTGAGACTCCTTCCTTCTCTCCCACAATCTTGACATGGTATCAGAGCCTTGTTCATGGTAAGGAGCTCAAGGAAGCAAGCCAAGCTCGCAGTGTTCTGGTAAGAGGAGCAGTGTTGCTTTCATTTTCTGTTTTGGGAGCAAGTCTCTGCAAACAGGCAGCACAGCCGGAAAGTACAGGAGTGCATTGTCTCAGGTTGAGACGCCCTTCGCGCTGAAGCAAGAGGGCAGTATATGCTGCGGGAGAGGGCTTTAGGCCTTGGCGACTTTGTTTTTTTTATTTGAGGCCATTTCGGGGCCTGTTTTGGAGGCGGAAGTTTTCTGCACGCACTCAGGAAAAAGCCCTGTTTTATGCTGTGCGACCACTGTTCTACAGGTCGGTGAACAGTTACCACAGAAATTGCATCGTATGCTTGTGTGCAGAGACATTGGGAGTTACAGAATCATCCTTGGTTCCTGGTTATGCAAAATCGTCACTAGGAAGTGACTGTGTGGTCAAATACCACTTTCGCCAGTTTTGCAGATTTTCCCTTGTGAGGGTGAAGCTGTGTTTTTTGCAGTGACGGAATTTTTTGCAGTGTTCTGTAATGGCGTCTGATTCTCTTTCACAGATTGTCATTGAAAAGCTTGACAAGAACAACTTCCAAGCATGGAAGTTTAGAATGACGAATTTCCTTATGGGAAAAGGATATTGGGAATTTGTTGCAGGAAATGAAGAAGAACCAGTTCTTCCTGATGTTCCCAATCAACAGCAAATGCAGGCATTTAAAGCATGGCATGAGAGAGCCAGGAAAGTTATGTATTGGCTGTCTATCAGCATTTCAGACTCTATGATTGTGCATATTCAGGATGCAAGTACGCCAAAGGAGGCATGGGATACTTTGTCAAAAATGTATAGCATAAATACGCAAGCCAGGAAAATGCAGCTCAAGTAAGAGTTGCATAATGTGCAAAGAGAAAATATGAGCATCAATGACTACCACATGAAGGTGAAGAAGATTGCAGATGCACTTGCTTCCATCGGGTCGCCAGTGGAAGATGATGATTTAGTTTCTGTGACCTTGAATGGTCTAGGAAAGGATTATGCACAGTTTCGGACATCCATTTCAGTTCCTGAAAGATTTCCTGATTTTGAGGAGCTGATTGCTCTTCTAATTTCTGAGGAGCAGAGAAATGGTGGTGCATCTTTTTCAGGAGGAACTTCAAAAGAAGCTGTCTTCTACTCAAATGCTGGAAGAGGTAGAGGCAGAGGTAGAGAAGGCCAATTTGGAGGCCGTGGTAGAAATCAGAATATGCAGCAAACTCAAGAAAACCAGTCCTATGGAGGAGGACGTGGTAACTCTAGAGGCAGGGGGAGCCAAAGAGGTCGTGGTGGATGGCAAAGAGGCCAAAATGCAAACAATAATATTGAATGCTACTACTGTGGTAAAATGGGTCATATGGCTAAAGACTGCTATAAAAAGCAGAATGACATCATGAATGGAAAACTGCAACAAGGGAATTATGCATCTTCTAGTAGACGGGTGATGACAGAAATGAGCATTTGTTTATGGTGCAGCACATGAACAATTCTATGACAAGTGCAGAAGAAAGCAATGATGTATGGTATGTTGACTCAGGTGCATCAAACCACATGACAGGTCATGCAGAATGGATGGAGGATGCAAGGAAAATGGAAAAACCAGGATTTGTGGAGACTGGTGATGATACTGCACATCCTATTGTGCAGATTGGAAAAATTCCTTTGTCTATGCAGGATGGGAAAAAGAAATACATGTCTGATGTATTTCATGTCCCGAATATCACCAAGAATCTGGTTTCTGTTGGTCAAATGGTTGAGCAGGGCTTGCAGGTCAGATTTAATCCTCATGGATGCTTTGTTGAGGATATGAAAAATAAAGGTCGCTTGATAGCAAAAGGAAAGAAGAAGGGCAGAATGTTTACGTTGGATACAGACATGTCTGAATTGAGTGCAGCAATGTTTGCTCATGGGACTGGTGTAGTTGTAGATATTGATATCTGGCATAAACGCATTGGTCATGTTAATGTACAGTGACTTAAATCAATGCAGGCCCAAAATATTGTTGCAGGATTGCCCAAATTCAAGGTTGCAGAAATGCATAAGGTATGTGAAGCCTGTCAGTTTGGAAAACAGGCAAGGAAACCATTTCCTAGACATGTTCAAGAGAGTGAGAAGCCATTGGAGTTAATCCACTCTGATGTGTGGACTACTAAAGCTGCATCTCTTGGAGGCTGTCATTATTTTGTCACTTTTATTGATGACTATAGTAGAAAAGTTTGGGTGTATTTTATGAAAAAGAAAAGTGAAGTTTTTGGGCATTTCAAAACTCTTAAAGCTATGGTTGAAAAAGAAACAGGCCTGCAGATAAAATGCCTAAGGTCAGATGGAGGGGGAGAGTACCTCTCAAATGAGTTTGCAAGGTTCCTGCAGGAGCATGGCATAAAGCAGCAATATTCATGCAGTCATACCCCACAACAAAATGGAATTGCAGAAAGGAAAAACATGCATATTGGAGAGGTATCTCGTGCCATGCTCAATGAAAAAGACTTGCCAGATTTTTATTGGGCTGAAGCAGTTGCTACAGCAGTCTACATAATGAACAGGACTCCCACTGCAGCAATACATGGAATTACTCCAGAGGAGAGGTATACTGGTGGGAAACTAGATATTTCTCATTTGAAAATTTTTTGTTGCATTGCCTATGTACATGTGCCAGATGAGTTGAGATCCAAGTTGGATCCAAAAGCTGAGAAGTGCATCTTCATTGGTTACTCTCTGCAGCAAAAAGGGTATAGATGCTATAACCCTTCTACTCGTAAGTTTACAGTGAGCAGAGATGTTGTTTTTGATGAGATGAGTAGCTGGTATAAACCAGTAAATGTGATTGATGATGTAGATGAACAAAATGGTAATGCTGCACAAAATTCACAGCAGCAGTCACAAAATATTAGTGGACCTGGAGCATCCTCTAGCAGTGGTTCACATTCTTCGCCATGGACAGGCAGATTGAGATCAAGAGAATCTTCTCAAAGCAATGCAGATAGTGGTATGCAGGTATCACGAAAAGGAAAAGAGAAGGTTGATCAGCCCATGTTTGATGTGAATGCAGGTCACTCTTATGTGGATGGTGAATCCAGTGGCTCAGAACAAAGCATTGATGATGAGTTGGGTATTCCTTCTATTGTTACACCTGGAGTAAGGAAGACCAGGGATGTTTTGAGAGCACCTGGGAGTGAACCTACTTTGCGCAGGTCTACGAGAGCTAGGTATCCTGTGGATAGGCTGAAATATGATGGATTTACATCCATTCACTATGCATATATGGTCAAAGTGATACAGGAACCAGAACCCACTTCTTTTGAGCAAGCCATGGGAAAAGAAAAATGGGAGAAAGCCATGGATGAAGAAATGGATGCCTTAGAAGCAAATGCTACATGGGAATTGGTACCTTTGCCTAAAGGTAAGAATGCAATTGGCTGTAAGTGGGTTTATAAGGTGAAGCACAATGCGGATGGTTCTGTGAACAGATACAAGGCAAGATTAGTAGTCAAGGGGTATGCACAAACATATGGCATTGACTATGAAGAAACATTCAGTCCGGTTGCAAGGATGGCAACCGTAAGAGCAGTCATTGCTATGGCTGCATCAAAGGGATGGTCTTTACATCAAATGGATGTAAAGAATGCCTTCTTGCATGGTGATTTGCAAGAAGAGGTCTATATGGAGCAGCCACCAGGTTATGTGCATGTTGTTCATCCTGAGTTTGTTTGCAGGTTGAAGAAAGCCTTGTATGGCTTGAAGCAAGCACCTAGAGCATGGTCTGACAAGATAGGACAGTATCTTGTCACTATTGGCTTTCAGATTTTCAAGGCAGATTTCTCACTTTATGTGAGAAAAACAGAGAAATGTATTATGCTACTTGTCATTTATGTTGATGATTTGATTAAGACAGGTGACAGTGATGAAGATATCCTTCATGTGAAAATGCTATTGAAGCAGAAGTTTGAGATGAAGGATTTGGGAGAGCTGCGTTATTTCTTGGGCATTGAGGTGATTAGATCACCAAGTGGGATACAGCTCTTGTAGAGGCAGTATGGATTGGACATGCTGTCCAAATATGGGATGATAGGCTATAAGCCTATTTCAGTTCCTTTGGAGCAGAATGTGAAGCTGAGCACAGATGCAGGTGAGCTTCTGGAAGACCCTACTATGTACAGACGCATAGTAGGAAGCTTGATTTATATGACTATTACCAGGCCAGATTTGAGCTATGCTGTTGGATTGGTAAGTCAGTTTATGCAGGCTCCAAGGAAACCGCATTTGGATGCGGCTAGACGCATACTCAGGTATGTGAAGTCCACATTGCAGTATGGACTATTTTATGAGACTAGGGTTCAAATACAGTTGCATGGATACACTGATGCTGATTGAGCTGGTAGCATTTCTAATAGACGATCTACTAGTGGATATGTGTTCTCTTTTGGGAGTGCTGCAGTCACTTGGAGCAGCAAGAAACAGCCTACAGCTTCCTTGTCCAGCATAGAGGCTGAGTACAGGGGTGCAGCAATGGCTACATGTGAGGTAGCTTGGTTGTATAAGCTACTTTATGATATGCATCAGCCTACAGATGGGCCAGTTGTCATTTATTGTGACAACATGAGTAGTATACACTTGGCAAATAACCCAGTCTATCATGCTAGAACAAAGCACATTGAGGTGCATTATCACTATGTGCGAGAGAGGGTTTTACTAGGTCTTATTGATCTAGTTTATGTCAGCACAGAGGATCAGGTAGCTAACATATTCACGAAGGCATTGGGCGCAGAGAAGCTGCGCAAGTTCAGAGACCTGCTTGGTGTGCAGGAATTGGGATTGAGCTCGAGGGGGAGTGTTGAGATATCGAGCTCCACTCGTGATATGCCAGGGTGACCGTTGTGCATTTATGTCACCAACGTGTCAGTTGTTGCAGATGCGGTTGGTACACCGCCCATGAATAATAGCTACATGATAGCTATCCTTATCTACTCTAGTTCGTGGCTCAGTTAGTATGCCACCTTAGTTAGTTGGGTTTGGTTTGAGACCCATATATAGGGTTCTTCTATTTCTTTGTACTAGAGTTCTTTTGCCTTACACAACTAAGAAGAGGAAAACTATTTTCAGCCTCCACCCTTGTGTGTATTCCCCCATTGTGCAAGCAAGAAAGCTACAAGTGAGACTCCTTCCTTCTCTCCCACAATCTTGACACTCTTATCACATGGTGTGTACACTATATTAAGTTCAAGATACTATATACACTTCCTCATTTCAATTCTCATATATGCATGCTTTGTGTGTGTGTCTCTATCGATCTATTTATCTTAACCCTAAAATACAATCTCCAATAATATTAACATGATCATTAGGAGGGTTTTGAGGTCTCAAAAACATCTCTTAGGATACAAAGAGAGTGCTTTAGACCAATGGAAGCAAGGCCTTTATAACGGAAGTTTTATTTTTGAAAAAGTAAAAAACAATTTTATAAATAGATATGGATAAAATATTACTATGGATTTTATTATGAATATCTATTTTCACTATCTTGTAATTGTGATTATGACATCCTTTACATTAATGACATAGGGTTTTGATCACTTTACATCAATGGTACATTTTGGATTGTACAATAAAAAACCAAAAAGTCTAGTGATGATCTTTTTTCCCTCAGTTTTTTTCTCATCTCACTCCTTCCTTGGTAGTAGCTTGTTTCTCTCTCTCCTCTCTTTTGCCATGGATATCAAAATTTGACTTTTAACACGGCTCCCGAGCTCTGAAATCACATCCATATCTATGTTTAATTCATTCTAAACAAATGGAAGATAGATTCCTACTATTAATAGGAAAGGTAGTTGGATTAGCATACAATAGGCAAAATGTAGGAAAATATAGAGATGTAATAGATCTTTTATCTCTTCTTGGAAAGGCAAAATCAAATATTTTAGACTTAGAGCAAATAAAAATAGTATAAAAGAGGTTTTAGTACAACATATATTTATGTATAGAGAGTTATATTTGGAACCTGGAGCTTCAAATCGTTCATTGCATAGACCAAATTCTCAATACATTTCTTTTATTAAACTTAGTATTAGTTTTTATAATAAAAAATATTTTTATTTGTAGATATCTATCCTTCTAATCTTGAGGAATGGTAGTTTGTCAACTCTATTATTAAGAAAATGGATGTTGTGCATGGTTTGATTAGAGAAAAATTGTATCAAGGTAGGATAAAAATTTAGTTAATAGAGAATGAAATATTTTTTAATGATAATTATTATATTATCCCCATGTAGCATGGCCAATGGGGAAGCAATATCCTTGCTTCCTTTGCTTGATTTTATAATCTTTGAGTGGTCTTTACCAAGTCTAGCTACTACTAGTGCGAGCTACAATAGAATGTTTTTTAAGATATGGAGAGTATTAAAACCTAATATCTCAAGTAGGCTAAGCAAGATTACTTTGTTTATACCTATTTTAACGTATTTATTGATTTTTTTTTCCAATGTTGAGATAAGAATATCAAAGGTCGTGCTGTCATTAAGAGGCTAGCATATGATCATGTCTTATAATTTGTCAATGAGGGGTGGGATATTACAATAGAAGGCAAGATAACTTGTAAGATTGATCAAGACTATGTTACTTGCAAATGCATGCTTACTACTCAAAATTTACCAAAGGTGATAGATTATCATGTACACTACATTAAGTGAAGATGAATTTATAGAATAAAAATATCAATTTGCTATGTTCATTTACATTTCAAGTTTAGAACAAATGAATAAGTTTGTACATAAAGTTATATATAGTAGATGTATATTGGATCCCACTTCTTGAATGTTAAATACTATGCTAATTTTTTTAACAAATATCAAAGAGGAGAGAGAAAAATATGTAGTGTAAATATATTGGAAAAAATATATTTTTACTTTCAATATAAATACAAGTTGAGATATTGTAACAAATTTGTATTTGCTTTCTTCATAATCTATATACATGAGCTATTTTTTTTTGTGAGGAACATCCTTTTTAGAAGTACTTTTGCCTTTTTTTGATACTTTGGTTGCCTTAAGTGTTAACCTCTCCTTCCTTCTCTACTTTCACACTCTCTAGCCCCTCCTTTTTTATGTTCTTATCTCCTTGTTTTTCATGTATACATTGGCAAGTATGTACTTGAAAAGCTTTGCTCTTATATATTAATTGTAATAATCTTTGAAAAAATATCACACATTTAAAAGAAAGAATCTTAGTTTAGTGCTATTTTGCAATGCATTATCTTAAAGTTAAGCATATTTCACATTACCTTTATAAATTCATTATTATTAATATAAATAAACTTAACCAATCTCTTGGCATTTATAATTATCCTCCAACCACAATAATGACTATGATCTTGATGAGGGCTCTACAACCAATAACACAAAGCAAAAGTACACAATTTATTTATGGTTGTTTATGAAATCAAATATCTTGATATATTTTGATTAAAAACCTACCATAACTTGTCTATACTCCATTTGTGTAACTAGATCACAAGGTATATGTTGCTTTTTCTGTAGCACTTCAATCAAAATTTTTGCATCTCTATATCAAAAAGTTTAAAAAATTAGAGTACTTACAATAAATAAAAGTTTAAACAATCAAGGAGTCTTAGATTATTCAACTTACATTTAGCATTTTCATAGATTCCTTTCAAAGAATTGATTTAAAAACACTACTTATCTACACAATCTATGGCAATCAAGCTCTAATGAGATTTTGAAACAATCATAGACAAATAATTTAGAATAATAAATTCTTTTAAATTTAGAAAAAATACCAAACTACTTATTTTTTATGGTATGAAATTAAAGTAAGCTCTAAGGTATCACTATCAATCTGACTAAGCCAATGGTCAAATCCATTTGCTTCAAGCTCACTTAGCCCCATGTAATGGGAGATTGAAAGATCAAGAATATCAATTTTTTGTTGTATACCAAAAGGAAGTTCAAGCATCATACGCCTAATAAAAGCAATAAGATAATGAATATATAGAAAAAAATTCTTGCTAGAAATATATCATTCTTAAAAATAGATAAATTTGAACATGTTATATCTCAATCCAATAAGAAAAATGGAGTCATGTACTTCTCTTGTTTTATCCTTGAGGGTCTAAATAGATTATAAGTCCAAAGTAACAAAATTATTTCTTTTGCCTATGACAAAGCTCTTCCTCTAGTGGTCCTAGTTGTTGTATTTATTTTTCTTCTACTTTCTTCCTCTTCTACTCTCTCCATTTCTCTGCTTGCTCCTTTGTAGCATTTTTCTCCTTCTTATATAGTCTTACATCTCTCTCATGTGACATTCTCCACTTTAGGACATGTGTACTCCTATCTCTTCCTATATGGTGGTACACTAAGAATATTGCATACCTTCTCATTTGTAAGAATGTATTGCCCTATGTGCATGGATAGCATAGATGTATGCATCCTCAAAAAAATCAATTAAGAAATTCTATAACCTCCTAGACGCAATTGAGGGCACTCCTTGTCCACCTATAATTATTGAGACTATGGCTATCATATATCTTCTCAAGCACCTTTGGAATGACAGCTTTTGGAATTGGATTACCAAGAGTCTTCATTGCCTTTCCAATCTCTCTAAGACATCTCACAACTTGTGAAAATATCATCTTATTGGCTTGGAGGATCGATGGATCTTCTCAACAATGTTCCAAGGATCAATCTTCTACTTCCCTGTAGTAGCTTTTGTTCTAGCCATAGCTTTACACACCAACCGAAAAAAAAAGATGTGGCAACACAATCAATATACACAGTGACATATGATACACAAAAACACAATCTTATAGCAATAAGCGTCACTCAAACATGCATCAAAATTTGAACCTTAAACATATGAAATGCAAAAATAATATAGTTCTAGTATGAAGTAGACAGATCATTTCATGTTTTACACGACAAAAGGTAACATAAGTAAGCAAGTAAATTGAAACATATGAAATGCAAGTAAGAGACTCTATGTAGAGAATATTAATCACTCCGATCGCATTTCATTCAATAAGTTTGCTTCAAAACATCAACAAGTGTAGATTATTTTACATATACCTTGTGACTTGATGAAGTTTTTTCCTTGGAGGTTTTAGCCTTGGTTGGATACTCTTATTGAAAATGGGGATCTTGTTGTATTTGAAATGAGCTTCTTTTGGAAAGGCTAGATTAAAATGAGCTTTTACTAGAAAGGCTAGGGTAAAATGCTCAAGCTTATCTCATGTAAGAAAAAATGGTGAAGTGATTAATTATAGTGGCATGTGATAAGATCTTGCTTCATTAGACACTTTTTGTAGCCCCAAAAATAGCATCACACATGTGAAAAGTTTCTTTCAAAAAAGTAAAAAATAGGAGCTATCTTTCAACTTTAAAAATGTCTTTTTTGACACAAGTTCTAAAAATAATGGCTCTATTATTAAATGTATTTTTTTAAATTTTTTAAGAGTAGCATCTCACATAAACCTACCATTTTTTTATGCAATCTTCTTGTATCTTTATCAAAGTGAAGTAAAGTCCTCTAGTGCCCTATTGCAACAAAAAACAGAGCATTCACCAAAGCAGACCCCTTGTAAGTTACCAATCCAACTAATTTTTTGTCTCAATATCTTACAAAATGTGATTTTATCAGCAATGAGTTTGTTTATTTAACTTGTTATTATCATGTTTCATCTGAATTAATGGCCAGTCAAGTTGTCCAAAGTGCTGATGTATGAAACACAAGTTTCATGTTGGTGTTTTCTTTTGGTTGTAAGGCTTTTCACATTTCATATGCCAAGGTTTCTTGTTTGCATCTCCCGCTTAATTTTTTAAATTTTCTTACTCATTAGAGTCTACATTGCAATTGTTTGTTTTTGTAGGGTAGAATATCAATGAGAAAGCTATCCCTTGAGGAAATGGAGCAAGAGAAATTGGAGGAAAATTGTGATAAAAGCTCTTTGATTTTCTTCAGAAGATAGGAAACTCATCAAATTTTATGTACATCAAGAATATGTTGAATGTCCCTTTTGATTTGCGAGAGCTCTTGGGAGATCTTGAAGAGAAGCTTGGAGAGTATAGGAAATTTTATGCTAGATATGTAGAGTCACTCACAATTGATAACTATATTTATTTTAATGATGGGATCCAAGTAACCACTACTCTTAGGACAACTTTTATTATCGGGTATTATCTTATTGATAAGGAATTTAGAAGGTGTGAAATAAATTACCATTTTTTCATAAGAATAAACAACAATGTCTTTTGATTCAAAAAGACATATGATATCTTGTGTATCTCCAATATATGGAAGATTCTTCTTAAGAGAAAGTGCAAGAGAGAAAAAGGGAGAAGATGGTGCATGCATAGATCAAGAGGTTGAAGAAAGCAGAGATGTTTCAAGAGGATATTGAGAACCAGATGGTATAAGGTGTTGATCTTGCTGTGTTTAAAAGTCAAAACATCATAAAGCTAAAAGAAGAGGAGATATAATTGAGTACAGAGATTGAAGAAAATCCCCTTAATTATATCCCTAAAATTTGTACCTACCTTATTAAAAAAAATAAATCTTTTTCTCAATGATATTTAATATATTTTTATCTTGGAGAAGATTACTACTCAACCATCCTAGCAACATGGGCCAAATTGGCAAGGATTTTAATTATGAACTGTGCCCACTAGAAGCTTGAGATGTTGAGGGGGAGAGTTTTCAAGATAGCTCCATAACCTTGCATCTATATATTAATCAGATTGTGGAATATGAAAAAAAGGGGATGTCCACAGAAGAAGAGTTCTTAGAGGTCCATAAAATTATTGGCATTAAGGGCATGGGATATGAAAACACATTGAAGTCTCTATTAAAGGAGAAGCCAAAGAACCCAATAAATATTTATGATGAGAGCCTTCTTGAAGATTATAGAAACCCAAAGGTATGAAAGATATTTCCAGGATCTTTATAGAATTAATATTAGAGTTTTTATGTACTTAAAGGATGAGTGACTTTAAGATTTCCATCTATCATTAATACTTTTTTTAACTTTTTAATGTAGATTGAAATTAAAGCCCCTAATAACTTTCTTTGAAGAGCCAAGGGCTCAAGGCCATTGAAGCTTGGAAAAAATCAAGGCCTTGGCCACTATATTAGAAGCTTGAATAATCAAACTATTACAATTCATCACAATAGATTTTCAAGCTCTCTAAGTTTATGAATGATGGCTTTAAAATCTATTTCCAAAGTCATTGGATCTGAAGTTTCCAATGGAGGAGTGGAGAAGATAATTTCAGTGGAGAAAGAAGAAGCCATAAGTGTATTTGGCTAAATGCCTGGTTACATGGGTCTAGAGCCAAATACTTTGTTCTTAGTTCATGTTTGCTCTTTCATATAGGAGATGCAAAAGATTTGAAGATTTGTCTAGGCTGTAGAAAGCAAGAGTTTTTGAAATGTAGAGGCCTTATTGAGTGGGATGAAACCAAAGATTCCTTTGTAACAAAAATTTAAAGGGTTAAGGGTTCCTTGTAACCCATCTTTTGCCTTTTCTTTTTTAGTTTATAACCATTCTGAAAATATTTGCCTTGCACAAGAGTTTAGATATCTCTCTTTCCTTTTTTGGTAACCATTTGTATAGTTTTTACCAAAGATAATGTATCACATAATGTGCTTGTATCTTTAAGCTTAAATATACCAATTTTTTTTATAAAACCATTGAAAAACTTCTAATAAACTATTTGCTTTGAATATTTCTTCATTATGTCTTGTGTATGTGAAGTATTTTGTTCTTACTTGATAATGTGCTTTTATTGTGCCTTGTGATGACCAGATAGAAAGGCATTATTAGCGTGATCCTTAACTACATTATATAGGGATGTCCATTGATTGTATTTAATAGTTGAGCTTCCATTTTTAGAGTTTATCTTGCTAAGTTTTCCATGAAACCCTAGGAACCTTCTAGCCTTCACTTCATCAGTAGATGGCCTTTTGGAGATACAATTTCTATCCTCAGACTTTTAAAGATTTGATTCAATAATAACAATACCTCCATGCAAACCAATGGCAAATAAAACTTGGTTGATCTTTGTTATAACATCTTATCTAGTTGATAAGGATTTTAGCTTCCAAGAAAATCCTATGCAAAGATTAATAAGCTTTTCAATTATTCTGCAAAGTATATGAAGTGTGTGTGTATATGAGCCTTGATCAAAGAAATATCTAAAACTATCTTGAAGTATGGGTCTATGATATGCTTAGAGGAGGTTCTATTCCAATTGTTTGAGCTCAAATGTACAATTGGAGACGTGTAATATAGATAGTAATCAATTTTATCATAATGAAAAAATATTTTATCTAGTGTTTCTCGAACAATGGGGTTTTCTATTCTAAACATGTCCATTATCAGCATGATCCTTAACTACATTATATAGGGATGTCCATTGATTGTATTTAATAGTTGAGCTCCCATTTTTAGAGTTTAAATTGCCAAGTTTTCCATGAAAGCCTAGGAACCTTCTAGCCTTCACTCCACCAATAGATGGCTTTTTGGAGATATAATTTTCATCCTTGGACTTTTCAAGATTTGATTTAATAATGACATTATAAGGACATTACCTCCATGCAAACCAATGAAAAATAAAACTTGCTTGATCTTTGTTATAGCATTTTGTATAGTTGATAAGGAATTTAGCTTTCAAGAGAATCCTATATAAAGATGAACAAGCTTTTCAATTATTTTTGCAAAGTGTATGAAGTGTATGTATAGGAGCCTTGGCCAAAGAAATATCTAAAACTATCTTGAAGTATGGGTCTATGATATGCTTGGAGGAGGTTCTATTCCAATTATTTGAGCTCAAATGTACAACTAGGGACATGTAATATAGGTAGGGACATCTAGAGTTTTCTTCTTTAGACACATTGTACATGCACTTGAGTGTCTTCAAGTCTTTAATTATGCGCCATTCAACCTTGTAATTTTCAAATCCCTCAACAAATAGCTATTCTACTGCTTGTTGGCTCTTAATCACATCAGGTATTGAAGTTTGATGGAAAACAAAATATATCATATCAAAATCTATTGTGTCTACTTCAAAAGCTTCTAATAACCACCAGATATTGTGTTCAAATTTAACGCTAAAAAGCATTGAATCACTGCAAATGACTTGATGAAAGTGCTCTATTCATCAAGGTAATGGAGACTTTTTCCAATTTGGTATACTTTAAAATCTCACTTTCATTAAGTTTAATTAGAAACTTGGCCACTCCTTGTGTCTCTTTTAATAAAGACAAATCATAGAATCTGGTCATCAAATCTACAAGGTAGGCAAATCAAGGGAAGCATTGTTAAATTCATTGAAAAGAATCTATTTCTTCTTGCTCTTAAAGCTGGCTTTGATATGGAAAAACTCATCCAAAACTTCCATCACTTTACCATTGATTCTTTATCTGATAGTCTTCACCATAGATAGCCTTGGAAGTAAACAATTACATAGTTGACATTGTTTCATATTTGATCACATTAGCTAGAAAATTTATGTATATATGTCTCGAGTAATACCGATATTGTCAAAAGTCTTTTGCACTAGCTTGTAATCTAAATAATGATGTTTGATAAAAGAATCCAAGCATTGTCTCTTTACTTTTTTGAATTTCTTCTTCTTGAGAATATCATTTATGATTGTTGAGAGAAAATGATGATAATAAAATAGTAATGCCTTTGAAGCATCTCTCACACTTACATTTGGCTAAAGAAGAGACCTAAACAAGATTAACATAATAACTCAGACACTATTATAAGCAAAGTTATATCCAATGTTTCTTAAGTAAAAAAGTATACCTTGTTACTTTGAATTTTTTTACTATAGCCACTTGCTCTTATTCAAGATTCTCAATAGGCCTTTGTTGATATACTTTGGTGCATTTCTCCAATGAACGATTCTTCTGTTGACAATCCTATAGTTTTTGCAACAACTCATCTCAGTTAATAAGTGATTCTCTTATTTAAGGACATTCTTATTTGTAATAAGATTAAGTGTATAGCTTAAAATTTCATTATAACCATCACTAATAAATCTCATTAGTGAAGAGCTATTATAAAAGCAAGAGTACCATTTTTGACATGATCTCTAGGCTATAACCTTCCATCCAATCAAAGATGAAGATTTTTCTTTCGTTCAAATTGAAACACATGTTTTATGGACTCTGAAATAATGTTTTTTTAAATTTCTTTCATGATTAGTTCATACTCATATTCGAGCTCAATGTGAAGATGATAGAGAGCTCTTTTACCAATGTTATAAATATCATTGAAGGGATGATCCATAGCTAAAGATGTGATCTGCATGTGTTCGAAAAAGAAGAAGACTGAGAAAGTAACTAGTAAGAAGAAGAAGAAAGAAAGAGAGAATGAGGATGGAGAAAAATAACCAAATGTTGAAAAAATTCAAATTGAATATTCACTTTCACTTCTATCAAGAGAAGATAGGATATTCGTTAAGTCAATCATCATAAGCTTTATGATGGCCTACATTTCTAAGTTTGATGCAATCCATGAGAATATTATGATAGAGACTTTTTAATAATTTTGAATATATTTATTTATCAAAATATAAATTAAAAATCCCAAAATAATTTTTATTTCCTAATATTCTCTCTCTCTCTCTCTCTCTCTCTCTCTCTCTCTCTCTCTCTCTCTCTCTCTCTCTCTCTCTCTCTCTCTCTCTCTCTCTCTCTCTCTCTCTCTCTCTTATACATGGCATTTTCGAGATCTCAAATCTCCCCTAATGGGGTTTTTTTTTCTTCCCATATTTTCTTAACATAGTAATCAAACTTTGGATATGCGTCTACTACATGGAGAGGAGGGGTGCTATAGTCAAAAGCTTGGGTAACTTTTTGAGTAAGAATGCTGCTTAGAATGAGGAAGGTATGGAACTAGATTTTCCATTAGTCATCAAAAAGGGTAATGTATTTGATCCTGTTGAGATAGAGAAACAACTATGAGACAACATCGAGTTGTTCAATGAATGACATAGATAAGAAGCCACAAAGAAAAATGCTAAGGCTTTTAGGTCTCGAAGCACCTTCTTTCTATACAAGATCAAACAAAGATATATAGACTTCTCCATTTGTGGGTTGCTCTTTTTCATGGGGAGAATCCTTGGATCTAAAGAGTTCTTCAAATGGTTTGTCCAAATATACCACGGTTTCAACCAATACCAATTTATTAGAAAAGAGTTTGATTTTTCTCTAGTGAGCTTCTAGCAAGAGCAAGATTGGATTGTTTTGCATGTTTTTGGTTTTAGGGGTAATTTTGCCTATACTCTCCCATGGAGCCCCCACTTTAGCTCAGATGACACACTACAACACAATCACTTCATTTGAATCACATTTCCTAGGTTACCTCACTTGCTCAATGGGGAAGTTAGTCTCCTTGCCAAAGCATTGGCTTAAGTGTTGTATGTTCTAGGGCTTCAAATGGACTAATGTGAGTTGGAAAAAAGAGTGTGCATACTATGGCATAAAAGTAAGGAGACTAGAATTTCTAGAAGTGTTCAAACCTAATGGGCTAGAATTCTACATCAAAGTTAAGTCCCTAGCCTCTTCCTTGCTATGTTTGTCATCCCACACAACACTCTACAAGGGATTGCAAGCTCAAAGAAAGTCCAACATATTCTTCTAGCAAACCTCATGAGCTACCAACTCAAAATCAGGATAATCCTCAAAGATTACTTGACACTAGCCACACATTAAACAAGAAGATAAGTGTAATAAAGCATAAAATACCTTAGTCTAGGAGATTCTAGGGTTTTGTATAAAAGGTGGGGATGTAAAATGTGAAGTATCTTTTTTCCATTTCAAGAATACAAGATTGAGGGATCCTTCCTCCCACCTATCATAGGGGTGTGTATCTATGCCCACCATAGCAAGAGGTGAGTATCTTGTTGTAGCATTCATCTTTGATTCTCAGCCATTCATGGCAATACATTTTCTTGCCTAGCCACCTTGGCTATGGTTTCTTTGGCATATTTGGTGTATTCTTGTATTTTCTAGTTATTTTGTTTGCTGTGAGAATTGTCTCTTTTACATTGGTATCAAAGCATGGACTTTGATCCATGGGAAGTGTCATTTTCTTGGAGAATTTAGTCATTGTGACAGGAACCAGTTAAATGAAGCACCAAGATTTGGTCACAGGGTTTGGTACAGTTCAAACCGTGACTAGTTAGAGTTCTATGCAACAAGTCGGGACTAATTTTGAAGGTTTCTTAAAGAAGATCTTGAGGGAGATGGAGGTTCTTGGCCAAAATAGCAAGACTTGGTCAAATGGAGGTCCATTTTGAAGGCTTTTGACCCTAATTGAAGTCTGAGTGGGGTTACAGTTGTTAAACTGAGATTACTTTTTGGGGCTAGCTTCTCTCTCTTCCTTCTCTTAAGCTTTCTTCAAGCTTTCATGGTGGATCTTGGCTTTGATCTTCTCTCGGGCCCTTCAAGAGTGCAAGTAAGCTACAGGACTGAAATCTCCATATTGTAAGCTCTTCATGGAGTGGCTATATGCCTTGTGATCATGGCAGTCATCCAAGAAGGACAGCAGGCTGAATTAGTGCAATTTGCGTTGAATTTTCTACTCCCTTCCTCCATGATTTCATTAGCAAATGGCATCAACTATGGTTTGCACAATCTATAATTATCAATCTTTGAGCCTCCAATCTAGTATACTCAACTGAATCCATCCTCTTGAGCATTCTTGAGCTCTCAAACCCTAGCTATGGCAGATTTCAGGACAGCAATGAATTTGTTGAAATTTCTTCAAGGAACTAAAGGGCTTTTACTCTAACAAGTATTCTGGAGCTTCCTCAACACTCAAGGGATCGACATTGAAGCCTTCTTGGACGTGAAGCTTCAAAATATGGTGGCTATGGAGTCAAAACAGGGCAACAAGCTTCAAGAATCCAATTGTTGGATTATCTTCTTCAATTTCATGGGGCTTTTGTGCTCTACAACTCCAAGGAGGTTTGATTGAAGCCACTCCATCAAGAATCAGTCTACATTGGGGCATTTCATTAATATTGAGAGCATTTTCACTCTCTTGAATGCTTGAGTGTATGGTATTTTCATCAATTCTTGATTCTATCAAGAATTTGGATTCTTCAAGGCTCAAAGCATCTTCTCCTACAAGCATTATGGATATTTCTTCAAGCATTGGATTCTCTTGAATCATTGGAGCTCTCTATTGGAAGTAATGCCCATTGTCTATGTTACATGAAAGTAACCATTATGGGATAAAATTTTGCTTTAAGCTGGGCCTATACCTTTCAATTTGGAGAAATTTTATGATGGATTTTATGGAGTATTGACCGACTGAGGTTTATCTACCATTCTTCAACAACAATCAAGAGGTAATTCTTGTTCTCTACTCTTAATTTCCCTATTAATCCACTTATTCAAGCCTTCCAATTGTTGAAAGGGAAGAAATTAAGATTAAATCATTGATGTCATGAACATATAGTACCTTACCTAGGGCTGAATGATGTAATTTACTGATTTTGAGCCTGTCCATTCATAAATTGATGCCCAAATGATTGCATAGAGTGATTCATTACTCATATCTTGTGCCTAACTTATACTTGACTTGGTTGAGCTAACATTGATGCTTAGGACTGAAAAATGCCAATGAAAATGGTAAGTGGGATATTGTAAAAGCAGTGAGTCAATGCAAAGGGTATTTCCCTGTCCATAGCTCTTCCAATTTTAGCAAATTTTCCCATTTTCCACTTGCATTTCATCAAAGAATTAAAGGCTTTTTCCATCTATGCATAGCATCACTGTTTTCTTAGCCTAGAATGTACTTGCCATGTCAATACTCGTGAGGAAAAATGAATGCCAAGCGAGTTGGGAAGACAAAAGAGAGTTGACCCTCCCTTCCCAATTATGACCCTGATGGGGTGCACAACCCGACACGGGAGGAACTTTGCACACCTCCCATAGTCTCGGAGCCCACTTACTTTTCAAGTTTAGGTGCAGGTGTATGTACATCCATTTGATAGTGATTGGAAGAGACATTTTAGTTACATAAGGGAATTACAGGTGTTAGAAGTTCTATTGGCACAAACAAAAACAGGGCATTTCATACTCTTTTGATACCTTCATGGTCACAGTTTTCCACAAGTTTATACAGCAGGTACCCATTATTTACAAATCATTCTTGATCCCTACAGGTGCTCCACTATCCTCTCCAGGTACCTATAGGGTTTGCAGGGTTCATTCTTACACAGGGAACTACTACTGGTCCAAACAGGGCATTTACAGGTTGCAATAAATTCCAAGACAGTAGTAAAGATCCTATTCCAGAAAATTATGTATATATCTATAATTGGAGCTTCATAGCTTGTTGGATAGAGGGCATAATAAGCTTCGATTAGAATTAGAAAGTTTAGCGATCTGACATCTGTATCTCAAGATATTTTAGTTTTAGTGACAGTGGGTACAGTTAGACAACTCCTGGACAGCATAACAGGGACTCACTATTTGTTAGTATTTCACCTAAGACCTTCATCCCAAGTTGTAATATCTTCAAATCTGGTATACCCCTACATCATAAGCTTCCTTTGGAGCTACTAAGCATCGGGATTGAAGCAATACTTTGAGAGATATAAGAGATTTTGTGATTGACAGTCCATTATTACTGCAACCATTTTAGTGGCCAAAGGCAAAAGGAAAGACCAAGTGATGGAGACAATTCAAGAAGACATTAGGGAGTATGCTAGTGAACAAAATAACACTAATGAAGCCCAAAATCAAGACTAACATGATGATAGTTTAAGTGTTGGTAATGCCCATAGTGTACAACTTGGAAATGATGAGAACCAAGCATTCCATGAACCTTTTGGTGATCTTACACTTTCAAATGAGTTACATATGATGAGCATTGGAATGCATGATGAATTTGAACAACTTTCTAAGTCAATGGAAAATATGGAAAAGACAACCAATGCAATGAATGAGAGTATTCAACAATTGGTCAAGTTCATGCAATATGGGTTTGAAAATATAGTAGCAAAGACGATGAAAAATGGGTTTGACGAGGTATTATTAGCCATCAAGGTTCAAAATACAACCTCTTCTCCAAATAGACCCACTGCTCTTGGTGAAAATGCTTTAGCCCAGCCATCTAATGTGAAAGGGAAAGGGATTGATCAACCAATCATGTCCACTTTTGAGAGAGGAGAACCTTCTACATTGAAGAATACCTATGGTCAGTCATCAAAGTATTATGGACATCCACATTTTAATCCAATACATAAGGCAACTTATGTAGGGGATGAAGACTTAAGAGAAATCGAGAATGAAGAGTCCCATGGAAGTTTTGAAGAAAGAAAGTCATTTCAAGACATCACTAACAAAGAGAACACAATCTATGGTCGGCCCCCTAGTGGACAGCATCATTCATTTGGATCTAATCAACAAAATCAAAGCGGTAATGCTTCTAGACTAAATTCCTTTGAAAGGGATTCAATGCATAGAGAATCTTGGAGACAACCATCTTTTGGACAGCATTCTAACAATTCTCAACCCACTTATAATGAGAGGGAATACAAAGAGAAAATCACCATTTCCAACTTCAAGGGGAATAATGCATCTCCAACAACGGAGTTAGAAGAATGAGTAAACACACTAGAGATGTACTTCACTCTTTTTCCTCGTCATGATGAAGCTAAGCTAACATCTACTTTGCGGCACTCCATCTTGAAGGGTACGCTCATACATTGTGGAGATACATGCAAAAAGTTTGTCATACTTTTGCTTCATGGGAAGATTTTAAAAAGGCAATGTTTGAGGTATTTGTTTCTCCAATGGAAAAGGAAAAGTTGCAACGAAGATGGTATGATCTTCAACAAAGATACATGCTGTGCATGACTACTCCAATATGTTCCTCCACCTCTCTATGTGCATTGATGGAATTGATGATATTGCAAAATTAAATAAATATATATTTGGTTTAGATCCAACCCTTTCTTTGGAAGTAGGTGTAATGCAGCCCAAGAGCATTCATGATGCTATTCAATATGTTGAAAAGATATGGACAAAAATATAGGAAAGATTCAATGGGATTTCAGGCTAAAGCTGCAGGGTATCCTTCATCAAATCAGTCCTCTAAGTTTAGAGCTTATTTTAGCTAGCCAAATGACACTTTTAGGCAAGAAAATAGGGGATATAACAGTCCCAACAGTTATAACAGCAGAGTATCAATCTTTCATACTGTTTATACCTCAAAACAGGATGGAAATTATGCACAAAAACAGGAAAAAATTTTCAAAAATATGACTGAAGCACAACAAAATTCTACAAGGGCTCAAAATACACAAAAGGGATCTCAAAACAACACTTATAGCAAGGTTCTTTCTAGTAATCAAATTCGGGACATGTGGACCAAAGGTTTGTGCTTTAAGTGTGGAGAGAAGTGGACACAAGACCATAGACTGAAATGTAAATCGAAAAATAACAAGCTCAATTTTGTCATCATTGATGAACTAGATGAAGATGAAGGACAAGAGAATCAAGAGGCAAATGTGTTTCAAGTGGATGCAAACCCTATGGTCAAAAACATACATGATGAGGACGATGGAATCAATGATGAAATTTATGACATTGTGGATAGCTTTCCTTTTGATCCAGGTGGTTCTTTGTGTGCCGTTTCTCATGATGCATGGACCGGTTGTAAGGGAGAAAATACCCTTCGACTTGAAGAGCTAATCAATGGCAAAGTGGTTCATCTCTTGATAGACACAGGTAGCACCCATAGCTTCATAAATACCAAATATTTGCATGGGCTGAATTTTTTACCCCAACAAATGCAAGTGCCATTGAAGATCCAAGTTGTGAATGGAGCTTATGAGTCAAGCAATGAAGTATGCCTACAAACTCCTATTACTCTATCTCCTTTATGTACCATACAAGTGGACTTGGTTACTTTGGAAATGGGACCTATTGATATTGTCATTGGCTACGATTGGTTAAAGTCTATTGAAAAATTTTCATTGGACTTGGAGAACATGCAAATGGAGTTCAAATGGAATGGACATCATATAGAATTGAAGGGCATTGGTCAAAAACAGTTGGAACTCATATCCATGAAGAAGTTAAGAAAAGAAATCAATGCACGATCATGTATCTTCACTCTTTTGCTTGCGAAAGTAGATGAAGAGAAGCCACCAAATTAGCCATCTTCTTCTTCAAAGAAAAAGGATCCAAGGTTGGAAGAACTATTGGAGGAGTACAAAGATTTATTTCAGCCACCATCATCTTTACCTCCAAGGCGAGAGATTGACCATCCTATTGACTTGTTGCCTAATACCAAGCCCATCAACAAACCTCCCTATCGCTTGTCAAAGTTTGAAAGGGAAGAGGTGATGCGACAAGTTAAAGATTGCTGCAAATGGGTCTAATTCAGCCAAGCCAATCTTCGTTTTCTTCTCCCATGCTCTTGGTAAATAAAAATGATGGATCTTTCCGCATGTGCATTGATTATAGAGAGTTGAACAAGTCCACAGTGAAGAATAGATACCCGATTCCACGTATTGACAATCTCTTGGATGAATTCACTAAGATTGATCTTCGTTCGGGCTATCACCAAATTCGAATGAAGGAAGGAGATGAATATAAAACAGCCTTTAGGACCGAAAGAGGGTTATACCACTTCTTGATCATGCCATTTGGGCTCTCAAATGCCCCCGCTACTTTTCAAGATCTCATGACAAAATATTGCAGCCTCTCTTATACAAAATAGTCTTGGTATTTTTTTATGACATTCTCATTTATAGCAAGTCCAAGGAGGAGCATTTGATGCATGTATGAGAGGTCTTTTACATATTAAGAAGACACACACTCTTTGCTAAAATGTCAAAGTGTTCTTTCATGGAAGAATAAGTGGAATATCTAGGTCACATTGTGGGAGAAAAAGGGATAAGAGTGGATCCTAACAAAGTGAAGTTTGTCAAAGAATGGCCTACACCGGCTTCTTCTACATCTTTGTGGGGATTCCTTGAATTATCATCATTTTATAGAATACTCATAAAAAATTATGCTTATGTGGTGGCTTCTTTAACTTTGATAGGCTGAAGAAAGAGTTTTTCTTTTGGGACTCTATAGCCGACAAGAGTTTCAACGAGTTGAAATCTCTATTAATTTTAACACCTATTCTTGTTTGCCCGGATTTCTCTAAGGAATTCACTATATGCGTAGATGCTAGTGGAAGAGGAGTTGGGGCTATTCTCCACCATCAAGACCATGGAGTTATAGCATATGAGAGTCGCAAGATTGATGATAAGGAGCATCAACTACATGTCTATAAACAAGACATGTTGGTAATTTTGCATGCTATTAGAAAGTGGCATTATTAAATATATGGCAGCCACTTCAAGGTTAAAAGCGACCACCGTGTGCTAAAATATTTCCTTTCTCAACAAAATTTGTCTCCTAAACAACGGAGGTGGCTAGCTACGTTTCAAAGCTATGATTTTGAAATATCCTATATGGTTGAAAAAGACAACATTGTAGCGGATGCTTTATCAAGAATGTGGGCATGCTCCATCTCTACAATTTCAATTGTGCATAAGGATTAGATCAATGATATCCAAGAAGAGTATTTGCTTGATGAGCAAGCATAAAAAATGATGAAGGAATTTCAGCAAGGCAAAGGAGAAGAGTATTCCAATTTCAAATGGCATAACGGTCTTCTATAGTATCATGGTAGAGTCTACTTGATACCACAATCTTCTTTCAAAGACCATATTTTGCATGAGACACACTCTTCGCCTTTAGTGGGACACCATGGGCTATTCAAAACCTTTGATAATATCCATAAGAGCTTCTATTGGAAAGGTATTTGGAGGGATGTAAGGATTTTATTATGCAATGTCTTCCATGCTAACAAAACAAGGACTCTTCTCTTCTACCAGCGGCTTACTTCAACCACTTCCTATTCCTCATGGTAAGTGGACTGATATTACCATGGATTTTATTATGGGATTAACTACAACAAAGCATGGGTGGAATAACATTTATGTGGTGGTAGACTGATTGACTAAATCAGCCCATTTCATCCCTACCAAAGCTCAATTTATAGCAAAGCAAGTGGCTGAACAATTTATGAAATCTATCTTCAAGTTTCATGGAATGCCAATGAAGATTGTGTTCGATCGAGACACTAAGTTTATGGGTAGCTTTTGGAGGAGTTTATTCTCTTCAATGGGGACTCTATTGACTCCTAATACAACATACCATCCGCAAACCGATGGGTAAACAGAAAGAGTTAACAAATGGCTAGAGGTATACTTGCGGCACTTTTTCCATGACACACAAAATGCTTGGGACCATTGGCTTCACCTTTCGAAGTTTTGCTATAACAATACTTATCATATGAGTATTGGAATGTCTCATTTTGAACCTCTATATGGTTACAAAGTGCAAGTACCCTCCACCTTATTCCATGAAGATGTGAATCCACAAGCTCGTGAGGAGTTAGAAAAGATGGAGGCTCTTATGAAGCAATGCAAGGACAACATTCGAAAAGCTCAAGAGACCATGAATGCCTATGCGGATGAGAAAAGAAGACATGTGGAGTTTGAGGAAGATAATTGGGTATTCTTGAAGGTTCCCAAGTCATGATATGCTTCTCTCAAAGGATGGCACAATAAACTTACCCATAGATTTTATGGTCCTTACTACATTGTCAAGCGAGTTAGGGATCTTGCTTATCAGCTTGATTTACCTTAAAGCACAAGAATTCATCATGTTTTTCATGTGTCTCAGCTTGAAAAGTATGTTGGTCCTCAAATCCAAGTTCTTGAAGAACTCCCTCCCTTGGATGATGATGGTTTGATTATCTATGAGCCTGAAAAGATTATTGGTAAGAGGGAGAAGGTTTTAAGGAACTGAATTCTTGTGAAATACCTTATCAAATGGAAAGGTTTGCCTATCAAAGAATCTTCTTTGCAACAAGCATCATACTTGGAGCAATTTCATGGCTTTTACAAGAGGACAGTTCATGAACAGAACAGTAAACAGCTTGCTATAACACTTTTCTATCAGAAAGTTAATTGCCTTATCTTCATAAAAATTTAATCTTGAAGGCATGGCTAGATACTACATGTTGTCCTCTACATTTCAGCATGGAAATCGGACATTTCTAGCTCAAGATATGGTCAATTTTGTATATAGCATGTTTTAGACAGCTTACAGCAGTGTGTTTCATTTACATGGTCATTTCTTCATCAACTTCTTGATTCTTCATCAACATAAGAGCTCTACTTCAGCATGATTCCATATGCTTCAAGCTATCCTTGTAATCATCCTTATAATTTGTTCCCAATTCAGCTTTGAGGACAAAGCTCTTCTAGGCTGGGATGGCTTGTAATAAAGCATAAAATACCTTAGTCTAGGATATGCTAGGGTTTGGTATAAAAGGTGGGGATGTAACATGTGAAGTATCTTTTTGCCATTTCAAGAATACAAGATTGAGGGATCCTTCCTCCCACCTATCATAGGGGTGTGTACCTATGTCCACCATAGCAAGAGGTGAGTATCTTGTTGCAACATTCATCTTTGATTCTCAGCCATTCATGGCAATACATTTTCTTGCCTAGCCACCTTGTCTATGGTTTCTTTGGCATACTTGGTGTATTCTTGTATTTTTCAGTTATTTTGTTTACTATGAGAATTGTCTCTTTTACAGTAAGATAGTTGAGCAAGAGCAAAACCAAGGGTAGACTTTGATAACAATCTTGAATGCTTCATTTCTTTATCATTGATGTTGAAATACATTGGATAGTAGTGAAGATCTCTAATGATTTCCATTTAATCTTCAAATCTTGCTCTATAATGTTGAGCATAGTCAATAACCATTGCTTGGAGCCATAATAAGCCCTATCTGCTAACATTCAAGCCTTCATCCTCCCTTCTTCCACCCAATTTATCCTCTTTTAAAATAATTAAAACAAGGTAGCCATGGTTCATGAATCAAATCATCAAGTATTTGTACTCTATTGAAGGGGCTTTTCTTTAAGAGGCTTTAGGGAGTTTATCTTAAGTATTCTCAAGCAATATCGACAAAGATTGTTGCAAAATTTCAAGATTGGGAGATGATTTCACTTTCTTGAAGACTTCAGATAGCAGCATAACTTAAATTTTTCTTCATCTTAGTCGATTTGAAGGGGCTATTGACATTTAAGGGCTTCAAGGATTGTAATTCAGGCTTGAGATCAAGCTTTGCACCAACATTAAACCATTATTTCAATATTGGAAGGACATTACCATTATGGATAGCAATGGACAGCAAACACCATTCAAGGGTATTTGAAGCATCGTGGATTCATACAAGCATTGATAAATCTTTACATGGGGATGAGTACTTCAACAACCAATGAAGGTTATGGATCATCTTGTGATAGCATATTGATTGGATTGGGTCTCCATAAACATATATTCCTATATATTGAAGAGGTAAATCTAAATTTTTTCTTTAATCTCTCTTTATATCCAATTGTTAAGCCATGTCCACTTACTAAATAGAGAGATTTATAGTTAATTACTCTCTTGAAAGAGCATATAGGGCCTACCCTAGGGCTGATTTCAATTGTACATGTGTCTATCAATCCTATCCATAAATTTTAGTGGATTAGTAGTGCTTGAATGGATCATTTCTTTATCTTTAATGTTTAACATTAATCTTGATTTATTGGGTGATTGTTGTTCATAAAGTTGAAAAGAATCCTATTATGGTAAGTGGAAAAAGTTGTACAGCAGTGAGTCAATGCTAAAGAGTAAACTCTTATCCATTTATCATATTACTTTGAGATTTTTGTCATGTTGAAGATTGCATTTCATTGAAGAGATCAAAGATTTATCTTAGTCTATGCACATCATACCTGTTTGATTAGAGTAGCATGTACTTGCCATATCTATGATACGTGTGAGGAAGTGATGCTAGTTGAGGTGTGAGACAAAAGAGAGGTGACCCTCCGTCACATTAACAATCCCAAAGGGGTGCACAACCCTGCCCATCCTATTGTTTTATCCCTCAAACAAGTACATCATTGTGGAGGAGTGAAGACGGTACCATTGTAGTTGATTGGGCTCTATTTTTCATTCCCATAGTGGAATCTCAATTTGTCTTCAGTTTATGATAGGTTTTATAGGTGGATTTAATAGAACAAGGTTAAGCATAGGATTTTCAGATAGTTTACAGGGTATTATAAGTTGGCACAGGTACTTGCAAGCACTTTGATCACTTTTGGTGATGCTACACACAGTACATGTTACCTACATGCACTTTCTAGTGTTCCATAAGATTTGGCACAAGGGGAACTTGCAAGTTCCTTTACAAGTGTAAACAACGTCTAAATAGAGTCATGCACAGTTTTAGACAAGTTACTAAAATTGGCTCTAGAACAAGTAAACCAGATTCTATTGGAAAACAATGAACATAATTGGATAGAGGACATCGTTATTGATGTTTTAACCCACAAATCACTAATTTTAGATATTGCAATCAAGAGTTATCATAAATTTTATGACTTGGCCACTCACTATGGACATCACCTATTATTATAGATGGCCAATAACAAGAGAAAGGACCAAATTCTAGAAACAATCGATGTGAGATTGTCAAGATATATCAATCTGAACCTAATGGACCTAATATTAGTCTTAGCCAACACCAATATGGTGATCATGGTATAAGTGCAATTAATGCTCATTTAGTCAATCTAGAGAATGCAAAATTTCATGTGTCTTAAGGCTCTATTGGTTTATTAACAATCATCAAAGGAGTTGAATAGTATGAATGAAGGGATTCTTGGGGGAATGCACTTGTTTAATAAGTCAATGGATAGTAAGTTTGACAAGTTGATTAATATCATCCAAGGGTTTGGGAGGTAAAATGTAGGAAACATAGCTTGTTGTTAGTACTATTCAACCCACAAAGATCTGTATTCCACTGTACCTCTTGAGCTAACTATTTTTGAAAAGGGAAAACATTCCAAACTTAGAGACACATATCAGTCCAAGAATAAATATAGATCTCAATACAATCAAAAGAATGAATCTAGGCATGAAGATTATGTGCGGATTTATGAAGAGGAATATGATCGTGATCCCTTTTATAAGTTCTTTTAATCACCACAATCACTTGATGAGCGGAAAAACACACCTCACTTAATGAGCACTGCAATCATTGCTCCTAAGGGTCCTCAAGTAAGGCACATCCGATGGCTTTGGTCGTCCAGCTTTGTCCCTAACCCCCTAGCCCCTTTCCCCCCACTTCACGCTAGGGAGGTCACAATTGCCTATGGTTAGATCTGTCTCCCTAAGCTACACCCCCACGGCACTTTCCCTATACACGAACTGGGTCTTCAAGTGTGGGAAAACACCCCAGGCATGTGTTTCGACCCAGCTCCCAATTCCATTGCCACGGATGCAATGCACTGCATGGTGAGGTAGGCACAGCCCCAAGTGGTGCACTCTCTCTTCTCTTTCAAGTGAACCTGACAACCTGTGCCTAACCAAATTGGCTTTGGAGGCCCCTGTCACCCATTCAATATACCCTCGGTCTCCACAACCTCAACCATTTTTCAACATGCTTCTCTCCCATATCCAATCCCCATATGTAATGCCCCATCCCCTTTGCATAGGAACCCCCCTTTTTAATTAAAGGTAATTGAAATTTTTTTATCCTTTCCCCCCTATCATCGCTGAACAAGTGGCAGGGGGAGAAAGAAGGAAACAACGACGATGAAGAAGGGGAAGTTGAAGTGGAGGAAGATGATCATGACGAAGGAGAAGATGACAATGTTGACGACGAGGGGGAGGCCACGTGGCCTACCACCCCCACCTTGGGATCAATGACCAGACCCTACGGCCCAAATGGGCTCCCCGCTGCCATGCAGAACAGACAGATGGTGGAGACACCACCACCATCACTCCACTTCCTCCCCCTGGTGCGCAGATCAGATGTTGTATGTGTACGTAGTGAATATCGAAAGGTCCCCAAGAACAAAGAACTCCACAAACCTTCATAATTTCAAGTACAAAGCAAAAGCATATTTGCACAACATGAGACAAAAGAGACAAATTGGGTGCAATCTCTCCCCATGCCTTGTGTGAGCACTTCACAAGGTATGTATTTATAGATTTGTTTATCTTCAAGCTAAAAAATAGTCCACTTTACAAATAGCATGCTTTTGCGTTTATGTTTGCCCAAATATAAAGTAAGGCATTTGGGCATCCAAAAGTCAAGGTTATGCCCAAATACAAATATCAAATAGTGAAGTATTTAACCGAGTACTTATGAGCATGCAATATAATAAATATTTTGGTAAGTACTTAAATAAATATTAGCACAATGCCTTTAGTGATAAGGCGTGCACCCATCAAAAATAGTAATTCTTCTAGGCATTTGGATTCACGCCATCGCCCGGTGCTACCCAACGTCATCGCCACCTGCTCTACACATCAAATGAAGCATTCACAATTGTTAGAAAATAATTAAATAAAACCCAACAAAAGTGAATACCTAGCAGTCTTCAACTATAAAATAATTAAATAGGTTGGAACTCTGTCATAACCTCAATTTAATTCGAGTGCGTACTCTAAACTCGTAACATCCATTAATTTAATTTGTATTTTACGAAATCACCCACTGTGGAATCACCCATGTGCACATTGAATTAATCAGATGCCTGAAAAAGACATGTGTCACCGTCAACTTCTCGCATAAGGAATCCACCTTGTGTACAATCCCCGACAAATAAATAGTTTTACGAAATCCACCGAAAAACCTCACCAAATCCACCATGGAATATGTCTCATGGCATCACTCCACTTACTCCCCACCTCTCCCACTATACCCCCCCCCCCCCCCCTCCCTCCCTCCCCATGGCAAAGAGAAGGGAGGCCCTAACACAGCACACTGTGTGTGTGTGTGTGTGTGTGTGTGTGTGTGAGAGAGAGAGAGAGAGAGAGAGAGAGAGAGAGAGAGAGGAACCTTCTAGAAGGTTCTTCTCTTTCCCTCCTTAGAGGGGGACCACATGCTCCTTCCATTCCCCACAAACTTAATCCCTATTCTGTGGGCTTCCCCCCCCCCTTTTTGCCATCCACTTGAGCAAGAGGCTACTGAAATTCCAACAAGGGTTGCTCCTTGAAGAAAGGAAGATCGAGAATGGTCCCCAAGCGAAGAATGTCGTGTGCAGGTGGCAATTCCATAATCCGCAACGAAGCCTCGGGCAAGGGCATCACTACCAATACAACTACAGTACTAGATGTAAATAATACATTTCTAAGTTGTTAGCTACTTGCTTTTGGTTTTGCATGAGACATATCAAGCCCATACGATGCCGCACAAAAATAGGTCGTTGAGAAGGATAAATTTCATCCCAAATATTCGAAGATGGATCTTTGCATATATTAAGAGAAGTAAATTGTATCTAGTCTCTATTCGATAAAATCCATACATAGCATAAGTAGCATATAAGTTTTTAAGGTATTATCGACTCCCCTTTTCTTGTGAATAATAGGCATGTTTTTCACCACACTGAAATTATGTTGAGCTTGCATGCTTGATGGATTGCATGGCAAGCAACCTAGTCTAAAAGTGAATTAATTTTGAAACCCTAGACCTTTGCCCAAGCTCTTGCTAATATCACGAAATATTAGTTCGTAGTTAGTACAAATAACAATCATAAGGATTAAAACTAAGATGCCTTGAGATCTGTCTATCAATTACTAGTTTGTTCAGTCCAATTCGGGGATAGGCTAGATACAAACAACAACTCCAGACCTCAAAGGCAAGTGGAGAGATTAAGGATTAGGAAACTTTGAGACAAAGTAAAGATTAGTACTTTTATGCTTGTTGGAAAGAATGTTGGGTTATCGATCAATGTAAGTGATCAATCGAACTTACGTCTTGTATAGTGTTTGAAACCTTAACATATGCATTAGTCAAGTGTTAAGTAAATTTTTGCATAGTATTGCTCTTTGATCCCAAGGGGGAGAGCGAATATGCAATGGAATTGTTATCACGTTTATTCTTGCATCATTTGGAAAAAATAGAATTGGTTTTGTTGGTTGATCAAAACAATGTCCTAAATGCTTTTACATTCAATTGATTGTTGGATTGTCGTTTGGATGGTTATTCCAAGTGCTTGTGATTGATGACAAGTCCATGGCAGGGGTTTGTGATGACAAATTGCCATGGAAATAAAGGAATGTTTTCTTGGAATATGATATTACGGTTGATTGCCTTGACTGTGCTTGATTCTTAAATGAATTAATTAAAAAATATATATTTGCATGGACAGATCACCTCCAAGATTCACGGGCTGAAGGTCGAGTGGTGAGAAGGCCAACCACGAAAATAATATTTCACTCCTAGGCAGCTTGTGGGTTAGGTGGAGCTTTGGACACCCCTTGCTAAGTCCAGAACAAAGTTGAGGACCTCCATCGCCCCAATGTTTGTGGTGTTGGAAGATCCTATTCTAGATAAACGATGGAAATTGTGGTGCCATGTGATTTGGATCGGGTACTTCTGCAAGGCAAAAGGGACATATAATTTGTCCTATATGGGTAGGAGACAAAGATTAACTTGAAGATAAGTTAAGGAACTTGTTTGTCAAAAAGACTACTTGCTCTATTTTCGCATCGGTGCCATAAGTTACGCGAATGAATCATGTTCCCTAAAAGGCTTAATTAAGGAAGTTGATTTTAAATGTCACACATAAATGTGATAGGGCCTAATTAAATGACTAAAGAATGCCTATTGAGGGAAGTGGGTGGACAGAACCCCTGTCGAGTCTTGTCCTATAGTAGGGTGGTCCCAGAGAATTGGGAGGTTTCTCACAAGGTTTTACCAACCAAAATAGGACTATGCCCTATGGGTAGAGGGGTTGAGCGGTGCATCCCTCTCATTTCCCATTCTCTTTGAACCAAGTGTGTCATGGATCTACTTCGGCTTCAATATCTCTGTGTAAAGTAGGATGTCCAAGACTCGAAGCTAGAATGTTGTCAAGAGACCTTGACCACTAGGAACATTTCAGGTCGATCCCAGTGGATTCGACTGTGAATATTCTGTTGCGAGGTGAACTTGAGAAACCCTAGGCAAAAAACCCAGTAATATTCCATGGGAGTGCAAGGCAGCGTTGCTTAGGTTCATCTCTCGATGGACCACTAAAAAATGTGCATGGACAGTCGGGTATGTTACACCACAAAAGCCCATCATCGACTCACAAAACCATCCTTCAATCATCCTAGCCCTTATTGACAAAGTCCCGCAAGTGCCATGGAACTAACACTTGACTAGGGAGGGGGTAATGTTAACCCCAGTGCAAGACAGAGAGAAAGGAAGCAAAGAAAATTCGAGAAAACTCAAAAAGGGTGGCCCAATAGAAGGATAAGAGGAGAAAAATTCAAAAGAGCAAGAGTAACCTTAAAAGTCGAGCCCCATTTTAAAATGTAAAGGCGCCCCAATTTTTTGTAAAAAGAGCGTCAAGCTCCCTCCTGTGCAAGTTGTAAAGAGTAGACGGGCATAATAGGTGAAGGCATAATGTATATAGAAGAGAATAGGAGAAGAGGCCTTGGCATGATGGCCACTCATGTAAAAAATGGGATGGGTGTCCAAAGGGATGAGGGCATATATATGGCTCTTCTTCTTCTTCTTTCTCTTCTCCTTCTTCTTCTTCTTGCTTGCTTGTGCTTCTGCTTGAGAGAGCGAGTGTGAGAGTGTGAGGAAGTACGCCTCTTCTCTTCTCTTGTCATGCACACGCGGCTATGGAGCATGGAGCTTGAAGATGGAGGATTGAGCTTCCATCTCGGATCTTGGAGCTACCAATGTCCTTAAGAGAGGAGGGTACTTGATTAGACATTGAGGTAAGCTCACTACACTCGTAGGTTTGAGAGCGCGTACGACTATGTGAGAGGTAGCCATTAGCATTTGGCTTGAAATAAGTAGTTGTTGGGTCTTGGCAGTCAAGCGAAAGCTCCCACATTTTTCTTCCATTGTCGCAACCAACAGATTTGAGCCTTGAGTGCTTGTGCTCCAAATCGAGCATTGGAAGGTTTTCCCCAAACCGATGCTTAAGGTAGATAGGTAGGAGGAAAGGGCATCTGATCTTTGATGCAAGTGAGTGTTTTGGATTTTTAAAGTTTGGATAAGTTGGTTTGATTAGCATTAGCATTTGCTTGTGATTGATAGGCATTTAGGTAGGAAAATAGGGAAAAGGAAGAAAACCATAGTAGGGTTTTGTGCAACAGCAAACCTAAATCGAAGGAAAATGGGGTTGAAATCTAAGAGAGAGGAGAAAAAGGCATCCAAGGAGTGTTGGAGAGGGGGTTAAAAATCTTGAGAAAGGGGGAAGAGAGCTCATTTTGAGTTTCAAGGCTTTGAGAGAGAGAGAGAGATAGAGACAGAGAGAGACAGAGACAGAGAGAGAGAGAGAGAGAGAGAGAGAGAGAGAGAGAGAGAGATTGTGTGTGTATGTGTGTGTGTGTTGGAGCTCCAGGACAAAGGCAAGATTGAGCACATCGATTCAAAGGTTTTTGACTATCCCAAGTACACACAAACCTTCCTTAGCATCTAATGATTGATTCTAGAAGTTCTCATCGCTTGGCATCAACCACAAAAGGCAAACTAATCAAAATCGTGGCTCGTGGGTTGTTTGTGCCACCGAAATTGGACACTTGTCCTCGCAGAGTCGAATGCTTGAACTTAGACAGTTTGATTCGGTCCACTCGGACATTTGCAGTCATGGTCTGATCGGACATCATTAGCTGGTTCAAGTTGGGCGAACCTAAACTCGGACTCGGAAAGCTAGGCTACTCGGATTGTCAGAGTCAGACAACCAACTTGGACAACCAAGCTTGGATTGTTCGAGTTGGACAACCAACTTAGACAACCAGACTCTGACTATTCGATTTTCTCAATTGGAGACAGGTTTAGAATCAACTTAGACAGCCAGACTCAGCCCACCCAATTTTCTTAGTCGAAGACATGCTTAGAATCAGACTATTAGAATCAGACTATCCAATTCTAGGAATTTACCTCTGAGAATCAAACACACTAACCAAAACTTGAACTAGGTAGAGCTCAACTCGAAGCAAGGCAACACCCTTGTAGGCATCCAGACACATCAGACAGCTAATAGAACCTCTAGACTCCAAGATTGCAACTTAGCTGCCTAGGAAGCGACCTTGAACAAAGCCCCTTAGACCACTCGTCTGAAACGCCTTAAAGAACCCCAACAGAACCTGTTAGAGTGACTTCCTGAGGGAGCAAACTAGAAAAGTGCATTGCATCACATTATTGTTTTCATCACAATCATGCACTGCTTGAACAATCACTTGAAGTGCACTCAAAAAGCAGAAAGCCTGATTTCGCACTGCACACAAAAAGAAGCACCCTACGAACACTTGAGCATACTTAAATTTGAGGGCTGGCTGGACTAACAAGGAACTCACATGCAAGATAAGTGACATGAACGAACCCACTAATAGGAGAAGACTCTCAAATCACAAACACGTAACCAAGGATAAGGGGTATCAAAAGCAAGCCTTTTGGAGAGCGAGAAGACCAGCGCAATTAGGGACTCAATCTTACCTGAGTTGATTAAGATGATAAGGAACCTAGTGGACCAAGAGACCATCGCCAAGATGTCAAGGCCAAACTCCAATCATGAGAATGACTAGCTCGACTTGGGAGAGTTCCTGATTGTGATCCAACAAATGATCAATCGATATGATTTACAAACCAAGATGGAGTATCATGGTAGGCTGGCTGAGGATATCATAGCTAACCTTGAGGAAGAGCATAGATCGGCCAAGAAGGCATTGCAAGGCACATAGTTGCTTATAACCAAGAGCACTGAGCTCAAAGGTTGAGGCAAGAAATAGAAATGCAAGAGGTCTAGGGAGTTTTAGTGCTTGCCAATTGGAATAGGATAGGACCCAATGCGAAGAGGGAAAGAGCGTTGAAGCTGATCTCATAGTGAGTGAGCTTCTCTCACTAAGTGAATCATAGACAATATGGCTGCACAGTAGAGTGGAGTGGCCCTAGCAACTTCGTTGCTAGTGGTGGGACTAGGAATCACGCCAAATTTGAGGATCCAACCGAAGATACCTGTAGTTGCCAAGAAACTCAGCAAGTGCTAGCCCAACAATAACCTGTATAGCTTTGTAGAGCAGTTTGAGTAGGTGTCTGAGAGGCAAACAGCCTAACGGACCCTACCAATGTGCATAAGCTTTTTGTCTTTGCCTTTCAAATAAGGGACGAATGTGGTATACTGGTCTAGATTATGCCGAATGCAACACTTTCAATACTCTCAAGAGCCTCTTTATCAAGAGGTTCTCTAAGGCGGGGTACTTGGATAACCTCATGGTTTGACTAATGAACTTCAATCAAAAGGACAAGGAGAATATTAGAGATCATATCACCCACGTGCAAAGTCTCTTTAAGAGAATCCTAGCTGCTACTGCAGAGTGACCTAGTGAGCGAGCAATCTCTATCGTATTCATAAGCAGAATTAGGAGTGAAGAGCTCTACAAAGCCTTGGTACTGAAACATGCAAAGGGACGTGCTAGCTAGGGTCTTTGAGGAAGCCATATGTGCAGAGGACCTACTCAAGGAGAGAAGCATGAGAACCACAAGCCAAGATAGTGCAACCTCTAGAGCCACTGAGAGAGCTATCACTACTAGCGAGAGATCTAGTTAGGGTAACCAAGAGAAAGGGAAGAGCATTGACCCTAGCCAAAAATCATTGATGGCATTAGGTTAGGAAAGGGGTAGAGGCCTCGAAGGGTAGTGCCAGGTGTTGGGGGGTAAAGGCACCTCCTTCTAGCCACCCATGTATTACTACACTGACAGTACCCACCCCATTGCACACTGCAAGTGGTGAGCACCCGTCACAGTCACTTATTCTTTATTCTTTTAGTGACAATTTGAATAAAAGGAAGGCCTGGCCACACATTGTGGTTGTTGGAGTTTCCACTTTGAGTTTCACTCTCTCTCTTGCTCTTGCTCTCCATCCGCCATAGCTCTCACTGCGCCAAGCTTCTTCCTCCTGGGTTTCACTTCCCTTTCAACTGGTATCAGAGCAAAGACATTGGAGCTTCAACCCGAGCTTCAATGGCAGCCATGGCACCTTCATTTGCAGGTATGTTTTAATCTCTCGCCTCCTCCCCGAGCTTCTAGACTTCCATTGGCACCTTCCAAGGCTGCATCGGAGCCCCCTCGACATTGCCAAGTGCTCTCAAGCACTCTTAAGACCCCCCAGCCCGTAGGAATAGCCAGTGCAAAATGAGGCGCATTTTTAGGGGGCTGGGTTGACTTGCTTCTGGCATTTCCCGCTTCTTCCCCGGCTTCTCGACACTCTTGGAAACATTCCTAATCATTGTTGGACTCCCCTGCATTAGTTCTTGGCTCTCGGTGATCGATTCGAGTGCTTTTCCCCTTCAGCCATTGCTGTATACACAGTCCCAGGACTGTCAAAACAGGGCAGCACTTGACATTTATTGTTTGATGCTTCTTCGCATTGACCATTTGATGCCTATTGATGCCTGAATGTTATGGGATGTTATGTCTATGATTTGGGACTAATTTGGAGCAAATTTTGGGCATTTATTGAGCTTCATTTAACAGTAAATATACTATGATAATATAGTGGGCTAAAGCTCATTTACTTGATGTATGCATTGGTTCTTGGATATGGGGTGCTTACTAGAGGATTGAATGATCATACCGATGTATTTGGAGATTGTCAAATGTTTCCTTTTGGTTCCAGAATGCCTTTGAGCTTGGATTAGGCTCTGACTTGGTCGTCCTTCACTGGCATTTGGCTTCAGTTGGCATGCTTTGGACTGGTTTTGTGCCTATTGTCACTACTTGACATTTAGGCTTCTTGAATTTGTACTTTGGTCAGATATGGATGCCACTTGGTTTGTCCATGCTTGACAGTTACTTGGAGCTTTGTCTTCACATGTATTTGAGCATTTTGGATCTACTGGGCATTACATTTGGTTGTCAATTGCATGCTCTTTGAATGCTTTCAGGCTTATGCTTTACGGGTCTGAGATAGCTTGGGATTTATGCTCCGGATGTATCCTACTGGGATTTGGCATGTCTGATGCTATGTGCTCCATGTATTAGAGCGTTGCTATCTCTCTTTGCATCTAACTTTACATTCAGTGGGAGCCTCTTGGTATATTCGGATGTATACAGAGTCTGACTTACACTTGAGCTTGAGTTTGTGGGATAGCTACGTGCATTTGCTCTCTTAAGAGCTTTATGTCTGCAGTTAGTCTGTAGTGGGCTGATTTGATACGCCTACTGGGGCAGGCACCTATCTCTGTCACAGGTTTGTCAATTTTGTATGCATCTTGGATGGTTATGTATTGAGCTTCTTGCTCTATCAGTTGTGCTTGTGCTTGGTCTTTTCTCTTACCCCGAGACCCATTACATGTATGACTTCTAGACCTATGAGATGTCTCTTGCCTGACAAGTTATTGGTTTGATAGTTCTTGGTACCTTCTTGCCCCTTGGCACTCACTGTTAGATGTATCTTGCTACTTGGCAATTGCAGTGACATATGTATCAGTGATTGCTTCATTTTGGGACAGTTTTACATACTACTGTCATTTATTACAGCAAGTTGAAATCTGCAGATTTTGAGCACTTCTATGAGCGTAATGCTTACTATTTGATGTTATCTTGGTCATATTTGGTGGACAAGTGCTTCTCTTGATGATATCCACTCTTTCAGCTAGTTTTAGTAATGGTTTTAGTGCATTTTCTACTCATTACAGGAACCTACAATTTTGCTTTTTTGCTTTGATTTGGGACAATATGGCTGGTCATCTGAAAGACACAGCTCTCTTTAACATTGCCAAGTTGGATGGTATATGGGTATTAAAAGTCCCAAATATGGCAGGTTTTGGTGCAAAAATTGCATATTAAACCCTTGCGTTTCAAAGGTCTTAAACCTGAGGATATGGATGATGATATTTGGATGGAAGTTGATGAGTTATGCAAGTCTACCATTATCTTGTCACTCTCAGAAGAGGTCCATCATAATGTTGTTGAAGATGAAAATTAGAGTGCATGGGATTTATGGGAGAAGATTCAGGAGCTTTATGCGCAGCAGAGTCCTGCGTCACAGATGTATTGGCTGAAGCAGTTAATGGACCTTCGCATGAATGAGAGGACATCCCTATCATCCCATTTCAATCAGTTTCATACTATCATGAAGAATGTGTTGTCACACAGGTTATTGAGTTCAAAGACAACTTGCACCCATTGTTTCTGCTTGGCACCTTGCCTGAATCATGGGATGTTTTCCATATTGCCATATGCATGAACAAGCTTGATGGGTTGAAAATCAAAGATGTTGAGAGTGCTTTATTGACTGAGGAAATCAACAAGAGAAACAATGATGCTTCCTGCTCTTCACATGCATTGACCGTTAGAGGTGGCAGACACGGCAGGCATGATAATGATCATAAGGCCTAGGACTCTCAGAAGTCTAGGTCCAAGTCACGTGGTTGCAATAAGTCCCGTGGGCGGAAGTCTAATCTTACCTATCACTATTGTGGAAAAGCAAGACATATTAGGCCACAGTGCCATAAGATGCACGATGATAAGCGCAAGGAAAAGGGAAAAGAGAAAGTGCAGGAAAAGTCTTCTAAGTGCAGTATTGTACCTGCAAAGTCTAGTGTGAAGATAGAAGAGGTTAATGTCATGCAAGCCATCGATTCACATGACGATTACATATTTGCAGCTTCTTCATGCGATGCCTTACAGGTTTTTGAGATACATTCTATGTATGCGCAGTGCTGGCTCTTGGATTCGGGTGTGTCATTTCATGTGATACCCTGCAGAGATTGGTTTCATACCTATCGTACCATCTCTGGTTCTATGCATCTTGGTGATGACATGTGTCTTGACATTGTGGACATTGGAGATGTTATGCTGCAATTTCCTTTTGGCAGTTCTTTTGTTCTGCATGATGTACGCCATGTACCTGCATTGACTCGTAGCCTTATGTCAGCTGGACTACTTGATGATGCAGGGTATTTTGTGTCTTTTGGAGACTCTGCATGGAATATTACTCGTGGTAGGCTTATGCTTGCAAGAGGTGCCAAGTCTAGCAGTCTCTATCCCTTATATCTAGAGCTACATTGGATCATGTTTTGTCTATGGGTTCTATTCCCCATGTATCCCTCTAGCATGCTCGTTTGGGGCGTATGTCCCTTAAAGGAATGAAAAAGCTCAGTGCTTTGCAGTATCTTTCGCCTTTTGACTCTTCGCATTTTAATTCTTGTGATCATTGTTTGTATGGCAGGCAGACTAGAAATATGCATAACAAGTCTGGTAAGAAATGCATGGGTGAGCCCTTGGCTCTTGTGCACTCAGATGTATGTGGGCCCATGCCCTGTTAGTCACTCGGTAGGGCAAAGTACTTTGTTACTTTCATAGATGATTACTCACGTAAGGTTTGGCTTATCCCATAAAGAGAAAATCTGATGTCTTAGACACATTTCAATGTTTGCTTGCATTGGCAGAGAACCAGTCTGTGAAAATGCTAAAATGCCTAAGGTCAAATAATGGGGGTGAGTATGTATTACGTGCTTTTGAGCAATTTTGTGATGAGCGGGGTATTAAGCGTCAGTTGACCACCCCTTACACCCCTCCCCAAAATGGTATGGCTGAACGCATGAATATGACCATTCAGCAAAGGGTCGGTAGCATGCTTAGCCATGTTGGCTTACTGCAACACTTTTGGGATAAGGCAGTTACTATTGCAGTGCATCTCATTAATAGGTCGCCTATAGCAGTGGCATTGACTTTTAGGTTGCAAAGAAGGTATGGGCAGGCAAGCCCCCCTCTTATGATCATTTGCATGTCTTTGGATGTGAGGCATTCTGCCATGTGCCCAAGGACAAACGCAATAAGTTGGATCCTAAAAGTGTCAAATACATTTTCATTGGCTATGGATATGTAGGAGAGATGGGTTACCATCTATGAGATTCGCAGGCATGAAAAGTGATCCGTAGCCATGATGTCATCTTTGATGAGGACAAAATGCATATGTAGCCTAAGAAAGTGGTTGAGGTACGTAGAGTTATCTTTCAGGAGCCACGTGCTTCCGTTCAGCCCGCTCCACGGCCAGCTAGACAGTGTGCAGCATCACCTGATGCTCAGGGCCCATATGTTAGACATGCTGATGTTAGACATGATGTCGGTCAGGCAGTAGAGCCTGGGTTGAGGTGTTCTACTAGAGATAGACAACCTCCTGACTATTTTGTGCCCTCTATGGATTATGTATTGGTTACAGATGCAAGCGAGCCTCTCACTTATGATGAGGCTATGCACAGGGATGATCGTCACTCTTGGGAGAGGGATATACAGTCTGAGCTTAACTCATTGCATAAAAATCAGACTTGGGATTTGGTTTCCTTGCCTCAGGGTAAGAAGACTTTGCCATGCAAGTGGGTGTACAGACTAAAAAGTGCCCCTAGACACCCCAAGCTGGCATACAATGCTTGATTAGTTGCTAAGGGTTTTAAGCAGGAGCATGGTATTGACTTTGATGAAGTCTTTTCTCCTGTGGTTAAGATGACCACCCTACACTTTAGTCTTGGCCTTGGTTGCACAGCTTGACTTGGACTTGTATCAGATGGATGTCAAGAAGGCTTTTTTACATGGGGACTTGCATGATGAGATTTACATGGAGCAGCCTAAGGGCTTTGCAAACCCTGACTGGAAAACCTAGTGTGCAAGCCAAAGAATAGTCTATATGGCTTGAAGCAGGCATCTAGGGAATGATACCATAAGTTTGATGCATTCATACAGTCACAGGGCTACAGCCGCAGTGCTATGGATCTGTGCTTGTACACGAAGAAAGCCCATGACGGTTCTTTACTGATTTTGGTACTCTATGTGGATGATATGCTTTTAGTAGGGACAACTCATGAGGAGCTAGATGCTCTTAAGGCTCAGCTCAAGAAGAGCTTTGAGATGAAAGAACTGGGACAGGCCTCTCATATACTTGATATGCGCATTACGCGCAATAGATCTCAGGGACTACTCTATTTCTCACAAAGAGAGTACATTTATAAAGTCTTTGAGCACTTCTGTATGCAGGATGTTAAGCCTATTGGCTGTCCATTACCTTCTCATGTGAAGATTTCACAGGCCGATTGTCCGTAGACAGATGAGCAAAGGGCCAAGATGGCCAAGATTCCCTATGCATTAGCCATGGGCAGTCTTATGTATGCCATGATAGCCACCCATCCAGCTATTGCTTTTGCAGTTGGGATTGCAGTACGTTATATGGCTACACCTGGTAAGAAACATTGGGATGTCGTGAAGGGTATCATGAGGTACCTAAAGGGCAGAACAGATATGTGCCTTTGCTATGGCAACCAGATACATGAGTCGTGGGATACACTTACTCTAATTATGCAGGACATGCAAATAGTAGGAAGTCCACTTTTGGCTATATATTCACTTATGCTAGAGGGGCTATCTCTTGGATGTCCAGGGCACAGAAGTGTACGACCCTTTTTACTATAGAGGTCGAGTATATTACAACCACAGAGGCTTGCAATGAGGCTATCTGGTTAAGTCGTTTGATTGCAGACCTTGGTATGACAGATACTATACCTACACTGCATTCAAATTCTATGAGTGCCATTCAATTGGCCAAGAATCCGGTCTTCCATGCGAAGATGAAACATATTGAGGTGAGGTATCACTTCATTTGCAAGGTCATTGAGGACAAGTCTATTGACCTTATCAAGATTTCAACTGAGCAGAATCCTGCAGACTTGCTCAAAAGAGCCTCACTACAGAGCGCATTGCCTTCCTCATTAGATTGATGGGTGTTGGATGAGATGACATATTTTTTCTCATCCTATTGTACATGTATACATGTTGTATTGTCTTTTTTTTTCTCTCTCACTGGGGTAGATTTGCCTTTAAGTGGGACGTTGTTAGGGGTAAAGGTGTCTCCGCCTAGCCACCCGTGTATTATTACATTGACAGTACCCGCCACTGCACACTATAAGTCGCGGGCGCCTGTCACAGTCGCTTATTCTTTATTCTTTTAGTGACAATTTGAATAAAAGAAAGGCCTGGCCACACATTGTGGTTGTTGGAGTTCCCACTTTGAGTTTCACTCTCTCTCTTACTCTTGCTCTCCATTTGCCATAGCTCTCACCGCTAAGCTTCTTCCTCCTGGGTTCCACTTCCCTTTCACCAAGACCTAATCTCATGCTAGACTTGCGGCCACCCAAGGCATATCTCATCTCCTTGCTCCTAACGAGAACAAGCTAACTAAGAAAAGGCAGATCTGAGCTACCTTGAGTGTGGAATCACTCACTTATATGTCGAATGTCCCAGACAAAAACCATTTATTACCTTAGCCATCATACCTTCTGTACCTTTGGGGCTGTTTGGAGTCGAAACACTTAATGATGAGGCCAATTTCATCTCGTTGAATGTCATGACTAGGGCACAAATGAAGTAGGCTGCTATTTCATGGCCATGACCTAACAACCTAGATGCGGCCTTAATAGGAAAGAAGACTCGCTGAAGGAGGAAGAAGAGGGTGGATGACAAAGTAACACTAAAAATAGACAATGCAACCACACTAACAAGAGGGAAGTAAGTGGTGGATACAGAGGCTGAGACTTCAGCATCTAAATTACCACAGAGAAGGGAAGTGCCAAGGTTGGGGACTATCCTGATTCAAAGTGCCAATTGGAAATAGCTGAAAAGGTTAAGGAGCGGGTGAGAGAAGCCCAAGAGCATCTAAAGGATGTCGAGCTCATCCTAGAATACGAGATCAACGAGTTCTCTTGTGTAAGCATGTCGGTCTCACCAACACACACTTGAGTTGCATCTATACCTTACACAAAGTCACGAAGACGAGGCTTAGATACCATTGGTGAGTAGGCTATCCAAGATCAGTCACAAAAGAGTGAAGGGCAAGACGAAAGGCAAGCGACTAATGGCCTACTTACTGCATTGCTAGCGGCTCCTATAATGTTGCTGATGAGGGATCCGCTTAGGGCAAACTCCTTCATTATGGCAAGAATTAAAGCAATGGGGTAGAGGGATCTAACGAGCCATGAGTAGCTGACTTGTGTGACCATGATGTAGCCATGCAGATACCTCGCCTCCTGGGAGGGCACAGAGATGATGCAGTCCTACTAGTGGCAGCATTAGGAGATATCATGAGAAAGGGGATCATAGGCATAGGAGTAGGAGTCAGTGCACATAGCCATGCAATTCTGCAGGTTTGGGGTAACACGCTAGAGGAAAATGCAAGGTTTAATGTCACATTGGCTAATGGCATGAAAGATAAGCCATTCGGAGTGTTGAAGGACTAGCCCTTGAAAATAACAGGTGTCCAGTTCTCGGTGAACTTCATTGTTATGAAGGGAGTAGACTACAACATCTTGTTAGGCAGGCCGTGGATGAGGAACGCACGAGTAATCGAAGACTGGGGTAATGGCCTCATATTCCTAGGCAACAGCAAATCAGAGGCAATGAAAGTTGAGATGGACACATGGACAACCACACTGGTCGACTTAGATGCCATCTCCTCTATCTTGAAAGGAGACACCCAAGCCAGGAATTTGTGTGGACCATTGACGAAGTACATTCCTTGCCCTGAAGAAGACAATCGGGATTGGATACACGTACTAGCCACCATCAACCTGCCATTTTTGGATGAGGAAGAAGATTATAAGTAGGCTGCAAAGACAGCCAATGAGGCCGACAAAGCCATCGCACCTTAGTTTCCAAGAGGCAAGACCCTACCATTAGTGCCACTCTGTATGATGGCCAAAAATCCTAGCAGGAAACAAATGCCCACTCCTTTCCATGTCCCATTTAGCAAATTGGAACTCCAGGGGATTCTTGAGTAATAAGGAAGTGAGCTGGTCACCAAGCTACTAATCTCAAGCTGCTCCAAGATCTCAGAGATGAGCCTAAATGGCAATGGACCAAAGTGCACGACCTAAACCTTAGATACAATTGGGCACTAATGACATATGAAAAGAGAGTTGAAAATGGAGACCTAGACGACAACAAGCTAACAGAGAGTAGCAATTTAGAAGACGAGTATGAGGACTGCTATTCCTCAAATAAAAGCAGTGAAGAAGAGACTGAGATGATAGAGTACGACACTAACAACCGAGTGATCGAACAAATAAAAGTAGACTCCAAGCTGTAGAGAGCCAATGCAGTTATAATTGAAAGAGGAGTCCTCATAACCGAATGCGATGGCACTTGGCTGGATCAGTTAGGTGTGATGGACTACAAACAAGCAAGGCTAGTCCAACCAAGTGTCATGCCTCTCTTCAGGACGGATTCAACCTCAGAGTTGCGGCCACCAAGGAAAACTCCATCCTCTAGCAAGGGTTGTGAGTTCAACTCAGAATCGGAGGTAAGCTCTGAGAGCGATCCAGAGATACCCTGACCACCTAAAACTAAATGCATTAAAGGGGACTTGCCAATCCACCTAAGGCGTAGATGGTTAAACTAGGGAAAGGGAGGATAACCAAAAGGGATGGAAGTCAAACAACAAAAGAAAACCCAAGACCTACCAAAGCGCTTCACTAAATTCAAGAAAGGAGATAGGGTAGTGATCTTGTTGGGCACACAAAGACAAGGATAGACAAGTGAACCGATAGAAGAACTTAGTAAAGGGAAGAGGAGAAGCCTTGACCCGTGTCTATAGCCAATGACCTAATTGAGCAAGAAGAGGCTGATCTTATTACTCTTGTAAGAGTACATAGATGTATTTGCCTAGTCCTTAAACAAACTCAAAGGAGTCGAATCTGAGGGTTGTAACACGTAGCATCCCAATGACTCCTAACGCAAAGCCAGTAAAGCAATGACCTTACCCAATAAATCCAAAGCATGCTCACACCATGAAGGAAGAAATCGATAGGCTATTGAAGGCGGGATTTATCTAGGAGATTGAGCATACAAATTGGGTGTCACCCATTGTGATTGTCTTGAAGAAGAATGGAAAAATCTGAGTGTGCATGAACTACAAGAAAGTCAACACCACGACTAAGAGAGATAATTACCCATTGCCTTACACAGAGCACATGCTTGAGAGAGTAGCAGGAAAAGAGGCCTACAATTTCCTAGATGGCTTCTCACGTTACAACCAAGTCCAAGTACACACTGATGACTAGCATAAGATAGCCTTTACCACGGAGTGGGGTGTATCTGCTTACATAGTCATGTTGTATGGGTTGATAAACATTCATGCTACCTTTCAGCATCTAATGTGCACCATCTTCAAGAACATGCTTAGGCGAGAGCTAGAAGTATTTGTTGACAATCTGTGCATGCACTCTAGCTTGAAAGAACACCTAAATAAGCTTCACACAGTCT